>NC_072495.1:758333-1130000 GCF_027574615.1 Eptesicus fuscus
TGCTCCAAGACATTCTGATTTTGCATTGTCCACCAGGGAAATTGGAGTCATTCAGGAATGTGATTACTGTGGTTTCAACTCACTAATAATCTTTAGGTACCTTCAGTCTGACTGCTCCGCAATGGCCCAGTGCCATGAAAATAAAAACTTAAGATACTGACTACCTAGTTGCTTAAATCATATTCAGGTCAATTCTGTGACAGCCAGTTCTGGCTTGGAGGTCATACTTGATTCTCCTATTATCAGGCTGTCTAAATGAGGCAGGCACAAGCTAGTTATTGTTATGGTGCTCATTGACATGGGATTTGACCTATATCAGGAAAAGAAGTAGGACAGAATGCTTTCAGCCCACCTCAGGCTTGGAGAATTCCAGTAGAAGCAAGTGTAGAACCACAGAGCTGGAAGGAACTCAAGGTTACTTACGGTGATTCTGGCACCTGCCTCTAGAAAGATATAGGCCTATCAGTAAATGTAATATAAATGGTAGAACTCACTATTTTAGCAGCACATTAAACATTTACCCACCCTGAATAGTATAGATCCCTTCAGGGCAACAATGCTGCCTACCCTTAGGTAACATATCATTGAATCTTGTATTTTACAGATCTCAGAAGCTATGCAGTATATTCTTTTGAATACTCTTAGTAGGAGAAAATCTTTGTCTTTGGAGGAAGATATTCTGAATTTTCAAAAAAAAAATGAAGTGCCATATATAATTGGTCCAGTTGGATAATATCATTTTCTATAATCACACTCAAATATGCTTATTCATTTTAGAGAGAGGAAGGGTGGGGGAGAGAGAGAGAGAGACAGATTGATGTGATATAGAAACATCTACGGGTTGCCTTCTATATGCTCCCCAACTGGAGATCAAACCAGCAACCCAGGTATGTGCCCTGATTGGGAATCGAACACTCAAACTTCCAGTACACAGGATGATGCTCTGACACTCCAACCAACTCAACCACATGGGCCAGGACAATTAGATATTTTTTTATTAAAAATAAATTTAAATGCAGCTATGAAGCTATGAGGTGACATTTTCTTTAGTTTAATTGATTCAGAAGGAACTTACCAGCAATTGTAAAAGTAATTAGTAAAGTACTCTCCCAGATGGCTAATTTGGAGGTCTCAGCCTTGTTAAGCTATACTATCTCTCACACTATTTGATGAACTAGAGACCAAGGAGCATGCTTTGTCTGTCTCAAAATACCCACATACTAGAGAGGCAGGTGTGTGTCGGGCTATTTGTTGAATGAATTAGAAAACAATCATACCATCACTTTGTAATCATATTGTGTATTATTTGTCCTTTTTTTCACCAAATATGTATCCTATGATCACCTTTTATCTTTAGGCTTATGAGTCCCAAATGCTCAGGGAGGCAGTCTGTGCTGAACAGACAGTATTCTGGGAAGAGAGTTCAGGTTCCAGCGTAAACTCTGTTATGAGCAGCAGTTGGTGGCTCTGGGAAGGTACTTAATCCTGTGTCTCCATTGGAAGGAAATGATTGAACTAGGTGACAGGACAAGGTCTATTTGAGGAATAATGTATTGAGTAGCTGCTTTGTGCCCATCTCTGTGGAGGTTGCAGTACATTTTTTAAAGGTCTTAGTATAGATCAGGATTCTTGTGTTTGCAAGTGACAGGAACACAGTTTGATTTAGATGAGGTAGAAAAACAAACCCTAGAGAGGACAGGGATATTGCAGACCCCAGGGATGACCAGAATCAGGGACTCAGCACTTCCATGACACGGCTCCCCCACCTTTGGCCTTGGCTTCTCTCTCAGGCTCAGTGTCCTTTGTGAGCCTAGAGAAATTTGCAAAACCAGTGGGAAGTCCCCTGGGTGCGGTAACAAGATACCCTGACTGACAGCTCCTCTAGAACCATGAGGTTGGCTGGAGAGAGGGCAGCTTTCCCAGAAAAGAGGTTGATATACCAACAGAAACACAGAGCTCCACTAAGCCTGCTCTCGGCTTGCTGCCCACGCCCTCTCGGCTTCTCTTGCTGCACGCACATTAGCCAGCGACCTCCTGCTCTTCCTGAAGACCATGCCCAACTACGTGATTTCTGAGGGCTGGCTGCTAGGCAGCACATCTTGCTGCCTGTGCTCTCAGAGCACCTTGAACCATTGTCCTGGGGAAACACAACTCTTCATATTGTTTGTCATGGTTTGTCCACAGATTTTTCTCCCCCCTGAGATGGGTTCTGGTGATTCAAGATCTTTGTTGTCAAGATGCTCAAGGTGTAGTGGGAAATACATGATAAACAAACACTTGCAATACAATGTGGTGGGATGAGTTGCCAGACGTCAGCGCTGATGCTACAGGAGCCCATGGGAGAGAGTCTTCCTGAAGCAAGGGCAGGGGAAAAGACCTGAGCTGGTCCTGATGAATATGACTGAATGAGGTGGTGTAAGGTCTGGAGGGAGGGAGCATTCTCTGCAGCAAGACCATTCTATAAGAGCTCAGGGAATGCTTGAAATCACAATGTAATTAAAGGCTAATGTTTAAATAAGAGAGATGAAATTATTAGAAAATAAGAGTTTCCAATAAAGTACCAATTTTATAGTACAATGCACTAGGAATTTAGAAAAGATTGAGATTACCATGATCTTATGAAGGAAATCTTTCAGAAAATATACATATTGCCTCACTACATGGAGAGCTGACAGTGATAAATCTGAAATTGGTGAGTCTGAGTTTCAATCTCACTTTGCAAAAAGGTATTAACTTGGTGGTAATTTCTCAATTTTTAATTTCTATACCATAAAACAAAGACATGAAGATTCATATCTCAGAGTTATACTGAGGATAAAATAATATATGTACATGTACATGCTTAATAAACTCTAAAGTACTATACAAACAAATTATTATTTAAATCTGCTTCTCTGTAAAACAGAGAATTATTAACTCACAAGAATATTTGGAAGATATGAGAAGGTATATAAATATAGTCACATAGCAAGATGCAATATTCACATTAAGAGGTATGTTCATTGTACTTACTGGCTAGAAAATCCTGGTTGGTGCTATTGCACAATGCGTGTATCATGTTAATGAGCTGACTCTGGCATTTTATCCATTTCTGACTCTGATGACAGGGCAGGGAAACACCACTTCTAGGCAGGCGGTCGGACTCCACTGGGCATGTGCTGTGCTAGGAATTCAGTCATTGAAATCCTGTGACTGTTAGGTATTCTGTCTACCAAGTGAATTGCATCCTGGTAGACAGAAGATTCATCTTAGAATTTCCTTCTAGTTATAGAACTCTAAGAGTTAAACTTTCCCTTTAGCGCATTCATGGTCTCCTTTTAAATGGCCATACAAAATGCCAGCATTTTAAAGTGTCACGTGACATACAAAGGATCTGAACAAGTTTAATCCCATTATCTTCTGTGTGAATCCATCTTATGCTCTGCTAAAGTGTAGGAGAGGGCAGGGAAATACATGAGCAGATACGGAATGGCCTGCTAAAGGAATCTGTACTTTTTGGGTGTATCTTAAGGACTCTGGGAAAAATATTAAAATTTAATTGATACAGTGTGTTCAGGCACATAGTATAAAAAACTTCACTCTGGGGTGCTCCTCCAGTTCCTGAGAGTCCTTGGGAATAAGCCCCTGCCTTGTCGCCCACATTTCCCACTGAGGCCAACTCTGAGCTGATTATTACAGAGGAGCTTGGTGCCAATGCTTTTCTATGTTGCTATGAAGGTGACCTTGAAAAGCATGGGTTGAGGCATCCAATGTTTGTTATTCACTCTTGTTCAAGGATAAACTCCGAGAACCTGGAAAGGAGTCTCATCACTCCCAAGTATGGGGTCAAAGTCACGGCCAGTTGGTCGTCCTTTCTCTCTCTCTTATACCCAATTACTCAATAGCCCTGGTCCCGACTCTTCTGAAAGGTGCTTTCTAAAAGTTATGTAAGGAAGGAGAATATGACCCCTTTCTTATGCCATCAGGCCTATGAGATATAAATAAGAAGATATTGTAAATGAGTTCTAATATGTCCCCATTGAACATACGGAATGCACAAGCATTTAACTATGGCTGCAAAAAATGCACTCAGCTTTCCCAAATTTATTTCACTACAGAACTGTTTTATTTAATACTCATTAACGTATTGAGTTCTTCTTGTTCCTCCATAGATATTTTGGAAAACTATGTTCTTAGATAAATTTCATTAAAGAATCCTACTGAAGGGTGAAATCTATGTCTTAGATGGAAGAAAAGTTGAACATAGCTTATACACAAATTTGAAATTAGGACTATAGGTTTACCATCACAAAGGGTCTTTGAAACAGCCCATTTCTTATTAAATCAAAGGTTTGAAGGTGGGGGGGCTGAAATAAGCAGTTAGCATTCTAGTTCATTTATCCAGGGAAGCTCTTCTTTTAAGATTAATTCAGAAAAAAAAGGTGTTGTTTATTTTTTTCCTTTTCTATTAGACTGGATAGATTTTATGGAAAATCCTTTAAAAATGTTGAAATTGACTCTTCCTCTTCTTTTCCTCTGCTCTTTGCCCTCCTATAAAGAATGAGTCTGGGCTTGATTTATAACTATTATAATTTGTTAGAGGGCCTATAGAAACCTTCTTGCAAAGAGAAAGAGTAACAGCTAATAGTTTTAGCTATAATCACAGAAAAACCCTTTCTTCTTCGTCCACCTTTCCATTGCTCTGTGCTCATGAATCATATCTGTAATAGAACCCTTCTAGTTAGTGCTGAAATTATGCTTTTTTCCATAGGCCTCCAAAGTACCGTTTCTTCACACCCATGAAATAGAAAGAAAGATCTGAGGAAATGGGATCAACTCCACTCATTATACACTTTATTTTACCCTTCCTCTCTAAAGCTTTTCTTGGTTAAACTTTTTCCTCCTCTTATCACTGCTTTATCCTGTACTTTTAAAGATTTTATTCAATTCATAGGATGTTATTTTACTTATGGTGACCAATGCTTCTCAACGGACCTCTGTCCATTTATTTCTATTTTTTCTGCCAACTAAAATTTAAAGTTTATTGGAGGCAGTTACTATGTATTTAAACATTTTATATTACCATATTTTCCGGTGTATAAGATGACTGGGCATATAGAAGATTTTCCTGGGTTAAAAAGTCGTCTTATATGCTGGAAAATACGGTATCTTCAAAGTCTCATATGTATGTTCTACACAGAGCAAACATTTATTTACTTGAATTGATTTAAGACTAATTTATATGGAGTGAACGTGAATGAGGATATCTACTCATCTTTTGGGTTGAATCATTACAGGACAAGAATATGAATGTTGGAGTCCACCTGCCTGACTTAAATCCAAGGCCAAAAACTTCAGTAGTCTTTGTGCTCTTTATCAGGCTACTTATCTTCTCTGAGCTGCCACTTCCTGATACACATAACAGAAAAATATTAGACCTACCTTTGTGTTAAAGGGCTAAATGAAGATGTAGTTTAAGTCCTGGTGTCAGACACCAGGGTTTGACTATCATCTCTGCTTCTTTCTTGCTACATCGTCTGGAACAAATTAGTTAACCTCTCTGAGCCTGTGAATTGGGCTCCATAGTAGCATTTATATTGAGAAACAGTTTGAATTTTATGAAATAATGCATGGAACACATAATAATGGACCTCATACCTGAGGAAGAACTTAATTAATGAAAACTTTCACTATAGAAGAGCACCTAGACGCCTGACATCAGTGGGATCAATAAACGTTTGTTCTTTCTCTTGATAATTCTCATCTTTAAAATGTTTGCTATTGACAGACACACTTTGTAGACTAGTTGGCTAAAGGGATTTGATGCATAACTTTTGTGTATAAATGCCATTCTGACTCTTTTACCTATCTTAATGGCACCACATTCTTCTGAAGGAAAGGCTTTCTTGGAAATACAATGAGCAACCAGATTGAAAAGACCTTACATTCTTATGTTGTGGTTGGAGATAGTTTTCATTGAATACAGCCAGTTTGTGATTTCACTTCGTTGGAATAGGGAGGGGAAAACAGCAACAACTGAAGTTTTTTTCTGAAATAGAGGCAGGGCTGTCAGAGGATGTTTCCTGGGCAAGGCAATTTACACATGTGTGCTTTTCATAGTGAGTCATGCTCTAGGTTGTGTTTCATATGCATGTCCATGAGTTTCCAAATCTAGAAGTAAACATAGCCAATAAGGGGAGAGAAGAAAATTACTTCTAATCCACCTAGTTATCATTCATAGAGTTCTAGTAGAACTTAAAAAAAAAGATTATTCTAGTGTCTCACTTTTAGTCATATCTTTAAACCCATTGAGAGAGAAAATTAGCAATTCACTTTCAAAATATCTTCAGCATAGCATCTCTAGTGTTCTTGCAGAAAAAGTTGTGTGTGTTTTTTCCCTAATCTATTCCCCAAACCTTTATTTTGCTTTCATATTGGCTGACCTAAGTGTATCTTTTTTTAAAAATATATATATATATTTTATATATTTTATTGATTTTTTACAGAGAGGAAGAGAGGGGGATAGAGAGTTAGAAACATCGATGAGAGAGAAACATCGATCAGCTGCCTCTTGCACACCCCCTACTGGGGATGTGCCCGCAACCAAAGCACATGCCCTTGACTGGAATCAAACCTGGAACCCTTGAGTCCGCAGGCCGATGCTCTATCCACTGAGCCAAACTGGTTTCGGCCCTAAGTGTATCTTAACCCTTTGCACTTGCTTGCTTTTTTCTTGATTCCTTTATTCTAATGCTAACCGTGTCGAGTCACACTAGACATCCGAGTGCAAAAGGTTAAAATGACATCATAAACTTTAAAAAAAAGTTATCAGTAAGAGATCAAACAAAGGACTTGCATGCATGCATATAAACATAACCCATGGACACAAGCAGTAGGGGGGGTGAGGGCATGTGCAGGGAGGGGGGAATGGGCGATGGCCTGGGAGAAGTCAATGGGGGGAAAAAGGATAAACAGTAAAGAATTTAAATTAAAAAAAAACACACAGTTATCAATGCTTACCCCCTAGTCTTTTTATTTTTCTAATCAATCAATCTCAACTTGTTTAAAAAGCTCTCTTAAGTCCAATTTTTCTACATGTTAGGTCATTCTGGGTTCCTCTTCTGAGGATGCTCCTCAGGTAGCCTAACAATAGAATAAAAATGTAAACACTTGGTTGGAGTCACTTGTGTGTCCTCAGGACCTAGTGCCACCCAGAGCACATTATAGGTGCACAAATAAAATGTTGGCTAATGATGGATATGGTCTCATATTTGTACAGCTTTTAACACCTTATGGGAAGCTTTAACTTCTTCAAAAACTGCTATATAATCTCCTTTTATTTTCTCTGCTAGCCCATTCCCCCTAAAACTTACCTTTAGTTATGAAGCCAGCAAGTGGCAAAGTGGAGACCTGGACTGAGGTTTCCAGTTCCCAGTCACATATGTTTATTGACTCAACCAGTACATTTACTAAAGCGGAGCTGCTAGTGTTGGAAAATGCAGACCCCCAAATGGAACCGCATCCTCAAACATAACAGAGAATAATGGAAGGGACGCACACCAGTACACCTGTCACCTCTAACATGTCTCTGCTGGAAATATATTTGAACATTGTTGGGCTTTTGTTTGTTTGTTTGTTTGTTTGTTTCTGTAAAATATGATTTGTTCATGAATACCTTTTAGTCTTCTTTGACTCTGAGCTCTATTCCATTGCCTTTCTGCAAGCTTATCATTTTTTTTTTTTTGCTTTAAAACTCGAGAGACTTTTAATAATAATATAAGTTGTCTAACAATTACATTTAATTTCAGTTTATAAACATTTTTTAAATTTCTTTATTGATTAAGGTAATACACATATGTCCTAAGCTTATCATTTTTTATAAGGTATCTCCATGTTTTTCTCTGGGTATGAAATATTAACAGGGCATGATAGGGCACATATATACTAGAGGCCCGGTGCACAAAATTTGTGCACTGGAGGAGGGGAGGGTCCCTCAGCCAGACCTGTGCCCTCTCACAGTCTGGGACCCCTTGCTCCTTATTGCCTGCCTGCTTGCTGCCTGCTACTGCTCAGTTTGCTGCTCCTTAGTGCTGCCACGGAGGTTCACTCCACCTCCGTTGCACTCGCCAGCCATGAGCCCAGCTTCTGGCTGAGCGGCGCTCCCCCTGTAGGAATGCACTGACCACCAGGAGGCAGCTTCTATGTTGAGCATCTGCCTCCTGGTGGTTAGTTCATAGTGACCAGTCATTCCACCGTTTGGTTGATTTGCATATTAGGGTTTTATTATATAGAATAGGATATTGAATGTGAACTGTAAATGAAAAATAAAATTTAAAAAAGAAACAAATAAAATTTAAGATCTCAAAAATTTTTAATATGTATATATACATATATATATATATATATATATATATATATATATATATTTTAATTCTCACCTAAGGATGTTTTTAAAATTGATTTTTAGAGAGAAACATCCATGTGACAGAAATACCAGCAGGCTGCCTCTGCACCTGCTGACCCAGAGGGATCTAATAAACCTAAGTATGTGCCCTAACCTAGAATCCAGCAGGAAATCCTTTGGTGTACAGGTTGAGACTCCAACCAATTCAGCCACCTGGCCAGGGCAGATCTGAAAAATTTGTTTTAAATGTACCTTTAGGCCTTGGTCAGTGTGGATCAGTAGTTAGAGTGTCCTACCACGCACCAAAGGATCATGGGTTCGATTCCAGGTGAGGGAGCATACACAGGTTGTGGGTTCCATCCCTGTCAGATTGCTTGGGCAACTGATTGATGTTTCTCTTTCTCTTTCCCTCTTCCTTCCTCTCTCCCTAGAATCAATGAAAAGAACATATCCTTAGAGGAGGACTTAAAAAGAAAAAAAAATTCTGGTTTGGTTCAGTGGATAGTGCTTCTGCAGGAGGACTGAAGGGTACCAGGTTGGATTCTGATCAAGAGCATGTACCTGGGTTGAAGGCTTAAACCAGGGCCCTAGTCGGGGATTAAGCAAGAGGCAACCAATTGATGTCTCTCACATTAGTTTCTGTCTTTCTCTCTTCCTTCCACTCTCATTAAAAAAAAAAAAAAAAAATAAAAAAAAAATGTCCTCAGGTGTGGATTAACCAAAACAACAAACAAACACCCATTCCCAGTGTGATTACTGAAGGAGCATATGAAGTGTTTGTTGAATGAACAGGAAGGGATGGGACTTCACTTTCTAACTGTTTTAGCAACTCTGCAAGCCAGAGGGTTTATTTTTATTTTTTAAAATATATTTTATTGATATTTTACAGAGAGGAAGGGAGAGGGATAGAGAGTTAGAAACATTGATCAGCTGCTTCCTGCACACCCCCCACTGGGGATGTGCCTGCAACCAAGGTACATGCCCTTGACCGGAATCAAACCCAGGACCCTTCAGTCCACAGGGCAATGCTCTATCCACTGAGCCAAACCGGTTAGGGCCAGAGGGTTTATTTTTTATTTTAATTTTTATTGATTGGTTATTTTAGAGAGAGGAAAGAAGCGAGAGAAACACCAATGTGTTTTTTCACTTATTAATCTCTCTTTGGTTGCTTCTTGTCTGTGCTCTGACCAGGGATCCAACCCCCAACCTTGCTGTATCAGGAGGAGGTTCTAACCCACTGCGCCTCGGGCCGCCTGTCAGGGCCCCTCAACAAAACCCCCCTGGTGTGCCCTGGCCCTGCTGTGGGCCGAGCTCCTCCGCCACAGCAAATGTGTGGGTTCCATTCTGTCAGGGCACCTCTTAGGTTTTGGGTTTGATCCCCAGTCCGGCTGACTGCTGCTCAGGAAGTGACCGAGGACCGTTGAGGTCCATGTGCTCTAGTCATTCGGCGGGGAGCTGGGGTTCCATTGCTGACATGCCTGACTCTGATCCCTGCTACCCCGCTCCTCCATCAAGGATGACTTCAACTATGGCAGCTGTGTGGCCTCTGGCTATGTCGCCCTCTCCACGGCTCACCAGGCCTGGCTGCTGCACAGTCACCCCAGGAGGTGGATTTTTGGGTTCCCAGGGAGAGCGCCCTCCACGCCAGACTCCCAGGGAGAGCAGGGTCCCAGAGGGAAAGCACTTTGCTCCACTTCCCTTTGGGGCTCCCTGGCCGGAGTGGCGCGCCGGTCCTGCTCAATGCTCGGAGGGAAGAGCCGCCCCAGGGAGTCCTCCTAGGTGGGTGTGAGAAATGAAGCTGGAGCCCTTCCTCCCTGAATCCTGTTGTCTTTGGACATGTGAATGCATTTTATTTTATTTGATGCAGCGGCCTCGTGCAGCACGCAGCCACACCCACCTGCTTCTGCTGGATGTTGCCCTGAGGGTGTCCTGGCTAATTAGCATATTCCTCTCTTATTATATAGGATTTATTTCAGAGAGGAAGGGAGAGGGAGATAGAGATAGAAACATCAATGATGAGAGAGACTCATTGACTGACTGCCTCCTGTACCACCCAGACTTGGAATCGAGCCCACATCCTGGACACATGCCCTTGATTGGAGTCAAGCCCGGGACCCTTCAGTCCACAGACGGATGCTCTATCCACTGAGTCCAACCAGCTAGGGCCAATAGGGCACTTTTAAGCTTGATTGAATGGTGCATGTTCAGTGTGGGGACCTTAGGACACTTCATGATAAAACCTTTGCTTCTCCACGATCTCTTTAGTGTGGAGTCAACTATCTCACTGTTCCTTTATTTACTTGGCTGGAACTTAACGATCCGGGACGGAGTCTCTGGCAATGAGCTCCTCAGAGGCAGGGGCTGTGTCAGGACTGCTACATTGACCCCCACTCTAGCCTCCTTTCTGCTGAACAAGATGTGAATTGCTCTTAAAGTCCAGCTCCAGGGCATGTTGCTGGCTTGGTAGGAATCAAGGCGTCAGCTGATTGTGCTAGCTGTCATGAAATTCAGTCCAGGCTTCTAAACATGGGTGTAGACACGGTTCATGCTTTGCTATTCACAAAGGCTGAAGACAAAAAGAACAATCTCACCTTCTGTCTCCTGAGAGAAAACTCCCTTCTGGTTTCAGAAAGCTTGGAATCTGGTTGTGTTTCACACTCTATCTCATACTGTTCTGGTAGATGAAAAAGAGAACTTTCCTTCTCTTTCCTATAAGAATGTTAAAATTAAAGAAAAGAAAATTCATCCAGGTTATTAAAGTTTAGAACAACAAAAAAAAATTAAATAGCCTTGCTGGTTCGGCTCAATGGATAGAGCATCAGCTTGTGGACTGAAGGGTCCTGGGTTCGATTCCCATCAAGGGCATATGCCTGGGTTGCGGGCTCGATCACCAGTGTGGGGTATGCAGGAGGGAACCGATCAATGATTCTCTCTCATCATTGATATTTCTATTTCTCTCTCCCTCTCCCTTCCTCTCTGAAATGAATAATTTTTTTAAAAGAAAGAAAATCAAGTAGGACAATAACTATTTAAGGGGAAAATTAACTGGTAGGAGCTTGATTTAATTCTAAGGCTGTCACCCCCTTCATTCCTGGTAGCCAGTCATTTAACACTGAGCAGCTTCATTTATGAATGAAAGAGAACAATGTGGCCATCAGAACAACCAATAAATATACTACTCAGTTCAGGAATATTATGTAAATTCAATAAATTCATTTGATAGTACATCAAGTATAATATTTATACCTGAGTTTATTCCAAAACAAAAAAGAAATCAATGCAGCATTTTGAAAAAAAGTTAAGAGGGAAATGTCAAATCTCAAGTTCTTAACCCTTTCACATGTTTTTTTCCTCTTACGATGTGAAAATGTAATCTCTTCACTTTCCAGCGGGGAAAAAAAATTATTCATCCATGTCACAAACACTAATTTAGAACAGGATAAACTGATGTTAGTTTTAGCACGGGACTTATGGCTAAAGGGTTGATAAATACATAAATTAATTAAATTAGTTACTGAGATGAATTGTGATTTTTCTTTTTCTCCAAAGAATTTAAAAAATCTGCTTAGCCTCCATCCCTGATATCTTCGGTGCTCCCCCACCTGGAGACAGGCGTCTCAGGACTTGTGGACACAATGCATGCATGTATTCTTTGTGCTACAGGGGAAACTTGACTTCACTTGTTTGACAAATTCTTATTGCCCAGTGGCCCACTCCTTGCTCCTTTTGGCTGGTTGCAGAAGGCTGAAATCCCCCAGAGAGGGAGAGAAAGGAGGAGGATGGCAGAGACCCCACCCGCTTCCCAGTTTTAGGCCACTTCATCTGAGGAGTCTGTGACTCAACCCCAAGCAACTCCCACCAACCACAGCCCCCAAGTGCATGGCTGAACATTCTGTTTAGTGATGATTCTTATTCTGAGGTTACAGAGGATGATGATTTTATTCGAGTTCTTTCAACAGACTCCTTAATTGTTGCTGCCCCTTGGCTGGTGCTGAGTCGCTCCGAATGCTCCATAGCATTCCAGTGACACTGCATCCTTCCTTAGTACTTTCTTTTCTTCTTTCTCCGTCCTCTTTTTGTTTAGTTTAGAACAAGTTGTTTGTTGTTGTAGTTGTTTTGCTGTTTGTTGTTGTTGCCAATAGACATATTTCTGAAAAAGATTGAAAAGGAGCCAGTAAGTTTGGCTTCCTCACTTATGCTCCTCATTTGAGGATAATTTGTATTGAACTATTGTGTGAATGTCAACAAAGCCATGGATTTACAAGGTTTCTGTGGAAGAACTACCTTTTCCCATCTTTGCAATGCCAGAACTTTTTTTAGGATTAAATATGGAAAAATTTGCCCTAGCTGGTTTGGCTCAGTGGATAGAGTGTCGGCCTGCAACCTGAAGGGTCCCAGGTTCCATTCCACTCAAGGGCACATGCTGGGGTTGGGGGCTCAATTCCCAGTAGGGGGTGTGCAGGAGGCAGCCAATCAATGATTCTCTTTCATCCTTGATGTTCCTATCTCCTGCTCCCTTCCTCTCTGAAATCAACAAAAATATATTTAATAAAATAAAATAAATATGGAAAAATTTGATGACACGTCTGTGCTTTTGTAAAGCTCATCTTTGGGGTAATTTTAGGATGTGTGTTTTCCCCCTTGAATATTCTAAAAAGCTGAAATTTTGTCTCTTTGCAGAGCATTCAAGCAGTGGGTCTTCTTTGCTTTGCAAGAGCATTCAAAACTATTGCTGTTTTGGAAGCTCCTTAATGTATGCGATAGCTGTGCAAAGTGCTTGGCCGTTTGCACTGTGCATTCCCATTAGTTTACCCGTCATTTCTCAGAGAAGCCCGGGCATATTGCTTGCATACTTCAGAAAGAAAGTAGAGGCCTTAAAGAAATGGGTGTGGCAGGGAATTTTATCTCACTCTGGAGTTAATGAAAAGATTGAAAAGTCTTCCTTCAGATCCTTTAATACCTAAGGCCAGGAAACCCCTGGCCTTCTGACCTGACAGGTAGGATCAATACGCCTGCTGTGCATTTCAGGCATACGTGGCCTCCTAGTCTTAGGTTTACCCTAACCAAGAGCTGCCTGAGTGACTAAACTGTGGTGTTCAGCTACTGTTTTTTAATCTTCACTTGAGGATATGCTTATTGGTTTTAAAAGAAAAGAAAAGAGAGAGAGAGAGAGAGAGAGAGAGAGAGAGAGAGAGAGAGAGAGAGTGGGGGGAGAGAGAAACATCAATGTGATATGTGAGAGAGAACAATGATTAGTTGCCTTCCATATGTGCCCTGACTGGGAATCAAACCCCCAAACTTTTGGTGCACAGGGCGATGCTCCAACCAACTGAAGTACAGAGGAGCAAAGGGCTACTTTTATTGAAAGTGTTATAGTGGATGGGAAAGCACTGGTCCCAGGGCCTGACTGCCTGAGCTTAAATTCAAGCTCAAGCTTTCTCAGCTGTGTGACATGTAAAGGATGTGTCACCTAATAATCCTTCTCAGCTTCATCTTTCTGATCTGTAAAATGGGAACATTAGTTGCCATGAAACTATTATGGGGCTGAAATGGCTGAATCCATGTAAAGCTCTACACCCAAAGCCTGACCACAGTAAGTCCTCACTAAATGTTAGCTATCACCATATTGTGGTTCAAAGGTGGCCAACTGGCCATATTTTCCAAGGTTCTTTTAGGTTGACTTATTTCATGAAATTACACATATGGCCCGTCAGGACGAGAGACAATGGTGGTCTAAGAGGTACTTGGTAGAGTAAACAGAACTCCATACCTGTGTTTTCTCTGCGGTTAGGAGCTGTGATCATTATAAGTTCTCAGCCCCTCTGTCATTCTACCCTAGGACACTAAGCAGCAACAAGGTCACTCCTAAATAACGTGAGGAACTGGCCAAGGCCCCCTTCACAAGGACCCGTGGTCTTTCAGCCTGGCGCTTGGAATGAGCACACAAAAGGCAAAGATGATACTGTGTGTCTTACTGTTCCCGGTGGAAGCGAGGTAGAGAGGATCCGGCAGGGCTCTGCCTGCTGACACATGTGCTCTTGTTGGAAGAGAAAGCTGAGTCCCGCATCTGCTTCTGGTTTGCTGGATAAACCTGGCAAAATGCTTTGCTCCTCTGTACTTCAGTTTCCCTTTCTACCAATGGGAACTGTAACACCCACAGGGTGGCCAATGTGTCCCTCATTTGCTGGGACCTTCCTGTGGAGGTGCCATGTCCCGAGATCCTCCTCCGTCCAGGAGAGCCAGGATGGTTGGTCCCCCTAAGCATGTGCCTCTCTTGCTGCTGGTTCACCATAAGGGCAGTGGATATGAAGGCACTTTGAAGTTTCAAGAACTGAAGGATATAATTAATGCAATTCTGAACACCTAAGGTCCCCAGTGCCTTGGGCTATTCAATGATATACTATTTGACCATGTGTTTCTTCCAATAAGAAACACATGGTCAAATAGTATATCATTTCTTAAGTAAGAATATACACTAATTCTTGGTGCATTGTTTTATAAATGTCATGAATGGATTGCCCAGTCTTACAACATTCTTGTGTGTTTAAGTAAATATAATTGAAAGTACACATAGGCATATTCATACAGAACAGTGAGGGCGGGTGCTTTCATGTCAGGACAAAGATGATTTTTATTTGAAGCCCAGGACATTTTTATTTCCTGAAACATTATGCTTTACACCCAAGGCATATTTTGAAAAGGATTATCATTTATAATAAGTTGATCAGTGGTTTGTTTTAGAAAACTTCACAGGAAAGCAAAACAGTGCAGGGAAGATGGCATCCCTGGCCAAGTACTTTGTACCTGAAAACTAAGTGCAACCCCACTGCTCCTTAAGAAACTCTGGTGCTGAGTCACTCCGAATGCTCCATGGCATGGCATTTTCTTTGCTCTCAGACAGCACACTTGAACCTCCACTCTAAGGACTTCAGCAAAAGGAATCTTCTAGATTACCCCAAGTGTTATGTGAATATCAGGGCCATTCCTGAATGACTGCTTGGGCCTGCAGCCTTCCATAGAGTGACACCAGCTCCGTGTTGGTACTGGTCTCCCTCAGGCTTCGGGAATGTGAGTCAAAGCTTTCCTTTATGGTTAACTTAGCTGATCCTGAGAGCAAGCTGGAGCTTGTGAGGGTATAAATAAGATGGGACCCAGAGGTTATAACTTGAAGAAGACAGTGGCTCTTATAACATCTTACCCCTGGTGGTAGTTATGAAAACTTGAAGTAGAAAAATTAATCTTTTTTGAGGGGCTTATGAGGGCACAAAGACTTCTCAGAACCACAAAGAGGAAATCTTTCCCCTTCCTTTTACTTATTTATTTATTTAAGTTATTATTGTTTTTTTAATTGATCTTAGAGAGAGGAAATGAGGGAGAAACATCAATGTGGGAGAGAAACATCCATCTGTTGACACTTGCATGCACCTGTTCAGATATCAGACCTGCAACCTGGGTATGTGTCCTGACTGGAATCAAACCAGCCAACTGTTGGTGTGCAGGATGATGCTTCAACCAACTGAGCCACCTGGCTGGGCTAGACCCCTTCCTTTTAAATATTGATAACCCTTGACTGAGTGAGGGGTTGAAGCTGGGGTGGCAGGTGATTCTTATGTAGAAACTAGAGGCCCGGTGCATGAACATTCATGTACTGGAGGGGGTGTCCCTCAGCCTGGCCTTCCCCCTCTCACAGTCCGAGAGCCCTCAGGGATGGGAGGCGACCCTCAGGGGAAGGTGAAGCCCCATCATACCTCTGTTGCTGCCACTGCCTGCAGCACAAGCCTCAGCCATCCCTGGTTACCTGAGCCTCAGGCAGCCCTGAGTGTCTGGGCAGCTGTCATGTGAGGCTTGCCTGCACCTCAGGCCAGCCCTGGGCAGCTCAGGGACTGAGGGGACTAGGGGACTCCTGGCGGGGCTGAGGGGACTGGGCACTGCCATCTTGTGGCTGTGGGCACCACCATATTTAAGGGCATGGCAGTCAATTAACATATTCCCTCCTTATTGGCTGTGGGCGCTGCCATCTTTGAGGGCAGGGCAGTCAATTAGCATATTCCCTCCTTATTGGCTGTAGGCAATGCCATTTGTGATGGTGTGAGGGTCAATTAGCATATTCCCTCTTTATTAGATAGGATGGACTTAAGAAACTGAGCTCAGTTGCTACAGATGGCAATGTCATGATGACAGGGTTAGAGGGCAATGTCCTGATGGGCTGTGGGCTGTGGGAAATGGCTTCTCAGTTTAGAATTGTCTCAGATTATTTCTTGAGCCTCAAGGTGCACCAAGGGGTGCAGCCCAACTATAGAGCTGGCATTTATTCTAGCAACATTATTTTCTATTCCCTTAGACACTGCTACTGACATTCATTCCACTCAAAGGCCCAGCAAGAATCGGGTTGTAATCTGTATTCTGTGGAATATCTTTATAATTTGGGGTCTCTGTCTACCATAACCAGCCCCTGTTAGTGATGATTTCTATGCTTGTAAAGAATTTATTATACCAAAGAATTTGTGTGAACCTGATGGATTTGGCCAAGGAATCATTTCTACCCACTTCATCCCTGTCAGATCCTACAACTCCTACAACTTTCAGATCACAGGTTTTAAGCCTTAGTTTTGAGGAGTCTGGAAATCCCTAAAAAAAAGTGCACATACAAAAAAATTGTGAACATACAAAGTGGGGCAAAAGTAGTCTTACAGTGTGAGTACACAAAAACAGAGTTTATTCTTATATTATTGTTTATTAATTATTGTATTATTTTCCATACAAACAACTGCAAACCTACTCCCCCCCCCCACCCTGTATGAGATGAGAGTTCCTACAGTTTTCATAAAATTTTGTAGAAGCCTGAGAGCCAACAAGCAGTAAGCGTCACTGCTACAGAGGAAGAAAGGGTTCTGCAGCATTCATGCTCTTTTTCAACTAGAAGTCCTGCTTCAAATTTAAGATTGAACCTGATCAAAGGTGAACAGCATGAGGCACGCTTCGGAGTCAGATAGAGCCTTGGTTCTGGCTTGGACTCTGGCTCTACTTTTTCTGACTGTGTGGCCTTACACATGTCACTCCTTTATGCCTCACACACACACCTGAGGTCATGCAGTATTTGCATTTCTGTGTATGATTTGTTTTATTTAGCACAATGCCTTTAACATCCATCCATGTTGTCACAAATGGCATGATTTTCTTGTTTAATTTATTGCTGTTTGGTAAGTGGACCACTTCTTTATTCATTTATTCATCAAAGAACATTTCAGTTGTTTCCAAGTCTTGGCTATTTTAAGGCTTCTGAATGAGCCTTACTGAGGGTGTGTTAGAGGTTGAGTTTTACAATTACACCCATTTAGACAGAAAAATACTTAGAAGCCCACCACAGTCTTATGGATATGCACCTTCTGTCTTTCTTTCAATCTTGCATTTCATAAAACAAATCACAATCAAAATCAGAATGACAGTGGCCTGCCTGACTTACGACTGAGACCAGAGAAGGGTAGTAACATGTTCTACAGGATAACTCTAGAGCCTCTTATTTCAATGGGAGGACTCACCCGAGAAGTCAGGGGTAAGATAGCTACATGGCTACAGCAGCTGTTTACACTAGCCAGCTTCTTGTGAGGCACACCTGAACCTGAGGCACTAGCTTTCAAAGCAAGTGGTCCAAGAAATTATCCCCAAACAAACGGTGTCTTTCTTATTTCCTTTATTGCTACTCAAGGCCCTGTATTCACCTTGGATTACTCAGTACTGTATCTTAGGTGTGTCTTCCTTGTCAGCACTTATGCTGCTCTTTAATCCTCCTTGTCTTAACAAAACATATAACCAAAACACATGGCATTGGTCATGACCTTGTATTTCTATTAGAGAATGATAAAAACATAATTAACATTTATTGGGCATCTATTGGTGCCAGTTAATTTACTTACTCCCCAAGTCAACATGTTTTAGATGCGAAAAATTGAGTTTGAGGAAATTAAGCAACTTATTCTAGGAGAGTGTGGGATTTTGTTTGAAGCCCTAGACTGTCAGCCTCTGCATTTCTACAGAGCTCTTCAGGACAGCGAGAAAGTACTGGAGACTAGGTAAAAGGACAGGGCTAGTGATAAGGACTATTCTGTTTGAAGATTTATTTTCTTGCTTCCTTTTCTTTACAGACCAACACAGAGAGACTGTCATTTGCATATCCACATGTGTGAGCTTAAGGCCTCTCCAATATTCCCTATTCATACAACAGCAAAGTTTCCACTTCCCTGATGTGGAGATCAGGGTCCATGGTTGCACTTCTGGGCACAGGAGGTAAAAGCAAGTAGACTAGGAATGGATATATAAGTGCCAGATCAAAGATGTGTGAGGCCAAACACTGGAGAACATTACCCATCTTAATGTTCAAAGTAATTGCGTTTGAGCTTGAATTATTTGAAGTCAGTATTATAACTAATTTTGGGTGTCCTTTTTGAGTAGTTGTATTTAGTGTTTAACTATCTGTGCTTCAATCTTAAAAATTTCTCAAATGCCTTTCTTCCTCAGCCTCTATTCCTGCCATTCTTCCCTACTGAGCTTGGATACTTGGTACAAAATAGTATATTGAATGCCAAGTGCAAGTCAACCGACATCTCTGTGAAAACCAAGGGGAACAGGAGCTTACCATTTCCAATTACTTGTTAAAACATACTGAAACAGCTTAACATGGTGCCAAGGTCAAGGAGGTCAGCCTACACTTGAGCTAAGGCATTTGAGTTTGTCAGATGACTCATCAAATGGAAATATTGGGGTATGCTGGCTGGATGCATATAAATATCATGGTGCATAAAAGATGTCTTGCTATAGAGCATTTGCCATTACACTAAACCATTTGTTTAAAGAGTAACCAATATCTTAAGTACTTTTGTCCTTACAAGAAGTTCCTTGCTGCAGGGGTAGGTGGATTTTGTTGAATATTCTTTAATCTGCTCTTTCCTTTCCTCATCTCTCATTATCTACTGTCTCCATCACACCTCCTCTGCACTTTTACTAGAAGAAGTATACCCTCTCCTTGTCTGTTGGCAACACCAACACACATGGAATTATTTGTGCACCAGTTATTGTCCCTGCTTGTGTGAATGTTCCATGCAGACCTATTTTACCACTCATATGGAATTCATCTGCAAATCACTGGTGCCAAGTTGATTGTTGGCACAAACTAGGCATTCAATAAATATTTGTTGAATGAGTGCATGATAAAATGAGTAGAAAAGCACATTCATTTATTTTGCTGGATGTCTGGCTTCATGGAAACATTTGAATATTTTTCTTTTGAGTTTCATTCATTTATACTGCCACTCTGCCTTCCTCAGTCAATATTTATGGAGAGTCTTTGATGTGTCAGGCCCTGGATTATATGCCAGCATGAGTAAGACATGGTTCCTACTTCCCGGAGTGGGTTATAGTGATCCCATTAGGTCTGAGTCAGGCAGCCATACTAGTGAATCACTAACCACTATGGGAGTAGTTGAAGTGGCTGTTTGTGGGAAGATTCAAAAGAAGAAGACATTAACCTGATCTGGAGACTTTCACACTCATGGAAAGTAAACAAAAAATATATATATAAAATGTATGGGATAATGTATGCCGAGAAATAGGAAAGAGTGGGGTACAATAGAAATGACTAGAGTGGCTTATAGAGGTAAAACAATGAGTTTTCCCCCTAACATGGACTTACCCCAATACTTTTAGCTAGTATGTAATTTACATAACAAATATTTTGTCTGCACTACTATGTGCTTGACACTATGCCACGTCTGGGCACCTGGTAGTGCAGAAGAAAGGTGTGAAACTTGCTTCTAAGAAAGTGCAGGCCAAGTCACAAGTGTCTGGCTTTTACCTGAAAATGAAGGTAAACATGAGCAAGCAAAGAGTGAGAGTAAGAGAGGGGAGGGGATGAGGTTGGGTGAAAAGACAGAGACCAAATTCTTGAGGGTTCTTGGTCTGTCTCCTGCCTCTAGATCCAACAAATTCCAAAGATGGTAACTTTATTATTATTTTTTAATATATTTTATTGATTTTTTACAGAGAGGAAGGGAGAGGGATAGAGAGTTAGAAACATCAATGAGAGAGAAACATCGATCAGCTGCCTCCTGCACATCTCCTACTGGGGATGTGCCCGCAACCAAGGTACATGCCCTTGACCGGAATCGAACCTGGGACCCTTCAGTCCGCAGGCCGATGCTCTATCCACTGAGCCAAGCCGGTTTCAGCCAAAGATGGTGACTTTAAATTCAGGAGTTTTAAGTTTCTCACTTACAATTTTTTTCTTCTTTTTAAAATTTTCCTATGTGTTGTTTTATTGATTATTTTTTAAATTAATCTTTATTGTTTAGATTATTATAGATGTTCCTCTTTTTCCTCCCATAGCTCCCTCAACCCTGTTCCCATCCCACCCCAGGCCCTCACCACCCTATTGTCTGTGTCCATAGGCACTGCATACATGCATATAAGACCTTTGTCTAATCTCTTCCCGCATCCCCTTACCCCTTTCCCTTTGCGTATCGTCAGTCTGTTCCATTTCCAAACCCCTGATTCTATTCCATTCACCAGTTTATTCTGTTCATCAGATTTTTTATTCATTTGATTTTTAGATTCACTTGTTGATAGATACGTATTTTTTGTCCCTTTGTTGTTCATATTTTTTATCTTTACCTTTTTTTTCTTCTTCCTCTTCTTAAAGAATACCCTTTAGCATTTCATATAATACTGGTTTGGTGGTGATGAACTCCTTTAGCTTTTTCTTGTCTGTGAAGTTCTTTATCTGAACTTTAATTCTAAATCATAGATTTTCTGGGTAGAGTATTCTTGGTTGTAGGTTCTTGCTATTTATCACTTTGAATATTTCTGGCCACTCCCTTCTGGCCTGCATAGTTTCTGTTGAGAAATCAGCTGACAGTGGTAGGGGTACTCCCTTGTAGGTAACTAACTGTTTTTTCTCCTGCTGATTTTAAGATTCTCTCTTTGTCTTTTGCCCTTGGCATCTTAATTATTATGTGTCTTGGTGTGGTCCTCTTTGGATTCCTCTTGTTTGGGGTTCTCTGTACTTTCTGGACTTATAAGTATTTTTTTCAACAGGAAGTTTTCTGTCATTATCTCTTCAAATAGGTTTTCAGTATCTTGCTCTTTCTTTTCTTCTGGCACCCCCATAATTTGAATGTTGCTATGCTTGAAGTTGTCCGAGAGGCTTCTTACACTATCTTCACATTTTTGGATTTTTTTTTTTTTATTTTTGCTCTTCTGGTTGGGTGTTTTTTGCTTCCTTGTATTTCAAATCATTGATTTGATTCTCAGGATCCTCTAATTTACTGTTGAATCCCTGTATATTATTCTTTATTTCAGTCAGTGTATGCTTATTTTCTGACTTATCCTTTTCCATTTTTTTGGCATTCTCACTAAGATCCTTGAAAGTCTCACTAAGTTCCTTAGAAGTTTCTAGATGATTCTTGAGTAAACTTATAACTGGTTTTGAACTCTATATTCAGTAGTTTGCTTTCTTCCATTTCTTTCATTTGTGACCTGTTTCTTTGACTCTGCATTTTGGCTGCTTCCCTGTGTTTGTTTCTATGCTAAGTCTCCTTGACTGATAGAGTGGCTTTGTGTACTAGGTGTCCTATAGGAACCAGTGGTTCATCCTCCCCAATCACCTGAGGTGGACACTCTAGGTGTACCCCTTTGGGGGCTGTGTGCACAGTTTTGTTGTAGTTGAGCCTTGATTGCTGTTGGTGTCACTGGGAGGAATTGACTTCCAGTTGCTATGTGGACCAACTGTGACTACAGTGGGAGGGCTGCTGTGCAGGAGATACCCTAATGGAGTAGGACTTGCTTCAGTGGGGCTTTGGTGCTCATTGAGTCTGCCCCTTGAGTGTGTCGCTTATGGATATGAAGAGTTGTAATCTGGTATGGTCTCACACTGACTACTAGTACACTGGCTCTTGGGTCTCCAGGGAGGTGCAAAGTCAGCCACTACCTGGGGCCACCCAGCAGGAACTACAGAGAGATCTGCAGATTCCTCTTCTTTGTATCAGATTTTGAAGTGCCCAGATGAAGCCCAGCTGTGAAGCAAGGCAGGCTGGTGCTGGTGCTGGGTTTTGTGCCTTTTGTTGATAGGTTTGGGGCTCCCAGACTCAGTTATAGCTTGTTTAATGAGTTTTAGGCTGAGAAAGGATAGGACATTCATATGCAAATGCTGCTGTGCACAGCTTGTGTGGGGTTGTAAATTGAGTAGGGCAGGGTCTCAGGGAATCACCAGGGCAGAGAAAACAGAAATGACTGCCAGTCAGCCCTGCACTGGGGTGGACCCTGCATGGGAACAATGACTGCAGTGAACACCTCCATCTGGAATAAAGCCGCCCCTGTGTTCCTGCTCTGATGCCAGACAGTCCAGTTTCTCCCCATATGTGTCTGGGTCCCCCAAGACTCACCTGGCACTGCAGCTGAGAGGAAGTGGGAGCGTGTAAATTCTGTTCATGGTGCCGGCCTTTTAAGAGGAACTGCTGGGTCTCCAGCAGCCTGAGTGTCACTCAGCCTCAATCTGCACTGATTTTTTTAACGTTTTTTTTTAATTGATTAAGGTATTACATATGTGTCCTTATTGCCCCATTGCCCCCCCACCCCCCATGCCCTCACCCCTATGCTGTCTGTGTCCATTGGTTAGGCTTATATGCATGCATACAAGTCCTTTGGTTGATCTCTCCCCCTTACCCCCACCCTCCCCTACCTTCCCTGAGGTTTGACAGTCTGATCGATGCTTCTCTGTCTCTGGATCTGTTTTTGTTCATTAATTTATGTTGTTCATTATATTCCATAAATGAGTGAGATCATGTGATGTTTATCTTTCTCTAACTGGCTTATTTCGCTTAGCATAATACTCTCCAGTTCCATCCATGCTGTTGCAAAAGGTAAGAATTCCTTCTTTTTTACTGCAGCATAGTATTCCATTGTGTAGATTTACCATAGTTTTCTAATCCACTCATCTGCTGATGGGCACTTAAGCTTTTTCCAAATCTTAGCTATGGTGAATTGTGCCTGACATTATTTCTTCAAGTAGGTTTTCTAACCTTTGTTCCTCTTCCTGTTGTTATGTCACCCCTATTATTCATATGTTGCTTCATTTCATGTTGTCGCTCAGCTCCCTTATGCTCTCCTCCTGTCTTTTAATTTTTTTCTCCAGTTGCAGTTCAGTTTGGGTGTATTTTTCTTCCCTGTCTTCTAATTCGCTAATTCAGTCCTCTGCTTCTCCTAGTCTAGTGTTGAAACTTTCCATAGGGTTTTTATTGCAATTATATTACTCTTTATTTCTTCTTGATTCTTACATAAGTTGTTGATTTTTTTCATCCATCCAGTTTATGAACTGTATGACCCTTATGTTTAATTCTTTTTCTGACATATTGCATGCCTCTGTTTCACTTAGCTACTTTTCTCGTGATTCTTCCTTTTCTTTCCTTTGGTGGTTTCTTTGTCTACCCATTTTTGTTCTCACCAAAGGATCTAGATGTCAAGTCATGCAGGGGCTGCTCCTTGGGTGGCAGTGGCTCCTTGGGTGGCAGTTGCTCCTCGGGCAGTCATGGCAGTGGCTGCTCCTCAGTTGGCAGCGGCTCCTCTGGTGGGTTCTGTTCGCAGCAGCGGTGGCTCCTTTGGCTGGTGGAAGGAGCCTGCTTGAGGAGTTGCTGCTCCTCGAATGGGGGTGGGCTGCTCACACAGCTGCTGCTCCTTGCATGGGGGCAGACTGCTCATGGGGCTGCTGCTCCTTGGATGGGGGCTGGCTTCACGTGGCTGCTGCTGCTCAGACAGAGGCGGGCTGCTTGCGTGGCTGCTGCTCATCAGATGGGAACAGGCTGCATGTAGCTGCTGATCCTCAGACAGGGGAGGGCTGTGCGGGGCTGCTGCTCTTTGGATGTGGGTGGGCTGCTCGTGTGGCTGCTGCTCCTCTGATGGGGGGGCTGCTCACATGGCTGGGGCTCCTCAGATGGGGGCAGGCTGCTTGCACTGCTACTGCTCCTCGGACAGTTGCAGGGTACAGGTTGTGTGCAGTTGCTGCTCCTTGGATGGGGGCAGGCTGGTTGGGGCTGCTGCTTCTCAGTTGTGTGCGGGCTGCTCGCACAGCTGCTGCTCCTTGGACAGAGTCAGGCTACGTGAGGCTGCTGCTCTTCAGCCTGGGGCGGGCTGCTTATGGAACTGTTGATCCTTTGACAGGAGCGGGCTGCTCATGTGTCTACTGCTCATGTGGTCACAGTGCTCTGTGCTAAAGCATTAGGCCAGTCAGAGGGGAGCATGCTTCAGAACTCACAGGATCCTGTGCCTGGGATGGCTGGAGTCTTGGTGACTGTGGGACCACATCCGAGGTAGCAGGTTCCTGGCAGGGGTGGCTGTAAAGTCCCAGGTATTACGGGAGAGCACCCTAGGTGGAGGTGAGGCTGGGCTCCCAGTCACAGCAGCTCTCCCCTTCAAAAAGGTGAGGTCTCTGAGGAAGAGCTGGCCTCTCCTGGACTATTTGCAATGATAGCAGAGGCTGCCTAGTTAGGCGAGCCCAGTTAGCCTGCCCCCAAAGGCTCTTCAGGATCTAACTGTGCCTCACTCACACATACACACACAAACACACCCCACACGACCACACACTCCTCATTTGCTCCCTCACTCACTCACTCTCTCTCCCTCACTTTTTCCTTCTTCCTGACTTTGTAGTTGGGTCTGGAATGTTATTGAACCATTCATGGATGAAGTCTCATCTCTGGGTGTCTGGTTATGTGGCTTTCTCTCTAGCATATTGGCCAAACAGGATAAAATTCACCTCGGCAAGACACGACACAAAGGGAACAAAACACGAATGTACTCACGACACTGATAACCCTAGTATAAGTGACCACCAGAGAAAAGAGAATTAGGGGAGAGAAAAGAGAGCACAAATGATATCAAAGAGAGAAAAAATGGTATGAGAGAAAAGAAAAAGAAGAAAAAGGAATACATGGGGAGAAAACATGTTTTCACACATGGGGAGAAAACACCAGAGGACAAACAGGTAAACCAAGACATACAAACACCAAATTCCCAGTAAAGAGGGTGGGGGCAGAATCTTATATACAGAAAGTAAGGCTAAGAATTGGATGAATAAGGGGAGGACCTCAGTATAGAGGAGTTCAGTATAGAGGAGTTCAGTATAGAGGAAGTGGAAAGAGGATGAGTGGATAAGAAGAATGAGAAAGAGAAGAAAATAATGATAATAAAATTTAAAAAATGATTAAAAAATTAGAATAAAATAAATTGGAATGATGGAAAAATAATGTGAAAAGAAATAGAAAATAAATAAATGAAAAAAGGAAACAAAAAAAAAGAAAAAAAGGGATAACAAAATAATCCTATATAATAAAAGTGTAGTATGCAAGTTGTCCCCTCAACTGGGAGTTGTCTGGGAGTTCGACCAGGGGGAAGGGCTGGCTGGGGGTAGGGAGGGAGTACCCAGCCAGCAGTTGCTAGGGACCATACGAGTGCATGAATTTCGTGCACTGGGCCTTTAGTAATAAAATAAATTAAAAATGAAAAAGTGAAGTGTCATTCCATTGGCTGATTTAAGATCCCACTCATCTGTATTGTCAGTTTCCTGTTGCTGGGATTGAAGGCCTCTCTTTAGGCCAGTCCCTGTGGACTCTCAGGGACTATTCAGATTTTTTTTTTTGTATCCTTTGTAACACCCAGGGTATACTCTGGGTGTGGCTGTATTGGTTGCCTGGAGACTGCAGGGAGGGGCTATCTCTTCAGGAGAAAATGGCTACCTAAGTCCTGCAGGTCAGGTGTGATTCAGTGCCAGACTCTCGGCCACTTCTCCTGGGCCCTCTCCTCACCCCATCCTCTCCCCAGACTCCACAAGTTCGCACCTTCTCCTGCACCTCAGCCATGGGTGAGTGTCCATATCCAAAAGGTCATATGAACTAGGTTCAGTGAAGAAAAGCAAAGGCCACAAAGAGGGGAAAGAACTGTGCTCTGTGGCCCCTCTCCTGCCAGCACTGTGCAGTCTGGGAAGCCCTTCAGGCTGCCCCCTCTGGGCTCAGTCTTTCATGGCTGTAGACCCCTATCTAGAATCCCCTGCCACCAGCAGTCCTGCAGACCTCCTTTCCACAGTCAGATGCTGTGCCTGTCCCAAGGAATGTGGCTCGGTGCCATGCGATTTCCCTCTGACCCTCTGGGATTGGAGGTCTTGCAGTTATCTCTAGTCCAGATCCTCGATTTTACCTTTCTTCAGGTGTCCTCTGCCCTTCCCAGCTGGAAATTGTCTCACCAGCTGTGTCTCCTTTGCCAATTCTGGGTGGATGTTATTTGATTCAGCTGCTCATTCTATCTGCTCCAGTACAAGGCTTGGGACACGTCCGTCTATTCTGCTGCCATTTTGTCCTCCTGCACTGGTTTTTACAGTCAGTAGTTCTTATGGCCCGGCCCATAGGAACTTCTTTCCCCAGCTCTGGAACCCTGGGCTGGGGGTCTGGTGTGGGGCTGGGACCCCTTGCTCCTCCAGGTGGCCTCCACAGAGGCAATCTCCCTCCCAATTAAAAAAGAGGCACACCCAGGTTCCGGACCAGCTTGTTCCACACCTCAGCATTTCCTACCAGTCTCAATGTGCTTTCTTCTTTACCTCTCTAGTTGTAGGACTTCCAATCAGCCAGCTTTCTGGTGGTTCTGGATGATAGTTGTTGTGTATTTTAGTTGTAATTTTGATGAGGTTGTGGGAGGCAGCAAGTACAGGTGTTTAACTATGCTGCCATCTTGGTTCTCTCTTGCTTGTAATTTTTTAAAAAGACCTTCATGTTTTTGAGGTGTCAGAGTGTGAGTTTAGTAGAAGTAGGAAGTATGACAAATGTCTAAATAATTCCAATAATCTCAGTGATTGAGGGCTAACATATTTTCAGATGACTTGTTTCATTCTGACCTAAGATTTCCGATAAATTTTCAGATTTAGCCTTCCATCTCTACTGTCCACACTAAACCTTTAAATTTAAAAAAAATATGTTCCCTGTTTTACAGTGACTAACAAAAGCATCAGATCTTGTATTAATTTAGTGCACGTTTATTTGGTACTTACTATGTGCCAGAAAGTGTCCTAGGCTCTAGGAATTCATCAGCTCCCAAAATATTAACCCTATGCTGACATCAATAAAGTTGGCTTTATATGCCTTTATAAGATATATTTCAAGGTGCTTCTGAAAGAGTCCAGTTTTTAACAGTAGGATTCAGCTTGCATGTGTGTGATTTGGTTTTAATCAATAAAGGGAATAAGAAGCAGAGCTGAGTAACATAGAAACCAGCATTAAAACGATTTGAGAATTTTCACAAGCATGACCCTCTTGAAGTCCTAAATCACCATGCTGTACAGCTTCTGTGAGTTAGACAAGAAGGCTCAAAGGACAGTTATCTGCTCTGCATCATATGAAGAGGAATGTTGTCTTTTAAACACTGGCCTAATGTTTAGCATGCCTTAGGCACAAGGCTACTCACTTTTACAAGCCTTATTTCATTCAATTCTCCCAATAGTTTGTGAAATATATCTTATTACTACTTTATGGATAGGGCTCTGAGTGACTAAGGAAGTCACCCAAGATAACACACCTAATAAATAGAGTAGGAAACACTTAAGTACAGATTCATTGACTTCAACGTGCTTGCCTTAGATAGAAATCCCTTTTTAAAAAAATATTTATTGTTGAAAGTATTACATAAGTCCTCCTTTTCCCCCCATTAACTTCTTCCAGCTGCTCCCATCCTTCCCCTGCCTAGGCCCTCATCACCCCATTGTCTTTGTCCATGAGTTATGCATATATGCATACAAGTTCATTGATAGATCTCTTCCCACCCAGCCTCCCCTGCCTTCCCTCTGAGTTTCAACAGTATGCTCTATGCCTCTATGACTCGGTCTATTTTTAATCATCAGTTTATTTAGTTCATTAGATTTCACGTATGAGATCACATGATACTTATCTTTCTCTGACTGGCTTATTTCACTCAGCATAATACTCTCCAGTTCCATCCATGCTGTTGCAAATGGTAAGAGTTCTTTCTTTTTTATTGCCATGTAGCATTCTATTGTGTACATGTACCATATCCACTCATCTGATGATGGGCATTGAGGCTGTTTCCAAGTCTTAGCTAAAATATTCCTGTTAAGACTTAGAGCCACTTCTTGGTGACTCAGAAACTCTTTGAAGACTAAAGGAGAGAATAATTTGGTTTTAGATTTACCTTCTTAAAACCTGTGGGATTTATTGGAGGGTGTTATCAATTGCCATTTTGGGCCTGCTACACATAAAACATACTAGAGAGCCCCTTTTCAACTCATCCATCTGTGTTCTTGGCTTTAATTTACATGAAATTTCTGGACACATTCTTCTATTTCCATTCATATTTTGGGCCAGGGAGAGACATTCTATTGGCCTTCTTCCATAATCTTTCCTAAGGTTGTTTTCAGTCCCTGTTCCAAGGTTTTCATCACATCTTCCCTTTCTTGCATATGTGTGCGTGTGTGTATTTTACACTATTTGTTATAGTAATTATATTATGTTAATACACTATAATTAAAACACAAGTGTACTAAAATATGAAAATTGTATATTTTAATTATTAAGAACCAATGCAAATAACAAGCAGCTTCTGAATTTGAAAAGTCTCCAAGTGATAGCCCAGGCATCCAAAGACAACTCAAAACTGTTATGAATAATCCATCTTATGTGGCTTATGTACACAGCCACCTAAAGGCAGGGAACTGAGTGAGTCATGGGCATAGACTTTTACAACTTAAAAGAGCATTTGAGATCTAGCTCCTCCCTTGTAGAGCTGGAGCTGAATTCTGGAACGTTCATTATTTGCCCAAAGTCAAACAGGAGAGCAGAACAGGATCTAGATACTGATTCTCAAACTTTTATTTTTAGGTTAAAAGGGGCTGTTACAGCATAGATTCCTGAATCACAACACCAGACTCAGAACAGGTGTGGGGTTCATTCATTCCTAATTAATACACCTCTTGGGTGGTTTGGCAGCTGGTGGTTTTTAAGACCACACTTTAAAAAACACTCATCTGGAATCTAGGCCTCCTGATCAGTTTCTTCCCAGTGGACTATGCTGCCTCCCTGCATTGAAAAGCATTCCACAGAATACATCCGCCTTTTGTGGTGCACATGGGTGCTTTTATTCCTAACTCAACAATTACCTCCTGATTGCATCATTCATTGAAAGGTTTTCTTACTCAATAAATCAGTCCTTATGATGTGCCAGGTACTGTGCCAAGAGCAAGAAATAATACAAAGATTAAAACAGCTCAACCTCATGCATAGCAAGGGTTATGGCTATCATTTTTTAACACTTTATACAGTTTATCTCATCCACTTATTCTTTGCACATGGTAACAACAAAATTGGAGAGTTTTTCAGATATGTAGAATCATACATATTCTATGCAACTTGTTCTTTACCCTTAATATGTTTTAACAAGTATTTCTTTGTCTGTTCTTTATATATGCTTACTATTTATAACTAGTGGCCCTGCACATGAATCCATGCTTGAGTAGCTCACTGCCGCTTCCCTCAGCTGGCTACCCTGCCCACCGCTGCTCGTAGCTCTCTGCAGCACGTAGCTCCCTGCCCTGCCCTCCTGTAGCTCTCCACCCACTGCCCTGCCCTTCTGTAGCTCTCCACCGCTTGTAGCTTGCTGCCCCCCCTCCTGCTGATCGGTCGTTATGTGATGGCATCTGGACCAATTTGCATATTACCCTATCCTACCTAATAATAGACAAATATGCAAATTGACCGTACCTTTGCTATGCCTGCGATTGGCCAGGAGGCGCGGGGGGGAGGCGGGACTCGGGGTGGCCGGGGTGGCCAATTGGGCCGGCGGGATGCTAAGCTCGCATCGCCAGCGGCGGCATGAGCTCAGCGTCTGCGCCATGACTGTGCTGCGGCACAGAAGGGGCCTCTGGGGCAGCGAGCTCACGTCCTGCCACGGACCATCAAAAGCGGGGGAGCTGGGTGCCTGTCCGCTGGTGCACCAGGCCTTTCAGAAGCGTCCAGCGGGGCGGAGGCTTCTGAAAGGCCTGGTGCACCAGCAGACAGGCACCCAGCTCCCCCTCGATCGAAAGCAAAAGTGTGGGAGCTGGGTGCCTGTCCACTCAGGCACCAGGCCTTTCAGAAGCCTTCACCGCACCGGAGGCTTCTGAAAGGCCTGGTGCACCAGCGGACAGGCACCCAGCTCCCCCGTGATCGAAAGCGAAAGCGTGTAGGGGACCCTACACGTGCATGATTCAATCATGCACTGGTCCTCTAGTTATAAGTATAAATAGCTACAGAGTTTTCCCCAATGTTGGTGTGCCACCATGTATTTAACCATTCCATATTGACAACTATTAAATTGTTTATATTTTCTTCTATTAAAAATAGTCCCATGATGGATTCCAAAGTAAATATTGTTGTCCCTGTTTTACAGATGAGTAGAGAGACAAAAGTTAACTCCTTGTTTAAGGTTTCACAATGGCAGGATTAGGATTCAAACTGAGGCATGTCTTCCCTCAAATGCTACAAAGTGGCTGTATTTTCACTATTATGCTTTCTAATAATTGCAACAGGATGTGGTAAATGCTGTGGTGTGTACTACAGGATCACCATAAATTCTAGCTGCTGTTACCACCTCAGGGTCATCTGGAGAGGTGACATGTGAGCAGAATCTAGGAGTCTTATGGGCAGAGAGGGAGAAAGCCACTCTAGTAGGAGGTATAGGTTACTACAAGCCAATCAATCACACATATCGATCACCCACTAGAGGAAACCTGTAATACACACTTGTGGGGAGATTCATAGGAAGAAGATATGATATTGACACACCAGATCTTACAGCATAATGTGTGTGTGTGTGTGTGTGTGTGTGTGTGTGTGTGTGTGTGTGAAAAATACTGGAAATGTAAGCTAGTGAGTGCAGTATAAATAAATACCCACCTCATTGTCAGCTTCAGGAGAGCCCTGGGAATGAGTGGACAATGGGTCCTGTCTACATGGCATGGCAAATAAAACTTCCCCTTTTGATAGCTCAGTCTCCTCTGGAACCAAAAAAGTAATACCTTGTCTCTGCCTACCTGACAGGGATGTTTCAAGTCTTGGTTAAATTTTGTAAGTGTTTTGAGTTCCTCCAAAATGAGGTGTATACTTTGGAAGGAGAAACTAATAGCCGCTGCCAGAATCAAAGTGAAACAGATGTGAGCTGCAGTCATTTTCTGAGAAACACAATGGCCACAGAGCACGAAGCGCACCCGGCTTGTTGAAAGGGCAGCCTGGGCCTCATACAGGACATAGGACAGCTCAGGCCCTGACCTCAAGAGGGAGCATCCAGGAGATTTGCTGGATTTCCAACATTTAATTTCCCTGCCAATTGCTAAGAGTGAGAGCCCATGGTATAGCCCATCAGTGAGGTATGAGTGTGCAGGGAAGGGAACTCTAGTAAAAGAAAGAAAGAAAATGAACATGGAGTTGGTGCCATTTTGGAATCCTCTGCTAACATGTCTAAACAGGAGCTTCATTGTGTCAGCTTCAGTGAGGACAGCTGGCCACGTGTGAGCAAGGCAGTGAGTGGACCAGCGTTGCTTTTCCTCAGGCTTTTCTGTTCACTTAGTGAGGCTTTGGGATGCCTTTGTCTGCCACAGGTCTAGAGCACCTACATTCAGCCAGTGTGCTGCAAGAATTTTTAAAACATGCAATACCTGCCTGGCTGGCCTGGCTCAGTGGTTAAGCGCCAACCTATGAACCAGGAGGTCACGGTTTGATTCCTGGTCAGGCACATGCCCAGGTTGTGGGCTTCATCCCCAGTTGTGGGGTGTGCAAGAGTCAGCCGATCAGAGATTCTCTCTCGTCATTGATGTTTCTCTCTCTCTCCCTCTCCCTTCCTCTCTGAAATTAATTTTTAAAAGAATGCAATACCTGACTCTTTAGTCAGAGACAGGGACCTCTTTTCCCTTAGGTTGTCGAGTAAAAAAAAATGACAACAGCCAACACAACCATAGTCGTCCAGTGTGAATGAATCAAAATTATACCTAATTTTGCCAGATCAGCAAACAATATGTTATTTGATGCGCCACAGAAGGTCCTTGATTAGCTTATGGGCACAAGGTGCCTAGAGGGGCTGCTCGGAGGAAAGGCAGCTCTGAGTTTGAGCAGCTGCGTGCTGCCATCTCTACCTGGACACCGGGGAGGCCAAGCGGAGCTGGGAGGACACCCAGTGGCCTGGGCGCTGGTGGTAACTTAGGATGCGCCGTCCTGGACCATGCACTCCCCTTGCTCTTGTCGCCCCAGAGAAAGCCCTGCGTCTGGGGCGGTAAGCCATCTGTAGCTCTCAGGCTCCGCGGCCATTCAGTGCAACCGCAGCTCCACACAGCCCACCGGGCAGCGGCCTCCTGAGGACGCAGAGGAGTGCAGATGTACAGAAACAGGGTCCTGGCGCTTAACTGACTCCCGCATGGAATGTCTCATCATTTCCTGTTCCCGGGGGCGGGGAGCAGGGGGTGGGGGGGATCCTATGTAAACCTGTTCAGACAGAGTTTCATTGTATTTTACGTCTGAGCTCCAGCAGGCTTCCCCTCCCCAGGTCAAGCCTCAGAGTGGAGGCTGTCTCCTCCTTCCCCACTTCTGCTGGGGCTCCAGGGCCGCAAGGAAAACTCATCAGGGCCTTGACCTCCGTCCCTCGCCGCTGCGCTCAGGTTCACTGAGAACATCTGGCAGCTCTGACCTCCCTGCACATTAGCCAATGGACTGAAGCGAGGAGGACTGGAGGCCCTTCTGCAGCCTTTGTGCTGATGGAGGAGGGCCGGGCCAGCTCGGCCTCATGTCAGGAGGACCTGCAGGCCCGCCTGCCTGGCTCAGTCATGGAAGGATGGATGAGCTCCCTCAGTGGCTGGGAGGCCGCCACCCCACAGTCTGCTATGCCGTGTTTCCTGGGGCCAAGGCGAGGGAAGTGGTCTCTGTCCTATTGCAGGAATCTGAAAATAAAGCTCAGAATTAGTACCTAATACCCCATTAGCTGAACCCACCCTGTCTCCCAAAAAGTGGATTTCCCAGCTCAACATGTGGAGTACTGCAGAGAAAGCCAAGTCCATGGAAATGAGAAAACTCAGATGTGGTGCCCGTAGGCCCCTGCTTCTAACAAGGGACTTGACTTACCCAGACCCCCCACTGAAGTCACTGTCTCATGGGGTGGGAGGTCTTTGGGGAACCTGTGAATGTACAGCGATGCCCAGTGACCGTGGGAAGCTTCCTCAGAGCCAAGGTAGATGGTGGAGTCTGTCATGGATAAGTGTCCTGAACAAAGGGCAGGTCCCCTGCTCTCAGGTCCTGCTCAGGCACAGCTGTGTGACCCCATAGTGGGAGGAGCCTGGCAGTCAATTAAGGAGGATGGGGCATTCAGATCTCACCACATGTCTTCTCTGGCTCCGCTGACCCTCCCCCAGTCCCCGGCCTCTGGGACATCTCCTGGGCATGCTACTCTGGACCTGGTGTATTGATTGGAGAGAGCTCTTTATTCTAAAGATTGTGAGAATAAAATCTGTAAGACCTATTTTTGTGAGATAAAAATCAACCTGAATTCCTTATTTTTAGCTAGAATGTCCCAAGCTATAGCTATAATATTATCAGTAATAGTTTCTAGGAATCCAAAACTTTATCACAGAGAGACTCTGCCCCATAGTCATGAGGAAGATAAAGAAATGCTGATGAGAGAAGTTTGAGTTCCTCAGGAATGGCAAACACTTGGTATGTGTTTGCTCATCAGCCTCCTCGCACCTTGGCAGGGATAACTGACTGCGTGCTCACAAAGCACTCTCCTCAGAGATGAGCAGGATTCAGATCCCAGGTCATACTCCAGGCAGCCCTCCCCCTCAGGCAGAGCCGGCATCAGGAATTAATTTTAAAAACATAAAAATGAAAGAGGCGAATTATGTGCTCCACATGGCATAACTCAATTTCTCAGGAAGGGGTTTGGACTATGTGGCGTTGCCAGCCTTTCTGTTCATAAATTATTTAATTGGGACTCAAGACTCAACTTTTCACTCCCACCCACTTTTGTCTACTACCCAAAATCCCACTCCAAACGAAGTGAGAAAGGCCATCCTGCTCTTATGAGCTCTCCCGAAGGGGTTTCTGGCTCGTATTAAATGTCAGAAATAAATTATTTAAATGAGATGAAAACACAGAGATGGGATTATATTATGGACATTAATCCTACCCAAGAATAGAAAGCTAACTCTGTTGAACATCCCCTGAGTGACCCTATTACTTTTAAAACTATAATAGCCACATGTCTTGGGAATGCATAGAAAATATGGAAACATTTTACACAGGACACTTGAACTTGATGTCCTCTCTTCAAATCTTAAATGTATCCTCTCCTCAGTCCTGCACCATGTGTGAAAATGAGGAAAAACTCAGTGAGCACTAACAGTGACCTCAGGTCTGCACAGAAGGACTTTAGTCCAGGTCTAAATAGACTGAAACCATTTTGTAGAATTGGGCCTGTGCCCTGTTACCTGTCACTCAAGATCAATTACAGGCATGCACACCTGGATTGGCATACCAAGAACGTCTGTCATCAATCTCCAACATGAGCGTCCGTTGCTTCTTCTTTGGGGTTACCCATGATGCCAGCTGCTGCAGTCCAGGTGGCCGGAGCTCTCTGTATTTTTGGATTATAGGTCATACAGACTTGCCTGACTATGAGTAAGGGGCATCACGCAATTCCTTCAGCCTGGCCTGGACCCAATCCGGTTTGGGGAGGGGTGAGGACTCTTAATTCTGGTCCTGTCATTACAATAAATGTGAGCTTTGGAACCACACTCACCTCCTCTGCACGACAATGTGCAGTAACAGTAGCACCTGGGTTTAGGAGATAATCACTAAGTGATGTGTAAAGCATGTTACCTACCATCTGCAGCCTTCGCTCACACAGACTAAGAGGCACAACATTCTGTTTCTCACTCTGTGGGCTGCACAAGACTGAATTTTAGGGCACAGTAAGGGAAGGTCAGCTTACAAAATGTGAAACAATGGGGTATTTAGCCCCAACAAGGCTAAAGGTGGTGAGAGATTTGGATGGCAAGTACTTATATATTATGTATGTTATATAATATATACAGTATATCTAACAAATATGTGCCAATATTAATGTTAAAAATAGAAGCTGTATTACTTTATACTTTTTTAAAAAGTAAGTTTTTATTGATTTTTAGGGAGGGTCGAAGGGAAAGGGATAGAGAGACAGGAACATCGATGAGAGAGAAACATCAATCAGCTGTCTCCTGCACACCCCCTACTGGGGATTGAGCCCACAACCCAGGCATATGCCCTGACCTGGAATTGAACCACTGGGGACCTGTTGGTTCATGGGTTGATGCTCAACCACTGAGCCACACCGGCTGGGCCTACTTTATACTTGGAGATGTGTCTGGGCAACGTTTTTGTTTGTTAGGCACTTAATATGGCTATTTCTTCTCTTTTCATCTCAAAGAAAGACTTATTGAAGTTCTTTCTAATATGATATGGAAAACTATATGTTTTACCCGAAAATCATTTTTAGGCACCCAATGCAGTCTTTCTTCCAGGCTAGCCTACCATGTTGATAATTTTGTTTGTTTGTTTGTTTTTGTTTTGTTTTTTACTGGTATATTTCCTTTTCCCACAGAATTGGCAGGTTTGATGGGAGAGCAGGGCGTGATGTATTGAAAAATATCTGTTTTCAGTTCTTTGGGAATTTGGGAAAGCATAAACCAACTTTTAAAGGGAAGCATTTTTTATTTTTATTTTTACAATATAGATGGAAAGAATCCTCCATTACAAGACTAGTTATTGCATCAATCCTGTAATCTAGTTATTCTCTTTGGTGATACAGGATCTTGCGGTGTCTGAGCAGGTATTGCCTACATGGGTGAAGCAGCCCCACGCTCTGCAGGCAGCACACGGAGCCCACAGGCACCGAGGCAGGGTGTCCCAGGGTCCAGACCGCGGCAGTTTCCTGAACAAATGAAAGAATGCAGGTGTCGCTCCCGTGACCCCAGACCAAGCAGGTCACAGGGTAATTGCCCAGTTGCCTGCTGGGGTAGGCCCACCCTGCTCTTCGTCCTCAAGGTTCATTTTTCATTTTGATTGCGTCCTTATGGCTTCACACCATGAGCCATCTGAGGACCTGCCTTAGAGGAGGAAGGGCAGGACGAGCTCCAGTGACCGCCCCTTCCCTCACCCAGGGCTCCACTCGAGGTCGCCTGGGGAGGGCGGCAGGGCTGAGTCTTTCCTGGAGAACGAGTGGCAGGAGCCCGATCTCGGCTTGCTAGCCTGAGTTTCCAGGCTGCCTGCACTCCACAGACGAGCACGGCCTGCTGTAGCTCTGACGTGTGAAAACCACATCACATCTGACCACGGGAAGAGCCTCCGGAGCATGAAGAGACACCCAGCTCCATGGCCGAATACAGAGGCTCTCCCATCCCTTTCCCGCCCTGCCGGGCCCCCAAGAGGTGTGGCTGAAGCAGGGGGTGGGGGGCAGGCTGCCCTCCCGGAGCGGCTCCAACCTGGGAGGAGAGCGCACCCTCCGTCTGCCCACCCACGTCCCGTCTTGTTAATTTGTTCTCCAGAGCGAGGCAGGTGTGTGCACACATATTACACACACACACACACACACACACAAAAACCACTCACACCACTCACACCACACACAACACACACAACACACACACCACATACACACACCACACACAACACACACACAAACCACTCACACCACACACCCCACACACCCCACACACATCCCACACATGCACACCACACACACACACACACAAACATAACACACATCACACACAGACAACACACACACACCACACACACACACACACACACACCACACACACCACACCACATATAACACACACACCCCACACAGATACACACACCTAAAAACACACCATACAGCCACCACACACACACACCACACACATAACATACACATACCACACACACACACCGCATGCACACACATACCACACACACACTATACACACCACACAAACACCACACACTCACACCACACATACACACACACCATACACACCACACACAAACACACACACACCACAAATAAAACACACACACCACACACATAACACATACACCACACACATGCACACCACACACACACACCACCACAAATAATATACACACCACACACACAGCACAGACACACACACATAACACACACAACACAGACACTACACAAACCACACACACAACACACACATGCCACATACACACCACATACACACCACACACAACACACAGATGCACATCACACACACACCACACATAGCACACACACCACACACACACTGCACAGACACACACATGTACCACACACACACACACCACACACCACACATATACTACACATACACCACACACATGCAATGCACAGACATTGCACACACATTGTACAGTCACACACACACACATAACACACATACTACACACACACCACACACATCACACACACATTGTACAGACACATAACATACATACATGCATCATACACACACACACACACACACACACACACACACACTCACCACATACGCCCTGGGCAATCACTGCCTTTCTGTTCTAATGCAGGTGCTGAGAAAGAACAACATTGCCTTCTTCAGTCCAAACTTCTCAGCCCGAAGGAAACGGTTAAACGTTCCCTGACTCAAATGCTGACACGGAGGAGGTGCGGCCATGGGAGGCGTCTTCTCGCCTGAGCATGGGGATTGGTCTGAGGTCCCTTCTGAAGTGCAAGCTGGTTTAGAACCTAAACAGGTTTGGGTTAAAGGTTTTGGAATTGCCCCCGTTTGTTCTCAACAAGCTGACCTCTCTGGGACACCCTCCTGACAGGGACAGGGTCACTGGGGGTGCACTCTTTCTGCAGAAGCCTGGCCTTCAGCAGCACCAGTGGACTCAGGCCCCTTTGCCTCCCTCTCTCCCTCGTGGACCTGGAGGAAGTGAAGGGACGGAGGCTAGGAGCATGAAGAAGAACGGATCCAAGCGAGGGGATTCCCAGGGCACCGTGCTTCACCTCCGGCCCCTCGCCCCGCTACTCCCCAAACACCAAGTGCAAGTATCCTTCTTTGTTCAACACCCATGTTTTAAACATTTTAAATTGAATTCCCCCACACTCTCCCTCCAACTAATCCTATCTAATAAAGGGGTAATATGCAAATTAACCATCACTCTGTCACAAAGATGGAGGTGCCCATAGCCACAAGATGGCGGCACCCAGTCCGCTCAGCCCTGCCAGAGTCCTCCAGTCCCAGGGGGGCAGCCACTGAGAGCAGGCAGTGTGAGTGGTGTGGCAGAATGCTTGCTTCGTTGTTGCGCCCAGCTCTGGCTGGACCCCCGGAGCCAGAGCTGACACAGACAGAGACAGCGGGGCCGGCCCGCAGCCTCTGCCGCTGAGCACAGGCCCAGAGAGGAGACGGCGGGCCTGCCTCCCACGGAAGCCGTGTGGGCCCCTCCCAGCTCCCGGGGAAGCAGCAAGGCTCCCAGTGGTGCTCTGTGGGTCCCGCCGGCTCCCGGGTGGCCTACTGCGCATGATATCACGCAATGGGCTACTAGTCATGTATATGCATGCACACACACATGCACACATGCCACCCATTTAGCTTGTTGCGTTTGGAAGATGATTTCATGTGCATCAGGGGGTCGGGCGGCCTGCACAGGAGCCAGTTAGTGCAGAAGGCAGAGCAGCTTGGCGGGAATCCAGGATGGAGAGCAGGGAAAGGCCGAGGCCCACATCTGTGCTGGGAGTGCACACAGGTCTCCTTTGCAACTTGCCTGCACTTATTTTTCCCTTCATGTGTGTGGGTTTCTTCCAAACTCGAGGGAAGTAGAAGCTGAGTTTCCAACAGGCCTTTCATTCTTTTCTCTGCCCAGCCCTCCCCATGCAGGGAGCCCCTCTACGGTTGACTGCATGGCTGTGGAGGCTTCCAGTGATGGGTGTCTCTCCGTGGAGAAGCGAGGATGTGTGCAGGCCACAGCTGTGCGGGTTTCTCAGTGGGGCCGGCCAGGCCGCTCCTCACGAGTCCGCTGTGAAGGGGACACAGCAGCGCTCCATCCTCTCACTGTTTCTTTTCTTTCCTGTCTTGCTCTTCTCTCTTTTCATTGTTCTCCCCCATCCACACACACACACAGAAGGTCCATGGTTCTAATCAGAAGGTGCATGTGTTAGGAAAAGACCTGCCTTTTAGGAAACCGGTTTGTTGGATTGTATGTGACAAGGCTCACTTCTGGGGAAAAGTAAAGACTGCAACGGTTTTACCTAAAATCACTTCACCTTGAAATCGCTCTAGAGGCGTAGAGCTGCTGTCTCATTGGAGCCAGTGTTGAATATAAATCTTAATACTTCTCCTGTTAGAGTCAGGGGAAATAGCAAAAAGAAACCTGGCCAGCAAATGCTAAGGTTTCCTCTTGGCTCTCTTACAAACAGATGCTGGTTGTCATTCTGTTGTTAAGCAGGCACCTGATTGGACCAAGCAACAGTGCGGGTGCGTGTGCATGTAGTGTATGTGTGTGTGTGTGCATGCACGCATGTGTGCGCGTGTATTGTGCGAAAGAGAGAGGGTGGAGAAGAGAGAGAGAAAGACAGAGGAGAAAAGGAGAGACAGGGGAAACAGGATGGCCAGGGGAGAGAGTCTGAGGGTGGGACTATGTTGTGGGTGGGGTGGATATAAGGGCTGGAATGCAGAAAGAGATTGGTTTGGGGAAAAGTTTAGAGCAAGAACTGGGTAATAACTATTTTTTCTGTCCAAACTTTAATTTGGTGGATACTAGAAAAACAAGTTTTATTTGGTTGTTGATTGTTGTTCTAAACCAGGAGTGGGGAACATCCAACCCATGGGCTGTATAAGGCCCCAGAAATCATTGGGTCTGGCTCTGCCAAGGCATTATGGGCGAGTTAATTAAATGTTTGACCAAATACAGCAGGCTAATCTTTAAGTTGACAATCTTGTCTGGCCTGAGAGTGATGTTATGAAACTCCACATGGCCTGGCAGGGAACGGGCTCCCGCCCCGGCTCTGGACAGAAAGGGAGATGTAGACTCCACAGGGATTGCCCCAGGCGAGCTGCTGGCCTCTGCGGAGAGCTGATGCAGGCTGCTCAGATGCGAAAAATGGCTCACCTGTGTCCAAATTTCAAATGATGGTCGAGGAAACAGAAGCATGGTGAAAATGAGACTTTAATAACACTCGAGAGAGCTGGCGCCCATTGTACAGGAACACACATGGGGCAGGGGACACAGCCTATTTATTTAGACCCTCCTCCAGTTCCTCATTGGCTGAGGACTATTTCATCACCTATTTCCTAATGGGTTGCTCAGGTCCTGCTGTCTCCCATTGGGTTATTTTAAAAAATAGGCTGGGGCCTTCTCTAGTGGCCTCCACCTCCCTTTGTCTAGGGCCATGGTCGGCAAACTACGGCTTGCGAGCCACATGCAGCTCTTTAGCCACATGCAGCTCTTTGGCCCCTTGAATGTGGCTCTTCCACAAAATACCACGGCCTGGGCAAGTCTATTTTGAAGAAGTGGCATTAGAAGAAGTTTAAGTTTAAAAAATTTGGCTCTCAAAAGAAATTTCAATCGTTGTACTGTTGATATTTGGCTCTGTTGACTAATGAGTTTGTTGACCACTGGTCTAGGGGAATCACCCTAGGACATGTGCTATCAGCCACATGTACAGCTCTCATCCTCTTTCCCCACCCCCACATCCTGTTTGCTCTGGGGAAATTCAGCAGCCACCTGGCCACATGCTGTTTCTTTTCTATGAAGATAAATCAGAGGAATATTTCTTACAAATTCCCCCTCTTTTTCTTACACTGATTTTTATCTTCATTAGCTGTTTTAAAACCTGTTGGTGTTCTCGGAGGAAGGGAGAGGGAAAGAGAATCCACACAGGCTCCTCCATTGTCAGCTTCAGAGCGGCTGAGAGTGGTGAGAAGCACATCTCAGGATTGGCCCATCGTCCTTGTTCTGCTCATGTCTATCTAACTGCCCACCACACCCCCTCGAGGATATGGCTCTGAATTCTTCCAGGGAAAGGGGCATTGGTGGCCTCTTAACTGCTTCCATGCTGAGGAGGGGCGAAGGTTTATCTCAGAGCCAAGAGATCCTTGCTCTCTGTCAGAGGGACGATGAGGCCTGTACATGGAAGGAGGTGGGCTTGTGACCTGGCGGAGGCAAACTGTATTAATAAATGTAGTATTCTTAAGCAATTAGAACAGCAAGAATTACAACAAATGGTATGGTGGAAGGAAAGAAATATTTCATTTCTAATAATTCCCTATTGAAATAGATTTTTTTCTCCCTAAAATCACCCTTATTTTTATTAAAGAGCCAAATTAAGACCAATTTATCTATTGCATTAAGTCTAGTTTCAATTAGGCCTGATTGTTTGCATAAACACAAGAATGGCAACTGACTGTCTTTGCTGGAATTTCATGATTGAGTCTCAATGTGGCCCTCAGGGCAGAGAAGCCAAGCCATCCAGCTGCCATTGGGCCTGCCTGCAATACCTGTTGGCTTAGGTGAATTCCTCACAAAGATCTGAATCTGCTGTGGCTCCACCTGGGCCCTTGCCCTTGGCTTTAAGGCCCACCACAGCAGCCCTCCTACGCATTGCAATGTAGCGCACATGGGGGATTGGGCAGGGATGAAGAGGCTCCCTCGCTGCTTCCCTCCCACTCTGACTGACTGCCAGTGATGGCAGGATATGGGCCCAATGCTCCAGTGCCATCCATATTCAGAGCTACCAAGCAAGATACCAGGCATTCTCTATGGCACTCTTATTGGCTTCAAGTCTCCAAAGTTCAGACAGGGCTCTTTAAAACATGGCACTCCAGTCAAAGTTTTCGGTCAATAAAACCACCATTGGAAACCAGTCTTATTGAATTTATGCAAAAAAATCCATTGCCATGATTCATTCATTGAGAATTGCCAAATTTCAGAGGGATATATAGGGAGAAAAAATACACTGACCTGCTTTAAAGCCTTCTGGTTTTCCTTGCCAGTCCTTCCCATGGACTCCTTGGAAGATGTAACATTTTTCCAAATGCATTATAACAAAACAGCAACTGTCTCCAAATGACAAGAAGAAACTTAAAATGACATAGTTATAGATTTCATTAAAATGCAAATAACATGGAATATTGTCTTTTCTGCAAAACAGAACATTCTATAATATTACTAGAGTCCCGGTGCACGAAATTCGTGCACGGAGGTGGGGGGGTGTCCCTCAGCCCAGCCTGTGCCCTCTCCAATCTGGGACCCCTCCAGGGATGTCCGACTGCCCATTTAGGCCTGATCCTGGTGGGATTGGGCCTAAATGGGCAGTCGGACATCCCTCTCACAATCCAGGAATGCTGGCTCCCAACTGATCACCTGCCTGCCTTCCTGATTGCCCCTAACCGCTTCTGCCTGCCAGCCTGATCACCCCCTAACCACTCCGCTGCCAGCCTGATTGATGCCTAATTGCTCCCCTGCCAGCCTGTTTGCCCCCAACTTCCCTCCTCTGCTGGCCTGGTCACCCCTAACTGCCCTCCTCTGCAGGGTTGATCGCCTCCAACTTCCCTCCCTTGCAGGCCTGGTTCCTCTCAACTGCCCTCCCTTGCAGGCCTGGTGCCTCCCAACTGCCCTACCCTGCTGGCCATTTTGTGGTGGCCATCTTGTGTCCACATGGGGGCAGGATCTTTGACCACATGGGGGCAGCCATATTGTGTGTTGGAGTGATGGTCAATCTGAATATTACTCTTTTATTAGAAAGGATAGAGGCCTGGTGCAGGGGTGGGGGCCAGCTGGTTTGCCCTGAAGGGTGTCCTGGATAAGGATGGGGGTTCCCTTGGGGCATGGGGTGGCCTGAGTGAGGGGCCTGTGGTGGTTTGCAGGCCAGCCATGCCCCTGGTGACCCAAGCGGAGGTCCTGGTATCTGGAATTTATTTACCTTCTACAATTGAAACTTTGTAGCCTGGAGTGGAGCCAAGCCTCCTGCTCGCTCTGTGGCCGGCAGCCATTTCTGTTGGGGTTAATTCACCTTCTATAATTGAAACTTTGTAGCCTGGAGTGGAGGCCTAGGCCAGCCAGGACTGCAGAAGCTTAGCTTCCTCCATTGCTGGGGGCAACCCTGGCCTGCTCTCTCCAGCTCTGTGGCTGCTGCCATTTCTGTTTGGATTTGTTTACCTTCTATAATTGAAACTTTGTAGCTTGAGTGGAGGCTTAGGCCGGCAAAGGTAGGCGGAAAGCTTGGCTTCCTCTGTTGCCTGGGAAACCTTGCTCTCTGTGGCTGTAGCTATCTTGGTTGGGTTTATTTGCATATTTGCTCCTGATTGGCTGGTGGGTGTGGCTGGTTGGTGTGGCTGGTGGGTGTAGCGGAGTTAGGGTCAATTTGCATATTACTCTCTTATTAGGTAGGATAACCAATAACTATTAGTTTTAACTGTATTTGAGAAAGGTTCCTATTTACCGTCAGTATAAAAGTTTCTTTCATAAAGAGAAAACAAATCCTTAAAGCATTCTAGGGCCTGTTGGAATGACCTAAAGTGAACTCTAGGTTAAAAAAAAACTTTTGTTAAAATTCAAATCCTAGGAAGGTTGTCAAACCCATCCTGCCAAAATATTATATATCATTCAAAGTGGCAAGAGGGTATTAAACACAAACATAAGCTAGTAAAATTTCAGTTCCCACAATTAAGATTACTTTTTAAGCAATTAAGTACCTGATTAAAATATAACAATATGTAATTATTCTAATAATTTATAGAACTTTTGCTTCCTAGGCAAATACAGGAAAAACCTTTTCCCTTTTAACAAAAAAAAATTTTCTCTGGGCCCTAGCCAGTTTGGCTCAGTGGATAGAGCATCAGCCTGCGGACTCAAGGGTCCCGGGTTTGATTCCAATCAAGGGCATGTACCTTGGTTGCGGGCACATCCCCAGTGGGGAGTGTGCAGGAGGTAGCTGATCAATGTTTCTCTCTCATCAATGTTTCTAACTCTCTATCCCTCTCCCTTCCTCTCTTTAAAAAATCAATAAAATATATTTTAAAAAAAGAAAACGTTTTCCCTGGAAAAGCTCTAAACAAATTCTGTATTAGTCTATTTTAGATTCACCTACCTATAATTTCCCTTTAAGATTTCTCTTCACAATCCCTCTATAATTTTCACAAATGTTTTATTCATTTAGCTTTTGAACAACTTAATTTCCTAATTATTTCAATAATGCATCTCCATACTTCATGCCTTCTATTACCAAAACCATATAATTTCTTTCCCATTAGCTAGAATTTTTAACTCTTAGAAACATTAAATTTTGTGTGGCAAGTTAAGTACTTAGTATTTCTCAGATTAGTAATGCATTTTTAAGGATATATTTCAAATAAAATACAAGACATATCCAATTAATAGATTCAAATCTATCCTCTATATTCTCCATATGAGGCAAACTCAGATTAATTAATATTTCAGTATCATGTTATTTCAAAATACCTAGTTATTAAAATCTTTTTTTATCTAACCCAGCAATGCTCCAAAGCTTTAAGTTACCAATTAGGCATATGAGGCTGGAGAAAAGGCAGAGGGGGGCGGGAGCAAGCCCTGCAGCCTCCTCTAGGACTGCAGTTTCCAGGCCCTAAGCTGCTTTGATTTAATGCTGCCACATTTTGCCTTAGAGATAACATGCTGAGGTTTCGGTGATAATGAGTTCATCTTCTGATACGTTCAGGACTGTTAAGAAACTGTTCTTTGGGAAGGGGGTGAGAATGCTGGCCTTGGGATCTAAAGGCTCAGTGCGGGGTCCCTTCAGGTTTTGTGTGTGTGTGTGACCCATCTTTTGGGATGTCCATGCTGTTGTGGCCTCTCTTTCTGGCCCTTAGGGCCAGCCCTTCCCTGGGCCACTTGTTCTGGAGTTGTGAGCATTATGTTAGCTTTCTGTGTCTGCCTCTCTCATCTCTATGTACATAGATCTTCTGAGCCTCTTTCAACAGTCCTTCTGCACTTCTATCTTTCCAGTTCTCTAACTTTGCCGTTTTCTTGAGATGCCAGGTCAACTATTGGTGACAAAATGTAATTTTCATATTTCTGGTTCAATGGGTCCTTGGGATCTGGCCCAGAATACTTTCTCATTTGATCTTTTAGTCTGGGTAAAATTCGGAAGACTTTGCCTTGTTGAATATAAAAGGCTTTATTTAGGTTCTGAGATGGGGGGACTGCTTCCCTAATCCCTTTAATTATTAGTCCCTTGAGATCTCTCATGTGTTCCCTATGGGCCTTGTTGTTAAGGTCCCACGGGGGCTCCCGGGTTTGGGAATTTCACATCTGCTGCAAGCACACCAGGCCAGCCAGGTGCTCCCTTTCCCAGATAGCCATAGCCGACCTTCGAATCATTCCCCCTTCTTTTCCTGAGAACAGTATTCCCAAGATAGACATTAACTCGAGTCTATGTATACATGTGTGGGCCCCAAAATGGGTCTAGCTGGTCAGCTAAGCCACGTGGGTTTTCCAGCAGAGGCTTTAACCTTTTTTTTTCTTTTACTGCTCCAACTCCTTTCACAACCTATAAAAGCTGGTTTCTGGGGGCGCAGGGGCCTCCGGGCTGGTTGGAGCCTTATCAGGACAGCCCTCCTCCTGAGGGGAAGGCTGGGATTATAAACTGGCTATTCCCTCAGATTGTCCCCTGGTCACATAGGGAGGGGAAGGCAAGGCAAGGGATCCTCCTTCTCTGACTGCCCTTGTTCTCTTTTAGGCTTTTCTACTTTTACAGGGAGAAGGACGACTGGCCTCTTCCTCCAACAGAGAGCACAGTCAGTCTCCTCTTGAGTGACTGGACTTTTATTATTAACACTAGTAGCCCTGCGCATGAATCCATGTGCCAGTAGCTCTCTGCGGAGTCCGGCAGCTCTGCGCCCTCTGCCCAGAGGCTCTCCATGGCCCAGAGGCACAGCCGCTCCTGGGCACGGAATGCTTGCCTCATCATCCGGGCAACAATGCAAGTGTTCTGTGCCCCAGACTGGCCAGAGGCCCATCTGCAGCCGGGCGCACAACGCTTGCCTCATCACCGTGGAGATGAAGCAAGCATTCCACCAGGCCGCTCATGCTGCCCGTTCTAAGTGGCCGCCCTCCAGGACTGGGGGACTCTGGCAGGGCTGAGAGGACTGGGTGCCACCATCTTTGTGACAGAGTGATGGTTAATTTGCATATTACCCTTTAGTTAGATGAGATAATTATAATTATTACTAAAAAGCTTTATCATAATTTCTTCATTTTACTTACATCTATTTATTATATCTTAACAACTTGGAGATTTTAAAGCCAATTATTACACAAAGCATTTTCTTGACAAATTTTGTAACAGGGATAACTCACCAGCCTTCGGTGACTTTAATGTAAAAGTACTATTTTATTTATTTTCCTTTATAAAACAAGAGTTCACCCCCCCCCTTCACTGTTAGAGGGTGCTTCTACAGATCTGTTCCTCCCAGTGTTATAGGGGAAAATAGAATATTGGGGACCAGTATGGCTATTGGAAATATTAATTATGCTGTTAACCATGATTGTTCTTTATGTTCAAAAAGAACATACCAACCAGGCTGGGAATCATTTGCCCCCTGAACCTGTGAGTCAACCTTGGAATGTGGTCCATTCTCATTCAAGAACTGCCCATTATCATGGAAACATTAACCGTCGGCCCAACCCAGCCTGTGTAAATCCTATTTCCCTGATGTGGGAATCCCTTTCACGTCCCACGTGGTTCAGGGTTCTGGTTCTGGAGAAGGGCCACACACAAATGAAAGAGACTAGAAGAAATTTAATTTGATGATATGGGGGGCCAGGCAGGAGCCCACCTCTAGTGGGAGGACTGCCACTAGGTTCTGGCCTTGCTATGCCTTTTATTGAGACTGTGGGATACACCCATTACCCTTAAGCAGGTTTGGGATACACCCATAGCCCTTAGGCAGGCAATAAGCAGATTATCATATCAGTAAGGATTTACATGATTATTTGATGGGGAAGTTGCCTAGTTACCTTGTCTCAATTAGATAGGGAATGGTTGGCTCTGACCTTTCAGAGCTTCAAGGTTGACCAACCTATATTTTTTCTATTAGTGAGACAATGGTTGGTTTCTGGCAACCCACGTAATCTTTGTTCCTATATTCATAAACCATGGAAGAGTAAACTAAAGTCCCTAAAAGATAGAAGGTCAAAATTACATTACAGACATACAGACAGAAATATCACTAGCTAAGAGTTTCTGGTGGCTAAAGCTCTGAGAGGGAGAGCAGGAAGAGTCCCCAAAATTAAGGATTCTTGGAAGCTGCTGGGACTTTCCTGCAGTCTCTGTCACGTGTTCAGCCTCACCACACATAACTGGACTTCCCAAAAATAGGACTTTCCCCATCTTTAGACAAATTAAAAAAACACAAAGACACATAAAACATCAACAGAAAAGCTCTTATACAGGTGCACACAACACACTAAAAGTTTACACCACAGAATGCCCTGCATTAAGAACCACTAAAGCAGAGCAATGTCTTCTGTCCCTGGTTTGGAAACTGCCCCTCCCCCAGAATCTCAGCATTTTCCTAATGGACTATTTCAGGGGGACGTATTCCCTAGGCCTAGAGTTTCTGTTTCCCATCCTCAGCAGGTCCATTGTGACCATTTGTGCTCAACCTTTCATTCTGGAGGCATCTTGCACTCCCTGAGAGTGCTAAATCCCTCATTTTGGAGATTTCTTGCAAACCCTGAGATCCACTTTGTCCCTCTCTGGCCATTTCCCTTGTGGGAGAATGGAACCACAAATCAGAACTCCACACTTGCTTTATGTCCCAGACATTTCTCAGTCATATGTACCCGACCATTGAGGATACCCAACCACCAAAATGGCACTTAGTCCAATTTACCATTTTGGCCCATTCACGTGGCTTGCCTGGTTTCTGCACATATATCCCCCTTTGGTCATTTTCACCATCTTCCAAAGAAAAACAGCCTTGGGCCTATTCTATGGCATCCATGAAGTGTTGGGGCTCAGGCCAAGAGGCCACCCAAAATGAGATGGGACACTCCTCCCCTTAAACCAGCCTTTCCCTCTTCATGGGTATAGAAGTCCCGGATGACCCCCAAATTGTGAGAAATAGCTCAACTGTCCAAATTTCAAATGATGGACTTGGAAACAGAAGCATGGTGAAAATGGGACTTTAATAACACTCTCGAGAGTGGGCGCCCATTGTACAGGAACACACATCGGGCAGGGGACACAGCCTATTTATTTAGACCCTCCTCCAGTTCCTCATTGGCTGAGCACCATTTGGCCACCTATTTCCCATAGGTCACCCAGTTCCTGCTGTTTCCCATGGGGCCATTTTTAAAAAATGGGCTGGGGCCTTTTCTAGTTGCCTCCACCTCCCTTTGTCTAGGGGAATCTTCCTAGGACGTGTAATATCAGCCACGTGTACAGCTCTCATCCTCTCTCCCCTTCCCCACATCCTGTTTGCTCTGGGGAAATTTAGCAGCCACCTGGCCACATGCTGTTTCTTTGCTATGAAGATAAATCAGAGGCATATTTCTTACATCAGAGAATCCTCCTCCACATGCGTCTGACCCTGAAGGAAGGCACATGCCTTTCTGAACTTAGGTGTGATCGTTGGCCCTTTTGTGAGTATCTTGGAGGTTCCAGCCTCTTTGCACCTTTTCTGAAACAGGAATCCCACTGCTGCAAGGCCAGCACTAAGGAAACTGCCTGCAGGTGGGACCTCTCCTCCCACAGGATCCATCGCTCCATCCTCAGCTCTTTCCCACCGACCTGCACTCTCACTGCACCCATAGCTTCCCAATCTAGTTGTGGCACTTCCTCAAAAGCAAACAGAGCTTCGAATATCAGAGTGTTTACGTTGGCTGGCATATAGTTCATTTATATTTTTAAAAATGACAGACATCTGGTTTTTAGAAATATGTATCTTGGTTTCTTTATCAGTATCAGGTATTTATATATATACACATACATACATATATATATATATACATATGTATGTATATATATATGTATATATATATACACACACACATATATATACATATATATGTGTGTGTATATATATATATATACACATATATGTGTGTGTGTACATATATATATATATATTAGAGGCCCGATGCAGGAAGATTCCTGCAAGAATAGGGCTTCCTGTGGCTGTCTCTGCCACCCCACCTGCTTCCCTCCCTTCTCCACTGCCCCACTTGCTTCTCTGCAACTTTGCTCCCTTCTGCAGTGCTTGACTTCATTATACGCTGTCTTCAGTCTTTGCTCTGTGCCTGGATATGCAAATTAATTGGCATCTTGGTTGGGTTAATTTGCATACTCACTCCTGATTGTCTTGTGGGCGTGGCTTGTGGACATAGCAGAGGTACGATCAATTTTCATGTTTCTCTTTTATTAGTGTAGATATACACTTACTAGAGGTCCGGTGCACAAAATTTGTGCATGGGGGAGTCTCCTCAATGCAGCCTGCACCCTCTCCAATCTGGGACCCCTCAGGGGATGTCCAACTGCTGGTTTAGGCCTGATCTCATAGGGCCTAAACTGGCAGTCAGACATCCCTCTTACAATCTGGGGCTGCTGGCTCCTAACTGCTCACCTGCCTGCATGCCTGATCACCCCTAACTGCCCCCATAACCAGCCTAATCACCCCTAACCACCTCTGCCTGCTGTCCTGATCACCCCTAACTGTCCCCTCTGCCAGCCTGGTTGCCCCCAACTGCTCCTCCTACTGGCCTGGTCATTTCTCATTACCCCCCTCTACCAGTCTGATTGCCCCTGCCACCCTTTGCTGTCCTGGTCACCCCAACTGCTCCCTCCCCCCACTGGCCTGGTCATCCCTCATTGCCCCCCCCCCTGCCAGCCTTGTTGCCCCTAACTGCCCCCTTGCTGGCCTGGTCACCCCCAACTGGACCCCCGCCAGCCTGGTTGCCCCTCACGCCCCACCCTGCCAGCCTTGTCACCCCCAACTGCCCCCCTGCTGGCCTGGTCACCCCTCATGCCCCCCTCTGCCGACCTGGTTGGCCCTCACTGCCACCCCTGCTGGCCTGGTTGTCCCATGCAGCCTGCTGTTCAGTCATTTGGTCGTCCCTCACTAACCTCCTTGCCAGCCTTGTCACCTCACTCAGCCTGCTGTATGGTCGTTACTGTGAGGGTGTCCTGGACAATTTGCATATTACCCTTTTATTAGTATAGATATATATATTTTTAAATATATATTTTACTGATTTTTTTACAGAGAGGAAGGGAGAGGGATAGAGAGTTAGAAACATTGATGAGAGAGAAACATCAATCTGCTGCCTCCTGTACACTCCCTACTGGGTATGTGCCTACAACCAAGGTACATGCCCTTGACTAGAATCGAACCTGGGACCCTTGAGTCCACAGGCCAATGCTCTTGCCACTGAGCCAAACTGGTTAGGGCAATATAGATATAATTTTAAATCTTTTGAAACCCTTCCTGGCTTTATTAACAATAGCACTAGAAAGGGGTTTGTAGGCTGGCATCATTGTTTGCATTTTTAAAGGAAGGAAAATTGCCGTCTTGAGCAAATTCATTGCTTTCAGACGTGAAAGTAGTCCCTTCAGCCAGCTGCACACGAACCCACTTGTTCCTGGAAGCTCTTTCCCTTTTGTTCCATCCAGTGAGTCGAAATCAATCTGCCTCCACTGGCTCGTTCTTAAACAGTTGATCTCTGTTACACCTCTAGGGTAAGTGAACAGCTAGTGTGTTTATTGTTTTAAAATTTCAAAAAAAGCTGACTGCTCTAATAACCTGCTGTGTCTGACTTATTCTAGTGCCATTTTCATGTCTTTGTTCTGTAGTCACCCTAGCCACATTGTCATTTTCCACGTGTCTTTCTCTAAAATGAGGGGTGTGTGGTAGAAGATGAAAAATACCAATTTCTAACTTTCCCTTTGCTTGAAAGGAGCATGAACACCATGGGACTGTGTGTCTCCTTGCTGCCCTGCTCCCTTCTGTCCGTTTTCCTTGGAGAGAAGCATTAGTTCGACCTTGGCTGGCTGGTGTTGGGGCTGGGCGCCTTTGCACTGAGCCTGGGAGACACCCACAAGGAGGCCTGCGTCCAGGCGGTGATGTCACAGCTGGATAAAGTGTGCTGTGTTGCATGGCAACAGTGAATTACACTGGGAACAGCAATTGCTGGATGTGTCTCTTTTGTTGAAGTGATTGGATCTTTCTACCAACACAAGGGCTGCAGAGGGTGAGAGAAAAGACATCAGGGAAAGTGAAAAGCCACAGGGAGACCAGAGACTGACTAGCCATGTCCCCTGCTTCTGGTGTCAGAGTGAATGTCAAAGCTTAGATTCCAGTCCTTTCTTTGTGTCTCCCTCCCTCCCTTCCTCCCTCCCTCCCTCCCTTCCTCCCTCCCTCCCGCCCTCCTTCCCTCCTTTCTTTCTTCCTTCCTTTTCTGTTTAGTTCTCGTTCTCTCTGTGTCTTTTTCTTTTTCTCTCTCTCTGTCTCTCAAATTCAATAAAAACATATCCTCTGGTGATGATAAAAAAAAAAAAAGGAATGTGGAGAGAAGGAACTCTTCCTGCTGGCCTTGTTTTGCTGGTATCACTGTGGATCTTGTGCTGGAGTCCACGCCAGGGAAGCTCACACAGGTTCCCTTCCCTGGCAGCTGCACAGGGAGCTGCCCCGCCTGTGCTGATGAAGGAGCACAGCAGGGAAAGGCCGCCCCTGCCTAAAACCGGAAATTCAAAAGCACGGGAGGCGGGGGGGGGGGGGGGGGGGGGGGGGGGCGCGCGGGCCATGACTCAGGAACCACCACAGCCAGGATTTTACTTCTTAGCAGCCCCATCTGCAGAGAGAAGTAATAACTCCCGGACCATTTCAGAACCAGAAAGTTAAAACGATATCTCAGTGATGCCACATCATGCTAGGGAATGGTTGTCCATCTTGATTATACCTTAATCATTTTTAATTATTGATAGTCTATCTCTTAGCAAAAGAGCAGCTTGGTATAAAACATTGGAATTTGAGTGTATCCCGAGACTCCACATTCCTATTTGATCATTTTTCTGGTAAAATTCTTCTTAAGGTTCGTTTGTAGCCAGGGAAATTCCAGGAGTAATGTGCAAGGTACTTTTTTTTTTTTTTTTCAGAACCTTTATATCATCTGTCATTCAGGAAATTAAGTAAACATAATGCTACACAGTGTTTTTCTAGAATTATCTTTGTTTCCGTTTCTGGTGTTCCTTTTTACTGTTATTCTGACTTAATTCTTATTTAGCTTTACAAAAGAATTGGATGAAAAAAAGAAACCAACTAAAAAAAAAGCAAAAATCTTGATCCACTTAATATCACTTAATTTTCCAGACACGGGTGGAGGGTTTGAAGATACTGGCCTGCAAGATGCAACAGGTTTAAAAAATAAGGTTTATAAGAAGTTACTTTTTCAGGTAATAGTATTTTTCTACAATTTCCCTAAACTTTCTATCCTCAAATATTACATATTTTATACACACACACACACACACACACACACACACACACACACACACACACTGATTGTCCCCTTGACCAGGAGTTTGACCAGCAGGCAGGCCGGCCAACTGCCCATGACCCCTCCCCCTGGGCCAGGCTGGCCAGACCCCACCCATGCATGAATTCGTGCATGTATATATTCATGCACTCTGAGTGGCCAGATTATTATGCGTTCAGAGATCATAATCTGGCTACTCAGTGTATATATATTATGAAGAATAACTGCATTTTTAAAAAATATATTTTTTCTTGAAATCAGAAAGGAAGGGAGAGGGGGAGAGAGAGGAACATCAACGATGAGAATCATTGATCAGCTGCTTCTTGTACACCCCACACTGGGGATTGAGTCCACAACCTGGGCATGTGCCATGACCAGAATTGAACCTTGACCTCCTGATCCATAGGTTGATGCTCAACCACTGAGCCACACTGGCTAAGCTAGGATAACTGCATTTTAAACTTGATTTTTAAAAGTTGCAACGACTTTTATAATAATTCATCGCCAAGGAGTAGAGCAGCCATGCCATTCAATTTTATGGAGTTCTGAAAATTTTTGGAAAAATTACTTTACAGTGCTACTTCTATTGACAATGATGTAGGCAGAACTCATTTAAAACCAGCAGTTACTGTCCTTACACTCTGTGCTGTCTTTGGCAATTAAATTTTAAAATATAAGTATTAGAGGATTGTTTTTCGAAAAGCTCTAAATTCCTGGAAGACAGGGCTTATTACATACATTGCATACTAATGATATTGATGCTTTAACTATTCCTAGATTGCTAGTATTGCATGCATGTCATGTAACTCTCCATGCATGTCCAGTGACTAAGCTTTGAGCTCAGCTATTAGTATAAGTAGTTTCCTTTCAGTGTTATTGAAGGATTTTGTGCCAATTAGACAAACATTTTGAAATAATATAAATAATATATTTGCTTGACAAATTATTTTGCCATTTTTTCAAATGCATTAGACTATATTTTTCAACTTAATTATTAGTATTACATCTAAAAGAGCACCACAGAAACTCCTCTGAAAAGAACACTTATTTTTCTCCTCAACCCAAAGAAGGTTCTTTTAGGAGATATTCAATTCATATTTTAGAAAATATTTATTCCCAACCCAACCATTCTTTTACTAGGTCAGTATTTGATTATTTTTCTTTTTTTCCAGCAGCATGGGCACCTTTGGATGTCTCTGATATTTTCTAAAAAGTTAAAACTGAATTGTTTAGCAGTTAATGCTATAAACCATTTGGAATGTATAATTTATTTGTCCCATATTTGCCAAAAAATTAAAAGATACAGAGATGTTCTTATAAGTGTATTTCTAGTATCACATGAGCTCACTCATCTAGGGGAAATGATGAACAACATAGACTGATGAACAAGAACAGCATCAATCAGGCTGTCGGACCTCAGAGGGAAGGTAGGGGAGGGTGGGCATAAGGGAGAGAGATCAACCAAAGGACTTGTGTGCAGGCATATGAGCCTAACCAGTGGTTAAGGACAACAGGGTGATGGGGGCGTGCATGGGGAGGGATTTGGGATGGGAATGGGGAGGATGAGGACAAATATGTGATACCTTAATAAAGTAATTAAAAAAAATAAAGATATAGAGATGCCTCCCAATTGAAAGACAACATTGAGCTCCTTTCTATGGACTCATGAAGGTGGTGCCCCTTAAATGACTAAATGTAACATTTTGACAAATTCTCATCCATTGTTAACAAATATTGCATTACATTTTTTAATAAACCTGATAACAATTCGATCTCAACACTTCGGGACCTGGGCCTATTCCTCTGTGTTTATAGGAACTGCTATGTCACGTGTTGTAGCCATGCTTAACGTGCTCACAGTGCCTACCCACAGCCACTCCACCCCATGCTTTTGTCAGAGATCAAAGGGAAATAGAGACTCAGAGTTTACTTAAAATCTTTTATTTTAGAAAGGAAATGAACATTTAAAAATAAAATGAAGATCATTCTGAGGTGACTGGTTTGGATCCACCTACCTCCACCTGCTGCTGTTGTGTCTTTGGATCTAAAAGTGAAGCCACAAGGCTGCGCTGGATCATGAGATTGGCAGCCTTTGTGTTGCCAGTGGCGGTAAGCACATGTGTATCCACAGGCGGTCAGTCTCGGCCACACAGGAGGACAGTGAAGTAAGTGAATGATTACATCTCAGTCCCCGTTTGTCCCGCTGTTGGTGTCCCGTGTTCTTGCTTTCACTTTTGAGATTGTGTACTCAAGGGCCTGTTCTTTTCTCTGAATAATCCCCAAATTCAGCCCCTTCTTGTTTGTTATTAGTAGAGCCTCCTATATTTTTAAAGAAGGAATGATGTTCACAGGTTGAGACAAAGGAGGTAATACTTTTGAGAGCCAGGATCTATAGACATTGCTACTGAAAATGAAAAGTGTCTTCTATGGCATCCTGCAAAGGGAGGAAGGTGCATGTTTTCCCCAACACCCAGGGAGGGGGGGCATTTCACTTTCTATCGTGTGTCCTTGAAGTGCATATGGTTAAAACCATGTCTTCATCACATTCACAATGGAGGCATTCATGAAAGTTTTGTCTTGGATGTTCCATTCTTACAAACAGAAATTCGGTTTTGAAGCAAGTATATTATGTTGAAACTAGAGGCCCAGTGCATGAAATTCGTGCACTGGGGAGGGTGTCCCTCAGCCCAGCTTGCACCCTCTCTAATATGGGACCCCTCAGGGGATGTCCAACTGCAGGTTTAGGCCCGATTCCTGTGAAATCGGGCCTAATCCTGCAGTTGGACATCCCTCTCACAATCGGGGACTGCTGGCTCCTAACCGCTCACCTACCTGCCTGATTGCCCCCTAACTGCTTCCTTGCTGGCCTGATTGCCCCCTAACTGCTCCTCTGCAGGCCTGATTGCCCCCAAATACCCTCCCTGCTGGCCTGATCACCCCCAAGGCTTTTATTAGTATAGATATGACCCTGCACAGAAAATTTTACTAACCCTGCTTTACAATAAGGGCTTGACGATTGAATCATTAGGACCAGACACCAAGATTTCCTTTCTTTGAATAGTGGAGGGAATACTTATCTTGTATTTAAGTTGCCGGGAATTTAAAATGAGATAATGACTTAGAAAAGTATAAAAGCACCATATAAAGACAACTGTCTTTTTAATGAAGTGGCAAAATGAAAAACACTTTTTATTCTCCCCTTCCTTCCTTTACAGCTTTTATTTAATCTTTGAAATTTATAAAAATTTCACTCCAATTTTCATTTCTTTACATTCAACATTATTTTGAATTGGTTTCAGGTTTTATATTAGTTACAGAATAGTGGTTAGACAATCATATACTTTACAAAGTGTTCCCCGATATTTCTAGTACGCACCTGGCATCATACCATCATTACAACACTATTGACTATATTCCCTATTTAAGTGACAATGGGTTTACAGGTTCCTTTCAGTCTTTCTTTTGTGTTTCTTGTCCTTCCTTTTCTTTCTCACTTCTTCCCTCATTTTCTTTATATAGTATCTCAACTAGCTTTCCCGTTGCAGGAAAATTCCTGCAATGGGATTTCCTGCTGCACTCTACCCCGCCTCCGTTCCTCCCTTGCCGCCCGCCTCGCCTTCTCCTCCGGCCCGTCCGTGTTTCCCTTCGCCCCCGGCCCCACCTCCGCTCCGCCTTTATCACCCCCCTCGCCTTCTCCTCCGGCCCGCCCGCGTTTCCTTTCGCCCCCGGCCCCGCCTCCGCCCCGCCCTTGCCGCCCGCCTCGCCTTCTCCTCCGGCCCGCCCGCATTTCCCTTTCGGCCCCGGCCCCGCCTCCGCCCCGCCCTTGTCACCGGCCCCGCCTTCTCCTCCAGCCCGCCCGCGTTTCCCTTCGCCCCCGGCCCCGCCTCCGCCCCACCCTTGTCACCGGCCCCGCCTTCTCCTCCAGCCCGCCAGCGTTTCCCTTCGCCCCCGGCCCCGCCTCCGCTCCGCCCTTGCCGCCGGCCCCGCCTTCTCCTCCAGCCCGCCTTCGTTTCCCTTCGCCCACGGCCCTGACTTCGCTCCTCCCTTCTCCTCCCCCCGCCCCCCTGGCTTGCTTGCTTCTTCGAAGCTTTACTCCCCTTTGCAGCTCTTGGCTTCTTTCGACACTGTCTTGATATGCAAATTAGCCGCCATCTTTGTTGGGGCAATTTGCATACTCGTCCTGATTGGTTGGTGGGCGTGGCTTGGCTGGTGGGTGTGGCTTAGGTGTAGCGAAGGTGCGGTCAATTTGCATATTTGTCTATTATTAGATTAGATTGGCCATCAAAGCTCAGTGAAAGCACTGGGACACGCTTCATCCATTTTACAGACCAGGAAACTGAGGTCAATTCCAGCTGGCTGTGGAACTTGACTCAGCACACAGGAAGCCCTCAGAGCCATGCTCTTTGCGCTTCCTAAGGGGCAGCCGCCCAGCAAACAGAACAAACCTTCCAGTCAGGCTTCCGAGCCTCTTTCTCAAGCACCTCTTCATTGCAGATGCTCCACATTCTTTCCTCTCCCCCCATTCTTTACTGGCCCCCCTTCTCCGAAGCAGGTGGAAGGCTTCGCACTCACTGCCTAGGCATGCTCTGCTATGGGGAAGGGTGTAGCGAGCTTGCTTTTGGGTCAAGGCAGGAGCAGTAGTCACTGCCTCTGAAGTGTGAAGGCCGCCTGAGCGAGGCCCATTAGCACTGGGAGCTTCTCTGAATCATGTCAGTCAGTCCAGTACCCTGCAGTGCAGCACCCCTTCACTGAGGTGGCTCCACCCCTCAACCCCCGCCTCAGGGGTGAGGGTCCTTGCCTCTCTGCCAGGAGTCCTTCCATGCCCCTTGATCCCTGGCTGGGCCCACCCACGTCTTGGGGGCACTGCAGAACCTCTGTCTCTCTGCAGATGAGGCAGATCCCTGCCCTAGGTCTCCGCAAAGCTATGAATCTGTGGCCAGAGGCCTGGTCTGGGTCTCAGCAACCACATGCCTGCAATGTTCCCAGGGACCCTGGGAGGGGCTGGGCGAGTCATGCCATGCCCCTCCAGGGTGGCGATCTCCCCAGGGACCCCCGTGAGCGGCTGGGCGAGTCCTGCCACGCCCCCCCCATGTTGGCGATGGCCCCCGGGACCCCTGGAGCGGCTGGCTGGGCCCGGCCATGCCCCCCTGCCCCAGGGACCCCCAGGAGCAGCTGGCTCTGGCCAGGCCACGCCCCCCAGGGTGGCGATCGCCCCAGGGACCCCCGGAACTAAGAGGATTGGGCGCCGCCATCTTGGTCTTCTCAACGGCCGGATAGGCCACCCGGAGTCCCGCCCCCAGTCTCTCGCAGGCCCAATCATGGGCATAGCGGAGGTGCGGTCAATTTGCATGTTTCTTTATTATAAGGTAGGATGAAACCATTGTATGAGAAAGACTCATAAACTGATTCCCATGTCCTCAATCAGTTTTGGGGGAAGAAATTATAAAATTTATTTTCTGGAATAAATTTTATTAAATATGCCAACACTTGCTCAGTTTTGGTGTTGTCCGACTTAATTTGTTCTGGAAGGCTGTTTGAGAAGTGATTTGTTCGAAAACCAAATCATCTTTTCCCATTAGAAATAATGTAAATTGAGTTAATTCATTCCAGACCCCCAAATGATTCCCTATTTTAACCTTTCTTATATACAGTACATGTCTCATGGACTGTTTGATCTATAAACAAGCACTTCTTAAATTTGTGGAATTACTCCTACTGGCCTTGAATGAGTCACTGTCAGCGCTCGTTCAGGGCTGTCTGTCAGGGGGTCATCGTGCGGCATCTTCCCTTTTTCACCTGTCACTGCCTCCGAAATGCTGGCCCCAGCTCACTGCTTTTCCTTTATTCAAATCAGTTGCCTACCTTTTCAATTGCCTGTGGTCATTATTTCTTTCACACCCTTAGCAACATCAGCACTCTCGATGGCCTCCTTATGCTTTAAAATTGTGCTACTCATTCATTTTGCCAGCAACAAAAGCAAGAAACATTTCCCGAGATGTTAACAGGTGAGGTTTGGTGGTAATCTGACTCACACCTGTGCATTCTCCCCTTTGTTTGTTGTCTGAGAGACTCTTTTTGCCATACCATGTATCAGCATGAAAGGGTTATCAGGTTGAGAACTGAAGTTTTTGTTCAACAACCAAGATATTATTTTTGTGGACGACTTGGTCAAGAACTGAATTGCTCAAGATGGGAGGTTTGACTGTACAAACTTTTCCCAAAGGTGAATCTGCCAATGTAACACCTGCAAATCTCCTCTCGAACAGTCTGTATAGTCTTTAGAAAACACGCCCCAGCCTGTTGGCGGTGCTTGCCAGCTTGTTTAGCTGTTTTCTGGAAGCAAGTGGAAAAGGGAAATCTCACCCTCTTCTTTCACGGAATCACAGGTATTTAAAAGCACGGACTTGCATTTGAGCTCTCAAGTGTTTTTCTCTCCTACCCTTTCCCTACAACTTACAGAATTTCCTTTATTCTGCTCATGTTCTATACTGATGGCACTTTGCCCTGATTGTGTGTTAAGGACTGAATAAATGAGTCTTCTATAATATCGAACAGTGAATGAGGAGGCTCCCCTGCAGCCCGCTGCGTCTGGAGAGCGCGTGAGAATAGAGGGGCCTGTGGGAAGAATATAGAAGATGCTGCTGAACTTTTGCTCTTTTCAAGCAGGATGGAGTCTTTCCACTTGTGGCATAAAATAGTAGGATGGTAGAATCTTTGGTTGAACTAGTGGTTTTAATGTTTTCTTTTCAGACATGTCAAATCCACAAACAAGAGGAGATACTGACACCTGTGGCCACAAACCCGTAGATCCGAAATTGTGGTGACAATCACACAAGTTTGTATCTACAGGTATGTGTCTGTTAGGCAATGTTGCAGACCGCGGGCTTTTCCTGCATGGGCTCAACATCCCTCACCTTCCTCTATTCTCCCTCTCTCCCCCTGGTGTCCTGTAAGAAGGATGGAAATGGGCCCAGCCAGCATGGCTCAGAAGTTGAGCGTCAACTTATGAACCAGGAGGTCACAGTTCAATTCCTGGTCAGGGCACAAACCTAGCTGGCAAGCTCAATCCCCATTGTGGGTCATGCAGGAGGCAGCCAATCAATGATTCTCTCTCATCATTGATGTTTCTCTCTCTGTCTTCCTCTCTCTTCCTCTGAAATTGATAAAAATATATTTAAAATCTGGAAAAAAAAGAAGGATGAAAATGGAAAGGGGAGGGTGACATGGAGAAAGGAAACTTTTTGTTCTGAAACTAATGAGTTTCTTCAATGATTAATGTATAAGCTTGCTCTTTTCCCTTATCTCTTATAACTAATTTCAAATTGAGAGACTGGGCTTACAGATGAGGCAGTAAGAATCTGGGTGCCTCAAACAATGCCTTGTTGAGTGATGAGGAAATAGATACATAAATAAGGGTTTGTTTCTTTTCTGTAAGTTGGACTAATTGTTTTCAAAGTCCTAGTCTTTTCCAGAGACTGACAGAGACTTGCTTGTAGGACCCGGTGGGCCCTGACTTGGGCTGTGCCTTGTAGCAGTTCTTCCTCACCCATTGTTCTGCAAGGGCCATCAAATCAGTCCTTATCTTTAAAAATAAAAGAAATGGGAGGAATGGATATGTGTAATTATTTCTATTTCTGTAAATATCCAGTCCTGTAAAAACACAAGAACTTGTTATGAAAAAGAAGTAGCCTTTTTAGGTCCTACCTCAGCTTTGTTCAGAATCTTCACTATGTTTAAAAGGCTGGAATGGAAATCATTTTATCCCTTTGCCTCTTAAATGTCACCTTTGTGCCAAGATTGGAAAGCCAGACGGACTACAGATCAAAGCAGAACTGGCTATATTTGTCTCCTTCCAGCCATGTGAGCTGCAGAGTCTGTAAACAGGACCCAGGGTGAAAAGTTGATCCAATTTGAATGACTCAAATCTTTGTATTCCCCTTTGGTCCGACACAGTGCCAGGAATTCACTTAAGTTTTTTGTTCATTTTTGTTCATGTTTTGTTTTATATATATACTAGTGGTCAGGTGCATGAAATTTGTGCATGGGGTGGGGGTGTCCCTCAGCCCAGCCTGCACCCTCTCCAATCTGGGACCCCTCATAACCACCTGCCTGCCTGATCGCCCCTAACCACTCTGCCTGCCGGCCTGCTTGCCCCCAACTGCCCCGCCCTGCAGCCTTCTCACCCCCAACTGCCCCACTGCCAGCCTGATCATCCCCAACTATCCCCCCCACTGGCCTGATCTCCCCCAACTGCCACCCCACAAGCCTGTTTGCCCCCAACTGTTCTCCCCTACCAGCCAACTTGCCCCCAACTGCCCCCCCCCACTGACCTAAACACCCCCAACTGCCCTCCCCTCCTGGCCTGATTGCTCCAACCACCTCTGCCTTGGCCCTGTCACCATGGCTTTGTCCAGAAGGACGTCCGGAAGGTCTCCCGGAAGGTTTCCTGGTCTAATTAGCATATTACCCTTTTATTAGTATAGACTAGAGGCCCGGTGCATGAAAATTCATGCACTGGTGGGGGGGGTCCTTCAGCCCGGCTTGCCCTCTCTCACTGTCCAGAATCCCTCAGGGGCAGGAGGCGACCTGGTGATCAGGGAAGGCGACGCCCCCATCACACCTCTGCTGCTGCTGACACTGCCGGCAGAGCAAGTCTTAGCCAGCCCTGGTTACCTGAGCCTTGGGCAGCCCTGGGCAGCTGGGCAGCCACCATCTGAGGCTTGCCTGTGCCTCAGACCAGCCCTGGGCAGCTGCGGGGCTGAGGGGACTGGGGGACTCTGGAGGCAGGCATGTGGAGTGGCTGGACCCTCCTGGGGGTGGGCCTGGCCATGCCACACACCTGCCGCCCCAGCAGGGCTGAGGGGACTGGGCGCTGCCATCTTGTGGCTGTGGGCGCTGCCATCTTCGAGGGCATAACAATCAATTAGCATATTCCCTCCTTATTGGCTGTGGGTGCTGCCATCTTTGTGAGGGCATGATGGGCAATTAGCATATTCCCTCTTTATTAGATAGGATACTAGAGGCTCAATGCATGAAATTTGTGCAAGAGTAGGCCTTCCTTCCCCCAGCTGCCAGCACCGGCTTCCCTCTGGCACCCAGGACTCAGGCTTCCCTTGCAGCCCCGGCTTCATCTGGAAGGACGGAAGGATGGAAGGACATCTGGTCTAATTAGCATATTTTGCTTTTATTATTATAGATAACAAAAAGAGTCAATATGAAGTAGTTATTGAGAAATAGAAGTAGACACATTTTATTTCGTTAAATGCTGTCTTTTCTTCAGAGCTAGAATTCTCTATGAAGTGTATAGAAATGAAGCTGTGTATGCCAGAATTAGGAAGGCCCCAACACAGATCATATCTGTGTGCAGGCTCTGCAGCGTTACAGCAGAGGGCCTTGTGAGGGTGCCTGTCCTTCGTGGTGGCTCCATGCAGCATGGAGGGGGAGTGTCTGTGGACTTCACCTTCCAGCTGCCAGGAAATATCTGCTTTATTATAGATGATGGAACATTACATCCAGAACCAAAGCCTGTCCAGCTGGTATGCCTCACACATCATTGTTTACCCAAACCCTTTATCCACCCATTAAGAAAACAATCTTCCCTGGCCGTTTTGGCTCAGTGGATAGAGCATTGGCCTGGGGATGGAAGGGTCTCGTGTTCGATTCCGGTCAAGGGCATGTACCACTGTTGCAGGCTCCTCCCCAGCCCCGGCCCTGGTTGGGGCATGTGCAGGACGCAACCAATCTATGTGTTTCTCTCATATTGAAGCTTCTCTCTGTCTTTCCCTCTCTCTTCCACTCTCCCTAAAAATCTTGTGGTTGACCAAGAAGATAAACTGCTAGCAGATCAAGTGTGTACCTTCTCTGGATAAGCACTTATGTTTGATACAGGCAAAACCACATCTCTACTCATCATCTAGGTAACCTGCTGTAAGTGTGCTACAGGGGGCCCAGGAGCTCATGGATCCCCAAGACACTTAGTGGCCTCACTCCTCACCCAGGACGGTGTCAGAATCCCAGGGGGCCAGGGGTCACTGTCAGGTGGTTCCTTTAAATGAATGGTTTAAAACTCCAAGAAAAAAGGATTATGCAGAGCAATCAGTCTTTCAATGTTCCTAAAAGACCTTCAGCCTTATTAGTTGACTCACCTGGCTGGGAAATAGCATAGGGCACAGCCCAGAGCCCTGGTCACCAGAAGCAGGATATTAAAGGTTTCACATGATGATTAAAGTCAGTATTTCACCTCTCCCATGTGAATGGATGGTGCTATAAATACCAATTAGTCCTTTTGGGGGTCTCTCAGAGTGGACCCAATATTCTACAGGGAGCTGCATAATGTCAGGTTTTTCCTTGAAAGACCCTGAAATATATTTCAGCAGTCATCACATGAATGTTTAGAGAGAATGGGAACAAAACAAACTAGTTCTATTACAATTCTCAAATCATTACTATCAAAACACATTTATTAAGCTGTAGCAGGAAAATATAGTTCAGACTTTTTTTAAACAGAAAAAAAAATTATTCCAAGAATTGCATTTAATAAAGCAATTCACCCTGATCATCAGCTTTTGGGGGAGATGTGATAGCTGAGGTTTAGTTCTGAAAGGATTTCTTGTTTGTATTCCCAACTTAATCAACTGAATTTTCTATATGTAAAAAATGGTATGTGTTAAGATAGAATCAATTTTGAATTTTAAGTTAATATGATTTTTGAAGCTTTAATCACTTACCGATCACTCCTCTGTGTTTGTGAGGCCCTATTGGTCCTTATCTGCTGACTGGTCTTTAACCTCATCAGACCTCACCTAACCTCTCTGAGGAAGATTTTTTTTTTTTCAGATTTACATAGAAGTGTGTTTTTTTACATTTTTTTTTTTTTTATTCTTTATTGTTTAAAGTATCACATATAGTATTACATAAGTCTCCTTTTTCCCCCATTGACCTCTCCCCAGCCACCCCTACCCCCCAGCACATGCCTTCACCCCCCTAGTGTCTGTGTCCATTGGTTATGCTTATATGCATGCATACAAGTCCTTTGTTTGATCTCTTATGAAGTTTATTTTTTCTTTTTCTTTTAATCTTTATTGTTGAAAGCATAGGTCCTCCTTTTCCCCCATTAACCTCTTCCACCCCCTCTCCCCAACTCCTCCCAAGTCCTCACCACCCCATCTGTGTCCACGGGTGATGCATATATGCACACAAGTTCATTGGTTGATCTCTTCCCACTCAACCTCCCCTGTCTTCCCTCTGAGGTGTGACTCTGGGTCTATTTTTGATCATCAGTTTATTTGGTTCATTAGATTCCACTTATGAGTGAGATCATGTGATACTTGTCTTTCTCTGACTGGCTTATTTCACTCAGCATAATTCTCTCCAGGTCCATCCATGCTGTTGCAAATGGTAAGAGCTCTTTCTTTTTATTGCTGCATAGTATTCCATTGTGTAAATGTACCATATTTTTAAAATATATTTTATTGATTTTTTACAGAGAGGAAGGGAGAGGGATAGAGAGTTAGAAATATCAATGTGAGAGAAACATCGATCAGCTGCCTCCTGCACACTCCCCACTGGGGATGTGCCTGTAACCAAGGTACATGCCCTTGACCGGAATCGAACCTGGGACCCTTCAGTCCGCAGGCCAACACTCTATCCACTGAGCAAAACGGTTAGGCTGTACCATAGTTTTTTATCCACTCATCTGCTGATGGCCACTTAGGCTGTTTCCAAGTCTTAGCTATTGTAAATTGCGCTGCTATGAACATAGGGCTGCATATATTCTTTCTGATGAGTGTTTCGGGTTTCTTAGAGTGTCTCATATCTGTGATATTGCTGGAGCCTTACAAAGACATCAATATGAATGACTCTTCAATTGTGAAGACTTATTAACAGCTAACACAATGCTCAATAAAGTGTGGTGCAGCCATAGACCTAGAAAAATGTGAAGATCCACTCACTCATTAATTCAACAAACCTTGAAATGCTTACTATTTATTTAGCATGTTGCTGAACATTGTAGGTATAACACTACTTCAAAAAACTAATAATCTGGTCAGGGGCCCCGGTGCAGAATTGCATGTCAGCCAATCTGACACAAGTTTTAATGAATCACATGTTTTAATCGTAACATTTGTCCAACTTCCAAATAGCTAGTCAAATACAGGATATATTTACTAATGGGGCCCCCTGCTTTGCACAATTCTAGACACTTGTGGTGTCGTTTGAGGTTCATTCTTCTCTTCACTTAAAATCTCAATGCTTACTCCACTGAGGCTTGTTACATGTAGTCAAAAAACCTTTAGAATATATCTTTTTAAAGTTAAAGAGTACAATAGATTTTCTTCACTTAAAAATCCTATATAATAAAAGCTTAATATGCAAATTTTCCCTTCAGGTGGGAGTTCGACCACTCGCTATTATGTGTGCTGACCACCAGGGGGCAGCGCGGAACATGGCAGGTATAGGCGATGCAGCACGGGCAGCGGGTGGCAGTGGAGGTGCTGCGGGCCCTGATGGGGCCCAACGAGAATGGGACCTCAGCGGGATGGTGGAGCAGGTGAGCAAGTGGTGCCAGGCGGGGGCCCCGATTGATCGTGCCACCACCGCCCGGCTCCCAGCCCCAATTGACCATCCCACAGACAGTGACCAGTGGCAGCGGCGGGGGGCGAGGCCGGTGAGCAGGCAGCACCAGGCCAAGGAGGGGTGCCAGATGGGGTTGTGGGGCTGCGAGGCTGGGGGCGTGAGCTGGGGCCTGATCTCCGCAGGCCACCCCAAGGGACCCCATCCATGCACAAATTTTGTACACCATTTTGTACCAAATTTTGTAATAATAAAAGAATTATTATAATTCTTTTACTTTATTTTTCCCATCACCTTTAATCCCCTAAATTCCCTCTTCCACCTCCGTCCATCTCCCTCCCCCCAACAACCATCCCACTGTTATCCATGTCCATAGTTCTCTCTTTTTATTCTTTTTTTGCTCAATCCCTCCATCCCCATCCCTCCCTCAGAGCTGCCTGCTCTCTATCTATAAGTCTGTCTCTATTTTGCTTGGTAGTTCAGTTTTTCCATTACATTCTACATATGAGTGAAATTATATGGTACTTGTCTTTCACTTAGCACAATATTCTCCAGGTCCATCTGTGCTATTCCAAAAGGTAAAATTTTCTTCCTATGTACAGCTGAGTAGTAATTCCATTGTGTAATTGTACCATAGCTTCCTTATCCACTCATCTACTGATGTACAAAAAGAAACTAAAATAAAAGAAAACAAACATAAAAATGTCATTAGTTAGATTAGGAGAAAGTCATGTCCAATATGACTGAAGTCCTTGCAAAAAGCAGACACTTGGACACAGACACACGTACAGGGACAGCACCATGGAAGAGGAAGGCAGAGATCAGCATGATATATCTACATACAAGCCAAGGAATGACAAAGGTTGTCAGCAAATCACAGAAGCTAGAAGAGAGGCAGCAAAGAGATTCTCTTTCATGAACCGCAGAGGAACCAACCCGGCTGATACCTTGATCTTAGTCTTCCAACTCCCAGGAGTGTGAGACAGTAAATTTCTGTTATTTAAGGCAAAAATAAAAATTAAATTAAATAAACATTACAACTACGATTCTCCTATAAATGCTACTTATATTATTTTTATTTCCTCTTTTTAATAAGATTTTTTTAAAAATACGTTATTGATTTCAGAAAGGAAAAAAGAGGAAGATAGAGATAGAAACATGAATGATGAGAGAGAATCATTGATTGGCTGCCTTGTGCATCCTCCTACTGGGAGTCAAGCTTTCAACCTGGGCATGTGCCCTAACTGGGAATCGAACTGTGACCTCCTGGTTCATAGGTTGATGCTCAACCACTGAGCCACACCAGCCATGCTCAATAAGACTTTTATGAAATCATTTTATATCATAATTGCATATTGTTACATGCCTCCAAATATTTACACTGATTATGTAATTAGTTCTATAATTGCACAAATACATAGTAATGGGCTAAAATCAGTGTGCATAAACAAAAATTCACGCAAGCAAACAGCAGTGTATTGAAGACCTTTAATATTCTACAAGCAACATTTTTTTATCTTTGACCTCTGGAGGAGGTACATGGAGGAAGACTAATTTTCCCATTTCCAAATATTTGAAAGATTTATGATGTATGTTTAGGCTAATATACTAGCATTTTAGTACATCAGAATGGATCTTCTCTTTGTTGTATCTTCTTTTGCTAATTCTTATCTGCCCTCCATGGCCTTGTCTTCCATTCAAAAGGTGTTTACAGAATCAGGGAAATAGTCAATGCAAGAAAAATGAGAGAAATTCAAATGCAAAGGAAAGAAATTGAGTTATATTTTCTAATATCCCAGTGGATATTAAATCTTATGCCTAAGTGAGTGTCAAGAGCAGAGGATTCACAGTTACTCCTGAGTTTCCATAGGAGTTCCAGGGTTTGAGGAAAACTTGGCATTCTGAATTTTTCCTCTCTGGAATTTTGATAGCAAATTCACTTTACTATGATTGAATTTACAACATAAGTGGAGGAACAGGGGATCTGACATAAAAATAAAATAACCTGGCCCTTAACTTTAGGTTCATACTCCCATTTTATTCATTTACTCATCCGTTTTTGTTTTCATTCAACAAACATGTTTTAGATCTCTACTATGGGTAAAGTGGTAGACATGCAGGTGGTTCTAGACTTGCAAAGGTGAGTGGCACTGTCCTGCTTTCAAATAGCTCAGGGTCTAGTGAAGGGAGAGAGACATTTAAGTGATAAGCCGTGGTATTAGGGTTAAAATATAAATGTGTGTGTGAAACTGTGAGATAATCAGAGGAAGAATTGAGGCTTGAAGGATGACTGAGAGTTTGCTTGATAAAACTAACTTCATAGTGTTTTCCCCAAACCAGTTAATATTGATGCAACAGAAGTGGCCTCCTCAGAAAAGCTGCCCCACCCTCTGGCAGCTGCCTGAGGGAGGAGGGTTGGAAAGGTAGTCCTCCAGGTGAGCTGGGGAGCATGAAGGAATACTAAACCTACAGCATTTGGATCTATCTGTTCAACATTAACAGCACCATAGAAGTATCACTCTTCCATACCCTGTGTACTCAGACACTCTTTCTTCTGTACATGCCTAAGCCCAGCTCTTTTGTGGAACAGCCTTTAACCAGGCAAAACCAGACTCAAGCTAAGCAAGGAGGAGAGATAACCAACCATCACCCAGCTTGTGAGTCTGTCTGCCACTGCAGCATCTAACTGGAGCTGAAGCTAAAGGAAAGACCCAGATTAGACATTAAAAGAACAAATAGGAAAATTTACCATATTCTCTTATAAAGAAAAAAGCAGTCACATTTTTATATGTTGCTAAATAAACTGTTGGGGGCAGACTTTATGAAAAGTGCTGAAACATTAAACTCTGGAAGGAAGAGGACTTTGCAAATATGTGAATTATGTAATATATTTATCAATACTGTTGAGTGAATGTGCATCACAGTTTCTATAGTATTTGTTTATCTAAACTTTGCTCAGAATCTTGTTGTCTATATCTTTCCACTGTGTTTTGGCTCAAGCTATTTCTCCTTGCTTATTGATCTTTTAGAAATTCTAGTTTTTCAGTTTCAGAAGAGAAACATTTATTTTCCTAATCTTTTTTTCAATTGTCCAAGTTTATTTATTTTTTTTTAAAATATATTTTATTGATTTTTTACAGAGAGGAAGGGAGAGGGATAGAGAGTTAGAAACATCGATGAGAGAGAAACATCAATCAGCTGCCTCTTGCACAACCCCTACTGGGGATGTGCCCGCAACCAAGGTACATGCCCTTGACCGGCATCGAACCTGGGACCCCTGAGTCTGCGGGCCGACGCTCTATCCACTGAGCCAAACCAGTTTCGGCCAATTGTCCAAGTTTAAATATTACTCTACTTTCATATTCTGTCAAAAGATACCAGAGGGCACTAGCTTGATCAGAACAACTGCCATTGTATAGCATTACCATAATTTTCATACACAAATAATTTCAAAGAGACATATCCCAAATATTTCCTCTCTTCTTGTCTCCACCATCATCTCAAGCCAAGGTGCTTTCGATATTTACTCTGCTGTCAGGCCCTTTAATGTGTTGTCTCTTACAAATGGCCCAAATAGATGACAGCACAATGATAGATAATAAGACTAACTTGCAATTTCATTGCTTAAGCAATGGTAGCTTTCCAGCTGTCACGACTGCGTGTTCCCAGGTTGAGGTAGTATGTTGTATAGGTTAGAATGTCATCAGGGAGGTAACTGTACCACCTCCTCACTCTTCTTGGGGCTTGCACAGAGCAACATACCAAGAGCAGTCACGATGCATCTGGGCCTTTTCTTCCCAGGGAAGCTACGAAGGGTAAGAGGGGGACAATCATTTTACTGCTGTTTTACAATTCAGGTTTTGTTTGATTCTTGTGCCCACGCTGTATTTTCATGTTCTGTTTCTTTGGGTTGAATTCTGTTTTACCAAAAATGTAAGTTATTGAGAGATTCAGTATACCAATTATTCACTGTCACACTAATGTTGTCTAATAATAGCATAAAACCTCAGTGGCATACAACAAGAAATCTATATATTTAGTTTAAGAGTATGTGGATAGTGACTTAGGCTGGGCAGATTTCCTGGTCTTGGCTGGTCTCATTCAGTCTGGCTGTCAGCTGTAGAACGGAGTCACTGGGATAACCAGACAATTCACATCCTCCCAGAGGCTCCTCCTCGCACATTCTCACGGCAAAGGCAGTAGGACAAGGAGAAAAACAGCCCAAGTGGCTTAAGTGTTTTGCAAGTTTCTGCCTGCTTTCTGTTTGCGAATACTTCATTTGTCAAAAGAAGTCACATGACCAAGCTTGGAGCTGTAGTGGGAGACACTACAAAGTTTCATGGCAAAAGGCATGAACTGAGGGAGGCATGATCAGTGGAGGCCATTTTTGCCATCACATTGCACTTTCTTGGATTTCATCAATAGAAAGTAATTGCATACCCTCCATCCCAGGAAGCTCCCAGGTCTGTTGAATTCACACTTGGCCTTTCAAACTAAGCTGGTCTTTTAATGCTATTTATATCCCTCTTAATGGGATGTGCTCCAGACAACTTCTGTGGAAAAAATGCCAAGAGACTGGAATGGAGATTAATTATATTAGAATCTGAGGCTTAGTCGTTTAATAGTGATAACCAATGTCATTGAATGGTGGACATTCTGCTTGACTTGGGCTACACTTACATAATCTCCACAGAGTATATGAGCAGCAATCCAACACTAGGATGGGGCTGCTCCAAGCCCAGACAGTTTTAAATAGAAACTACAGACAGGTAGTCAGAAGGTACTTAATGAAGTCTTTCATTATTTTCTGGCATTTTAATATACAATATATATAAACGAATGTTCTTAAAGCCTCTAGCTATAACTCTCTCTAAGCTACCATAAAAAAGCTGAGATCCCAGGACCGCCATGAGATCAAATATTCTCCAATGAATTATAGTAATTGTTACATTACTAACAGGTCAAAGATAACTAGCTCCAGTTTGATGACAAAACACAGTTGAAGGTTCAGTGTTAGTTTTATGTCACCTTGAAACTCTGCCACAGAACTGGGAGCAAGACTCTAAGGCTCCTGGCATGGTCTTCGTTTGTTAGCTCATTCGTGCACCCTTTGGAGGGGCCTGTGGCCTTGCTCTCAGACAATGGGATTATGTTGTCACGTTTGTTATTAGTTTGACATGAAACAGCTATTACCTATATAGTCTTTGGGTAAGAGTTTGTGTATTAAACATTTGTAGCTACTTGATATATATAGGCCTACTTAGTACTGTTTATATATTTATAAAGCATTGTTTTTAAATCATGTTACCTTCCTATACATAGGTTCCTCTCCTTTTTGGTGGCATAAACTAGAATGTTTTAACACAGCCATTGTCCTAAGGACAAAGTAGTATTTGGAGTCCTGCTTTTAAAGACAAAGTAATTTTTCTATGATTTGGTATAAAGTTGTATCTACCAGAGTTTAAATAATGCCCCGTTTGCATTCAGAATGGCTATGGCATCTAGGAGGTCATACTGTTGAGTTTTTCAGCCAATACCCCATGCTGGTACAGAGAGCTTGGAAACTACAAGACAAATAAATGGTGTTGGAGACCACTTTAGATATATCTTAGTGTCAGTTTTAGCAGTAGTTGATGGGTAAATTGTTCTTCAGAATGATTATTACTTATTTTCATCATTGGTGAGTGTGTGGTCTATTTCCTTATGGAAACTCTTCACTGAATTTTATATGTGACGATAATTCTTAGTCCCACACCATTGATACAATGACCATAGTATATCCTGAGAATTAATCCTAGGATTTAAAATAGGAAATAAAGTATTGCAGAATGCTACATTTTAAAAAACATAACACCAAGAAATGATAATATCTATATGGTGGTGTAAATGTTACTTTAATTTTTCAGAATGTGGTCATTCAATCCAGCGGTTTTCTAGCTCATTGATAAGCTTCAAAACATAAATGTGTTGCTGGCATCTTGACCTCCGTCATCAAACAAGAAATGTTTTGCTGATGCAATTTAAGAAAACTCTGGACAGTTAGTATAGTGAGTTTACAACCTTTCTTGAAGACAGGACATCTGTACTTCATTTGCACACATTCATTTTTACTTGGTTTAGACATTCAGCTGGTAAGCGATAATGCGATCAGTCCCCATCCAGTACTGGGCAAGCATGCACTCCCAAAGGCATGAGGACAAACACTAGCCTTCTCAAAGTTGGCTTTGGCCACTGGTCTTCTCTGAGCTTTCAGAAGAAGACCCAAAGAGAAATGAGTAAACCAAGGTATTTCTATTTCAACCAACATATGTTTTCTAAATACCTAGTGCAAGCTTTGACTGAAAATAGAGCAACAATCTACCTCATTAATATTCTTGTCCCATTCGACTATTTTCCCTTTATCTCTTGCCCTCCAAATTCTAATCCCACCCGAACACTTGTTTTCTATTTGGAGTTGGATAACTCTCTGGTTCTTTCATAGCTTATTTCTCTAGCAGATGTACTTCCAAATTCTATTGAAAACTTACTGTAAGTAGTGTTGATCACACTTCACTATGAATCTCCTAAAATACTTTCACTATGCAGGTTCTGATTTAGTAGGTCTCAAACCGACCTAAAATTCACATTTCTATCCAATGCTTAAGCAAGTCTGATGCTTTTGGTGCATGGAGCACACTGTTGGATAGCCAGGTTTTACAAAATCAAATGCTTCTAAATTCCAGATATCCAGGCAAATACCGGTAAACTGAGGGTAATACACGTGGAGTTTCTCATCTTCAGATAAGTACAGCAAGTTTTCCTTTTAATTGTAGTCACATGGCTTATAGTTTTAAAATATCTTAGTTCAGTCTTGGCCACTAATACCTCAGTTATTTCAGCATTGTTCTGTGCATCAAAAGTTAACGAGTTCAATTCCCAGTTGGGGCATATATGCAGTTCAGGTTCAGTCCCAGGTCCAGATGTGAACTAGAGGCAACCTATATCCTCTCTCTCTCTCTCTCTCTCTCTCTCTCTCTCTCTCTCTCTCTCTCTCACTTCCTTTCTCTCTAAAATAAATAAAAGTATATTTTAAAAATAAACAAATAAAAATCTTAGTTAATTTTACTAATATAGAACCTTAAGTTTCAGCACTATGAAACAGTGACATGTGACATTGAGTATAGTCCTAAAGATTTTTATATCACAACTAGAGGCCCGGTGCACGACATTTGTGAATGGGAGGGAGGGTCCCTCAGCCCTCTTGCAGTCCAGGACCCTTCGGGGGATGCTGACTTCTGGGGAGCGGGCCTAAGCCGGCAGTGGGACATCCCCCACAGGGTCCTTAGCACTGCCGCAGAGATGGGAGAGGCTCCCTCCACTGCCACTGTGCTCACCAGCTGTGAGCCCTGCTTGTTCCGCTGTTCAGTCAATTTGCATATTAGCCCCTTATTATATAGGACTAGAGGCCCAGTGCATGAAATTCATGCATGGGGGCAGGGAGCTATCAGCCCAGCCTGCACCCTCTCGCAAACCAGGACCCCTGTGGGATCAGGCCTAAACCGGCAGTCAGACATCCCTCTCGCAACCTGGGACCACTGGCTCCTAACTGCTCGCCTGCCTGCCTGATCACCCTAATTGCCTCTGCCTGCCTTCCTTATGCCCCTAACTGCTTGCCTGCCTGCCTGATTGCCCCTAACCACTCTGCCTGCCTGCCTGATCACCCCTAAGCACTCGCCTGCCTGCCTGATTGTTTCTAACCACTCTGCCTGCCTGCCTGATCGCCCCTAACCACTTGCCTGCCTGCCTGCCTGATTGCCCCTAACCGCCTCCATCTCAGCTCCCACCATGGTGGCTTTGTCTGGAAGACAACCGGAATGACTTTGACTGTCCAGCCTAATTAGCATATTACACTTTTATTATTATAGATAATTAGTCATTCAACAGCAGCATCTTAGAATAGCTCATGTAGAGATTCAGCTGGGAGCATGAGTGCAGGTACCTAACCTGGTTCTGCAATACCCAAATCCTTTAAGGTTTCTGAACATCAGTATTCAGTTATGTAAACCCATGGACTGGAATGAAGAATGTCTGAGGTGTCTTTAATACAGGATATTCCGCAATTCTGGGAATGTCACTCAGGAATCTTAGATGGCAGTGATCAAAATGTTATGCCTTAGCATCCATATCCTTCTGCCTTATAACACAAAAGGAGATATTCCCAATTGCAGCTCTGTATTGTGAAAGGTACATGAACAGAATGGTATGGAACAGTTTGGAATAATGATTTCCACAATAAACTATAAACACTGAAAGCCACATTAAGGCAATGGAAAAGTGCCTAAGCGCACAGTTAATACTAACCCCCTTGTTCCTTCCATGGTGGGCAGATCTCAAGGGTAATAAATAAAAGTAAATTAATTTCTTCCAGGTTAGTGTCTATGGTGGGATACGTTCACACACTAAATGCCATGATATGGCAGAGACCATCTCGGTGATGGACAGAAGAGGGGTGTGGGAATGTGAAGTCCACCACCTTCTTCCTTGGTCCCTGTTTGTGTTCCCCTAAACAAAAGTCACGTGCTCGGTGCCCCAGCACCCACTGCAGCATGAGAGCAAAGCGTGTCATGGCCTTCTCAAGCCTGTTCTGTGAGTCACAGAACTCCCACTGTTCTGTGCTCATGCAGAATGCAATAACGTTTAGCAACAGGACATCTCTGAGTCAAGAGGTTAACAGAAAACACATCTCCCATTGTGTTTCTGCAGCTCAGATACTGTTAATGGCGAAAACACCATGGAGACAAATAAATCTCTCTTTATTCAGGGAGCTTCAAGGGAAGAGAAAATATATATGACATCTTTTCAATATGCAAGCCCTCCCTACATGGCACATTAAGGGAGGATGAAGGAGGGAAGGAGTCAAGTAACATGGTGCTTGATAGGACCCAGTCTTGTCCAGAGGGATGCCTCTGGGTCTTCCATTTCTTTCTGTTACTTGGATAACGAGTTCCAGTTCTGGGAGGGAAGTGAGATTTAGCCGTTCAAGGTACAAACTCTGGGAAAGAGCCTCTGGCTAACCATAACGGAAGCTTTAGGGGAATTTTTTAAGTGAGACCAGAAGAAAGAAATGACGACACAGCTGCCTCTGAATTTCATAACTTACTTTGTACATCGTGCCTTTCTCCGTGTGTGCTCCAGGTAGAGGGGCCATGAGTATGTCTGTGAAAGGGAACCACTGCAGTCCAGTTGGCGTGGCTCCATGGTTAAGCATCAACTTATGAAACCTATAAACCAAGAAGTCACAGTTTGATTCCTGGTCAGGGCACAGGCCCAGGTTGCAGGCTCAATTCCCAGTGTGGGGCACGCAGGAGGCAGCTGATCAATGATCTGCTCTCATCATAGATGTTTCTATCTCTCCCTCTCTTCCTCTCTGAAATCAATAAAAATACTTAAAAAAAAAAAAAGAAAGGGAACCATGGGAAAAGAACTATACATTGTAATTATGCTGAGATTTTTACTTAAAAATTACCTGAAAGTAGACTGTGTGTTCTGTATGGCCATATAAAGATCATATGCAAAAATTTTTGTGGAATTATTATCATTCATGTGAGAATGTCCTGTAGGAAAATCTTAGTCACAGTCACTTCTTGTACCTATAGATCTTTAAGATTGTTTTATAGTTTATGAATTGTGAATCAGAAGCTAAAATTAGGATGCTCCATTTCTTCAATACTTAAAGCCTTTATTCTGTGGTAAAAAAAAAAAAATTCTGGATCAATTTTTTTTTGTTTGTTTGGGAGAAGTTATCATCACAGTTTAGATACAACAAATAATTACCGATTTTTCTATGTTATAATAGTCTTTGAAACATTTGGAGGATATACACTATTGGTTCCCACGCGCCTGGTTGTGGGGACAGGTGGAGAGCACACCTTTGCAGGCCAGGCCAGCACTGCGGCACCAGGACTCTCATTGTTGGTTCAGTGGATCAAGTGTAGCCAAATTTCATGTATAAAAGTTCATCAACTCCAGGAAAGAGGGAAAGGAACTCCAGAATGACTCATTGTTTAATGAATAAGGCCCCAAGTGTTGTGTGGTTGCCACTTTAAAATTTGAGTAACATATATAGCATTCAAACCATAACTTGAATTCCAGATGAGACGATTATCCTCCATGGTGAGACTGCAGTGTTAGAGCAACGTGCAACTTCGCAACCTAAATGGGCACCAACCATGTGTGTGCTCTGAATCCTCTAAGGGTTGAGAGTCTCTCTCCATATATATATATACTAGAGGCCTGGTGCACAAAATTCATGCATGGGAGGGGGGTCCCCTCAGCCCAGCCTGGACCCTCCCCAATCCGGGACCCCTCGGGGGATGTCCAACTGCTGGTTAGGCCTGATCAGGAGGATCGGGCCTAAACTAGCAGTCGGACATCCCTCTCACAATTTGGAACCACTGGCTCCTAACTGCACACCTGCCTGCCTGCCTGCCTGATTGTCCCTAACTCCCCTCCCCCCCGCTGGCCTGGTCACCCCCATTGCCCCCTGCCAGAGTAGTCACCCCCATCTGTCCCCCCATTGGCCTGGTTTCCCCTTACTGCACCCCCTTCTGGTGTGGTAGTCCCCAACTGCACCCCCCCGCCAGCCTTGTTGCCCCTCACTGCCCCCCCTTCCAGTCTGGTTGCCCCCAAATGCCCCCCATGTGGGCCTGGTAGCCCCATGCAGCCTGCTCCTCAGTTGTTTGGTTGGCCTCACTAATCCCCTGCTGGCCTGGTCGCCCCATTCAGCCTGCTGCTCAGTCATTTGGTCGCCCCTCACTGCCCCCTACCTGCCAGCCTGGTCACCCCCAACTTCCTCCCCTGTGGGCCTGGTTGCCCCACACAGCCTGCTGCTCAGTTGTTTGGTCACCCCTCACTAACCCCCCTGCCAGCCTGGTCACCCCACACAGCTTGTTTAGTCGTCCATTAGGTTGTTTCGGATGCGATGGTTACTTAGTCATATATATCTTATCTAATAAAAGAGTACTATGCAAATTGGCCATCCCTCCAACACACAAGATGGCTGCCCCCATGTGGTCAAAGATGGCTGCCCCCGTGTGGACATAAGATGGCCACCACAAGATGGCTAGCAGGGGAGGGCAATTGTGAGTGATCAGGCCAGCAGGGGAGGGCAGTTGTGAGTGACCAGGCCAGCAGGGGAGGGCAGTTGGGGGTGACCAGGCCAACAGAGGAGGGAAGTTGGAGGCAACTGGGCTTTCAGGGAAGGGCAGGTGGGGGGTACCCAGGCCTGTAGGGGAGAGCAGTTGCGGGGGAGGGGGGGACCAGGCCTGTAGGGGAGGGAAGTTAGGGGTGACCAGGCCTACATGGGAGGGCAGTTAGGGGTGACCAGGCCTGCATGGGAGGGCAGTAAGGGGCAAACAGGCTGTCAGGGGAGCAGTTAGGCATCAATCAGGCTGGCAGGGGAGTGGTTAGGGGGTGATCAGCCTGACAGGCAGAAGTGGTTAGGGGCAATCAGGAAGGCAGGCAGGTAAGCAGTTGGGAGTCAGCAGTCCTGGATTGTGAGAGGGATGTCCGACTCCCGTTTAGGCCCGATCCTGGTAGGATCAGGCCTAAATGGGCAGTCAGACATCCCTCGAGGGGTCCCAGATTGGAGAGGTTGCAGGCTGGGCTGAGGGACACACCCCCCCATGCACGAATTTTGTGCACCGGGCTTCTAGTGTTTGTGTGTATACACACACACACACACACACACACACACACACACACATACACACACTAGAGGCCCGGTGCACAAAAATTTGTGCATTCGGCAGGGAGGGGGTGATCCATCAGCTCAGCCTGAACCCTCTTGTGCTCCCTGGGGGATTGGGCCTAAGTTGGCAATCAGACATCCCTCTGGCAGCCCAGGAACCCTTAGGAGATGTCCAACTAATGGGCCTAAGCCGTTAGTCGGACATCCTTAGCACTGCCGTGGAGGTGGGAGAGGCTTCCGCCACTGCTGCTGCTCTGGCCAGCTATGAGCCAGCTTCTGGCTGAACAGCGTTCCCCTGTGGAAGCACACTGACCACCAGGGGGCAGCTTCTGCATTGAGCATCTGTTCCCTGGTGGTCAGTGCACATCATAGTGAGCAGTTGTTCTTGGTCATTCTGCCGTTAAGGTCAATTTGCATATTACCCTTTTATTATATAGGATACTAGAGGCCCAGTGTATGAAGTCATGCATAGGTGGGGTCCCTTGGCCTGGCTGGTGATCAAGGCCTATCGGGGAGGCAGGCCAGGGGGAGGGGTTGCAGGAGATTGGCCAGCAGGGAGGAAGTGGCCGTGGGAGGTTGGCTGTGGGAGTGTACTGACCACCAGGGAGCAGCTCCTGCATTGAGCATCTGCCCCTTGGTGGTTAGTGCGCATCATAGAGACTGGTCAGCTGGTCGTTCAGTCATAATGGTCTCTTAGGCTTTTATATATATACTAGAAGCCCAATGCACGAAGATTCATGCTAGAATGGGCCTTCCTTTCCCTGGCTGCCAGCACCACCTTTTCACTCCAGCCCAGCCCCGGAGCTGCCTCTTTCCGCTCCAGCCCCGCCTTCCCAGGCTGCCCAGAGGCCCTGAGAGACCGGGGATGGGGCAGAACATCTGCGTCATCACCATGGTGACAATGCAAGTGTCCTGCCCGACCCCAGTTGCTAGACACCTGTGTATGCAAATTAACCACCATCTTTGTTGGGTTAATTTGCATACTCACTCTGATTGGCTGTGGGCATAGTGGAGGTATGGTCAATTTACATGTTTGTCTATTTTTAGGTAAGACTAGAGGCCCAGTGCAAGAATTTGTGCACAGGTGGGGTCCCTCTGGGTGGCCTGCAGGGATCGGGCCAAAACCCACAGTCCAACACCGCCTATAGCTCCTACCTGTTGCTCCCGCTCATCCAGGCCCACCACACTTGCCATGGAGTTGGGAGAGGCTCCTGCCATGGCAGCTATGTTCTTCAGCCATGAGTGCAGCTTCTGGCTGAATAGTGCTCCCCCTGTGGGAGTGCACTGACTACCAGTGGGCAACTCCTACGTTGAGCGTATGTTCCCTGTTGGTCAGTGCACACCATAGTGACCTGTAGTTCTGGTTGTTCCACTGTGAAGGCTGCTTAGGCTCTTATTATATAGGCTAGAGGACTAGTGCACAAATTCATGCACCAGTGGGGTCCCTCGGCCTGGCCAGCAGGATTGGGCAGAAACCAGCTCTTGGACATCCCCCAAGGGGTCCCAGATTGTGAAAGGACAAAGGCCAGGCCTAGGGACCATACCCACACACAAATTTTGTGCCCTGGGCCTCTAGTTGAGTAATAAAGTGCTGCTGATACACTGGAACCAATACCCAAAACACATTAAATCAATAAAATTAAAGATGAATAGAGCCACTAAGACTGAGCACAAAGGTACAAAATGAACTTTTGAGAAATGAACCAAGAAGCAGAATTTTCTGGTTAATCAATATAGATTTAAAAAAAAATTATCCTATGTAATAAAAGGCTAATATACAAATCAACCAAACAGCAGAATGACCGGTAGTTATGATGCGCACTGACCACCAGGGGCCAGACACCCAACGCAGGAGCTGCCCATTGGTGGTCAGTGCGTTCCACAGGGGGAGCACCGCTCAGCCAGAAGCCAGGCTCATGGCTGGCTAACGCAGTGGTGGGAGCCTCTCCCACCTCTGCAGCAGCACTAAGGATGGCTGACTGCCTAAGCTGTCAGTCAGACACCCCCCAAGGGCTCCTGGACTGCGAGAGGGTGCAAGCTGGGCTGAGGGACCCCCCCCCCAAAGTGCACAAATTTCGTGCATGGGACGTCTAGTCATATATAAGATACATGTAAAACTAGTTTAAAAAATAAAGATTATATTCTGCTTAAAGCTAAAACTGTTCTAAACACAATGTAATGTTTCAATAGATTTAGAAATTACTCAGAATCCTGTATGCTTCAAGATTAACATTATAAAGCTATATTTACATTGTATATTTAATTGACACATAGAAGTGCCAATTATAGACCTCACCTTGGCAGATTACCAGGTGTATCGGTTAATAATGTGGATTTTTTTTCAATAGATGGAGTTACACATATATTGATATATATGTGATTTGATATTATGCTATTTTGTTGTATTGACAACAAGCTTCCAAACTTCATATGTCAAATTTGTTGAAGGTGCTAACATCATAGATATTTTTACGCTTAAAAATGTCAAATTTTGTGCCAAAAAAGAGTATTTGTGGGAAGTTTTAATTCATTACTTTATTTTGAAGAAAAGTGATGCTGAATACTTCGGGAAGTTTATGATAAACATGCTCCATCTCAAGATACTTGTGAACACTTGTTTAAACACTTTAAAAGTGATTATTTTTATGTGAAAGGCAAAGAATGTCCAGGTCAACCGAAAAAGTTTGAAGACCAACAATTGCAAGCATTATTGTATGAAGATGCGTGTCAAACTCAAAAACAACTTGCAGAAAGATTAAATATTACTCAGCAAATAATTTCTGATCATTTATAAGCAATGGGAAAGATTTTAAAGGAAGGAAATGGGTGCCACATCAACTGAACAAAAGACAAATGTAAAACTAAAAAGTCATCAGTAAAATGTTGCTTCAATGGCACAAAAGAAAGTCTTTTTTGTATCGAATTGTGAATGGTGATGAAAAGTGGATTTATTTTGAGAATCCCAAATGCACAAAATCATGGGTTGATCCAGGTCAACCATCAACATCGACTGCAAGGCCAAATCACTTCGAAAAGAAGACAATGCTCTGCGTTTGGTGGGATAAGGAAGGTGTGGTGTATTATGAGCTTCTAAAACCAGGTGAAACCATTAATACTGATAACTACCGACAACAAATAATCAATTTGAACCACGCTTTGATCATGAAACGACCAGAATGTTCCAGAAGACACGGCAAAGTAAATTTGCTTCATGATGACGCACCATCACACACTTCAAAACCAGTTACAGACACGTTAAAAGATCTTGCCTGGAAAGTATTAACCCACCCGCTGTATTCACCAGACCTTGCTCCTTCAGATTACCACTTGTTCCGATGGATGGCACACACACTTTCTGAGCAGCACTTCAAAATGTACAAAGAAGTGGAAAATTGTGTCTCTGAACGGTTTGCCTCAAAACAGGAAAAGTTCTATTGGGACGGTATCCACAAATTACCTGAAAGATGGGGAAAATGTGTAGCTAGCGATGGACATTACTTTGAATAAAGCACTTTAGATGTTTCTCTTGAAATTATCATGTTTTCTTTGATTACAAAATCTGCATTATTAACTAGTACATCTGGTACTTGTTAAATTAGATGTTGGCCACTATGTTCTATGACTTAAGTTGAAAAGTCATGTTAATATTAACTGCCTGATCTCATCTAATGGCCAAAATATTCTGTTGCAGATTTAGCACTGCTCTCAGCCAATCGACCAAAATATTTAGGTGTGCACAGCTGTATGCCCCTGGGGACTGTGGTTTTAAACAGCCAGCCCTGCTCTCTGTCTGCCAGGTCATCCTGTGCTTTCCATCCTGTGCTCAGGAATTGGCCTCCATGGCTGCCTCCAAGTCTTTCCTGCCCGGCCTCTGACTCCTACGTGTGTTCATCCAAAGAAGCAGCACAGGACCCATGGAGCTCTGCCGCCCTTTCTCCCTGGGGGCCCCGGATGACCGCTCCGCTTCCTCGGGTCTCGGTGTGGTAACAACTGTCTTCTATTGTTAGTTCCAGGATCTTCACCATCCCTTGTTAGTCTCTTAATCCCACCCAATCTTTGTAAATACAGCTCACCCTTGAACAACATGGATTTGAACAGTGCAGGCCCACTTAGAAGTGGATATTTTTCAGTAAATATACAGTCGGTTTTCATATTCCCAGGATTCGCATTGGGATTCAGCCAACAGAGATTGCCATGGGCTGACTAAATGTATTGTTCTAATCCACTTTATACCAGGGATGTGAGCATCCGGGGACTTAGGTATCTGTGGGGTCCGGGAACCATCCCCCTCAGAGAGCAGGGAGGACTGCAAGAGGGTTGTAATTCTTTCTCTAAACTTCCCCCAGTTTCCCCTCTGAATGTGCTATTTTCTTGTCTGAACTCTAAATTTGTAACTAAATTTCTAGCTAAACTACATAACAGAAATTAGTAATTCAATTTCCATTTCCATCCTGTGTGGGAGATGAGGGGTGCGGGTGTAGACATTTATGTTTTCCATAATACAGTAAGCTCTGGAAGGGAAGGGACCCTGTCCAATACCTCCTTTATAAATCTCTTACATATATATATATATATATATGTAAGCCTATCTAATAAAAGAGTAATATGCAAATTGACCATCACACCAAGACACAAGATGGCTGCCCCCATGTGGTCAAAGATGGCTGCCCCTATGTGGACATAAGATGGCTGCCACAAGATGGCCACCTCAAGATGGCCTGCAGGGAGGGTAGTTGTGGGAAGTTGGGAGTGACCAGGCCATCAGAGGAGAGCAGTTAGGGGGTGACCAGGCTGGAAAGAGAGGGCAGTTGGGGGGGACCCAGGCCTGCAGAGGAGGGCAGTTGGGAGGGACCAGGCCTGCAGGGGAGGGCCATTGGGGGGGACAAGGCCTGCAGGGGAGGGCAGTTGGGGGCGATCAGGCAAGCAGGGGAGGGTAGTTGTGGGTGATCAGGCAAGCAGGGAGGGCAGTTGGGGGAGACCAGGTCAGCAGGGGAGGGCAGTTGGGGGGGACCAGGCCTGCAGTGGAGGGCAGTTGGAGGGGACCAGGCCTGCAGGGGAGGGCAGTTGGGAACCAGCAGTCCTGGATTGTGAGAGGGTGGTCGCACATCCCTCAAGGGATCCCAGATTGCAGAGGGTGCAGGCAGGGCTGAGGGATACCGCCCCCCCCCCCCGCCGTGCATGAATTTCATGCTCCGGGCCTCTAGTATATCCTACCTTATAATAGAGAAACATGCAAATTGACCGCACCTCCGCTATGCCCATGATTGGGCCTGCGAGAGGCTGGGGGCGGGACTCCGGGTGGCCTATCTGGCCTTTGAGAAGACCAAGATGGCGACGCTGAATCCTCATAGTTCCGGAGGTCCCGGGGGGAATCGCCACCCTGGGGGGGCGTGGCCGGGCCGAGCCAGGAGCTCCCGGGGGTCCTGGGGGTGATTGCCACCCTGGGGGGGCGTGGCCGGGCCGATCCAGGTGCTTCCTGGGGGTCCGGGGGGCGATCGTCACCCTGGGGGGCGTAGCCGGGACCAGCCAGGCGCTCCCGGGGGCGATCGCCACCCTGGGGGGGCGTGGCAGGGCCTAGCCAGGCAGTTCCCGGGGGTTCCGGAGCGATCCCCACCCTGAGGGGGCGTGGCCGGGCCCAGCCAGGCGCTCCCGGGGGTCCTGGGGGCGATTGCCACCCTGGGGGGGGGCGTGGCCAGGACAAGCCAGGCACTCCCGGGGGTCCCAGGGGAGATCGCCACCCTGGGGGGGCGTGGCAGGACTCACCTAGCTGCTCCCGAGGGTCCCTGGGGAGATCACCAAACTGGGGGGGGCATTTCCGGGCCCAGCCAGCCGCTCCCTGGGGTCTCTGGGGAGATCGGAACCCCGGGGAGGTGAGGCGGGACTTGCCCAGCAGCTTCCAGGGTCCCTGGGAACATTGCAGGCATGTGGTTGCTGAGACCCAGACCAGGCCTCTGGCCACAGATTCATAGCTTTGCAGAGACCTAGGGCAGGGATCTGCCTCATCTGCAGAGAGACAGAGGTTCTGTAGTGCCCCCAAGACGTGGGTGGGCCCAGCCAGGGATCAAGGGGCATGGAAGGACTCCTGGCAGAGGGGCAAGGACCCTCACCCCTGAGGCGGGGTTGAGGGGTGGAGCCACCTCAGTGAAGGAGTGCTGCACTGCAGGGTACTGGACTGACTGACATGATTCAGAGAAGCTCCCAGTGCTAATGGGCCTCGCTCAGGCAGCCTTCACACTTCAAAGGCAGTGACTCCTGCTCCTGCCTTGACCCAAAAGCAAGCTCCCTACACCCTGCCCCATGGCAGAGCATGCCTAGGCAGTGAGTGGGAAGCCTTCCACCTGCTTCGGAGAAGGGGGGGCAGTAAAGAATGGGGGGAGAGGAAAGAATGTGGAGCATCCACAATGAAGAGGTGCTTGAGAAAGAGTCTGGGAAGCCTGAGTGGAAGGTTTGTTCTGTTTGCTGGGCCGCTGCCCCTTAGGAAGCGCAAAGAGCATGGCTCTGAGGGCTTCCTGTGTGCTGAGTCAAGTTCCATAGCCAACTGGAATTGGCCTCAGTTTCCTGGTCTGTAAAATGGATGAAGCGTGTCCCAGTGCCTTCACTGAGCTTTGATGGCCAATTGAGATATTATATAAAGAAAATGAGGGAAGAAGTGAGAAAGAAAAGGAAGGACGAGAAACACAAAAGAAAGACTGAACCCATTGTCACTTAAATAGGGAATATAGTCAGTAGTGTTGTAATGATGGTATGATACCAGGTGGGTACTAGAAATATCGGGGAACACTTTGGAAAGTATATGATTGTCTAACCACTATTCTGTAACTAATATAAAACCTGAAACCAATACAAAATAATGTTGAATGTAAAGAAATGAAAATTGGAGTGAAATTTTTATAAATTTCAAAGTTTAAATAAAAGCTGTAAAGGAGGAAGGGGAGAATAAAAAGTGTTTTTCATTTTGCCACTTCATTAAAAAGACAGTTGTCTTTATATGGTGCTTTTATACTTTTCTAAGTCATTATCTCATTTTAATTTCCCAGCAACTTTAAGAGAAGATAAGTATTCCCTCCACTATTCAAAGAAAGGAAATCTTGGTGTCTGGTTTAATGATTCAATCGTCAAGCCCTTATTGTAAAGCAGGGTTAGTAAAATTTTCTGTGCAGGGTCATATCTATACTAATAAAAGCCTTGGGGGTGATCAGGCCAGCAGTGGAGGGTATTTGGGGGCAATCAGGCCAGCAAGGAAGCAGTTAGGGGGCAATCAGGCAGGTAGGTGAGCGGTTAGGAGCCAGTGGTCCCAGATTGTGAGAGGGATATCCAACTGCAGTTGGACATCCCCCGAGGGGTCCCATATTAGAGAGGGTGCAAGCTGGGCTGAGGGACACCCTCCCCAGTGCACGAATTTCGTGCACCAGGCCTCTAGTATATATATATATATATATATATATATATATATATATATATATATTGATTTAGAGAGGAAGGGAGAGAGAGTGAGAGATAGAAACATCAGTGTTGAGAGAGAATCAATGATCAGCTGCCCCCTGTACTCCCTATTCTGGGGATCAAGCCTGCAACCCAGGCAGGTACGCTGACTGGGAATTGAACCGTGACCTCCTGGTACACAAATTGACACTTAACCACTGAGTCACACTGGCTGCATGTACAGTGACAGGGAGAGTCTACTGAGTTTCTCTGAAGTCCTCACATGTGTTATAGGCCTAAATGGAATGTAAGCTTCTGACTTAGGAGGTAGACATCAAGAAGTCAGTACCACACTATTTTTTTCAACAGTATTTTTAATAATCTCACATGACACAAATATCAGAACCAGTCTGGAAATTGTACCTTGATAAAAATACAAGATAAACTGTGTGGGTTAGGCTAATCTTGGTATGGTAGATGAGAAATAATTCTATTTAACATATTTAGATCTAATTTTTCTTTTGTATCACAAACTCATCCCCTACTATTAGTTAGTTTTTCCCATTTCTACTATTGTTAACATATTTACTTATATCAATAGTAATATAATATAAATTATCCTAACTAATAAAGAGGTAATATGCAAATTGACCATCAGGCCAACACACAAGATGGCCACCCCCATGTGGTCAAAGATGGCCACCCCCATGTGGACACAATATGGCTGCCACAAGATGGCCAGCAGGGGAGGGCATTTGGGAGGGACCAGGCCTGCAAGGGAGGGCAGTTGGGGGCGATCAGGTCTTCAGGGAAGGGCAGTTAGGGGTGACCGGGCTGGCAGAGGAGGACAGTTGGGGGCAGTTGGACTAGCAGGGGAGCAGTTAGGCATCCATCATGCTGGTAGGGGAGTGGTTAGGGGGTGATCAGGCTGGCAGGCAGAAGTGGTTAGGGGCAACCAGGCAGGCAAGTGGTTGGGAGCCAGCAGTTCTGGATTGTGAGAGGGATGTCTGACTGCCCATTTAGGCCTGATCCCAGTGAGATCGGGCCTAAATGGGAAGTCAGACATCCCTCAAGGGGTCCCAGATTAGAGAGGGTGCAAGCTGGGCTGAGGGATACACACCTCCATGCATGAATTTCATGCACTGGGCCTCTAGTGTAATAGATAATGTATTATATATAACTAGAGGCCTGATGCATGAAATTTGTGCAAGGGCCTTGATCCCAGCCCCCACTCGCCACCACCATAGCCAGGGGCCTCTGCTTCCTCTTCCTTGGCCCCAGTCTTCTGTGGCTTTGTCTGGAAGGAAGGACATCCAGAAGGAAGTCCAGTCTAATTAGCATATTACACTTTTATTAGATAGATAATTAATAGCCTATCTAATAAAAGAGTAATAGGCAAATTAACTATCACTCCACTACCCCACCAGCCAATTAGGAGCAACTATGCAAATTAACCCAACCAAGATGACTGCAGCCACAGAGCGAGCAGGAGGCTTGGGTTTCCTGGGAAATGGAGGAAGCCAAGCTTTCCACACACCCTGGCCAGCCAGGCCTCCACTCAAGGCTACAAAGTTTTAATTATAGAAGATAAACAAATCCCAGATACCAGGGCCTCCATTTGGGTCGCCGGGGGGGCGTGGCTGGCCTGCAAACCACCACAGGCCCCTTGCCCAGACCACCACAGGCCCCTTGCCCAGGCCACCCCATGCCCCAAGGGAACCCCACCCTGATTCGAGACACCCTTCAGGGCAAACCAGCTGGCCCCCCACCCATGCACCTATCCTATCCTATCTAATAAAAGAGTAATATGCAATTGACTATCACTCCAACACACAAGATGGCTGCCCCCATGTGATCAAAGATGGCTGCCCCAATGTGAACACAAGATGGCTGCCACAAGATGGCCAGCAAGGGAGGGCAGTTGGGAGGGACCAGGCCTGCAAGGGAGGGCAGTTGTGGATGATCAAGCCAACAGGGGAGGGCAGTTGGGAGGGACCAGGCCTGCAAGGGAGGGCAGTTGGGGGTGATCCAGCCTGCAGGGGAGGACAGTTAGGGGTGACCAGGCTGGCAGAGGAGGGAAGTTGGGTGCGACCGGGCCTGCAGGTAAAGGCAGTTGGGGGGGACCAGGCCTTCGGGGGAGGGCAGTTAGGGATGACAAGGCCTGCAAGGGAGGTCAGTTAGGGGTGACCAGGCCTGCAGGGGAGGGCAGTTAGGGGGAAACAGTCTGGCAGGGGAGCAGTTAGGCATCAATCAGGCTGGCAGGGGAGTGGTTAGAAGGTGATCAGGCTGGCAGGCAGAAGCAGTTAGGGGCAATGAGGAAGGCAGGCAGGCAAGCAGTTGGGAGCCAGCAGTCCTGGATTGTGAGAGGGATCCCAGATTGGAGAGGGTGCAGGCTGGGCTGAGGGACACACCCCTCCCCTGTGCATGAATTTCGTGCACTGGGCCTCTAGTAATTATGTATTGAAATATCTATAATAATAAAAGCACAACATGCTAATTAGATAAGATAGCTGAACAACCTTCCGGAGGAAGCCACGGTGGCGGGGACCAAGGCAGAGGCTATTAGGGATGATCAGGTAGGCAGGCGAGCAGTTAGGGGCAATCAGGCAGGCAGGTGAGCAGTTAGGAGCAATCAGGCAGGCAGGTGAGCAGTTAGAGGCAATCAGGCAGGCAGGCAAGTAGTTAGGGGTGATCTGGAAAGCAGGCAAAGGGGTTAGGGGCAATCAGGCTGACAGGTGAGTGGCTAGGGGCAATGATGCAGGCAGGCAAGTGGTTAGGAGCCAGCAGTCCCAGATTGCGAAAGGGTGCAGGCTGAGCAGAGGGATTTCCCCATCCTGTGCATGAAATTTTATGCATTGGGCCTCTAGTATAATATATATATTCACTTCTTCAGTAGTATTGATAATTTTCTGATATAACATGGGTAGAGGTGTGTGGTTGAAATAGGATTTAAGAACTACAGCATTACCCTAACTGGTTTGGCTCAGTGGATAGAGCATCGGCCTGTGGACTGAAGGGTCCCAGGTTTGATTCCAATCAAGGGCATGTACCTTGGTTTGGGGGCACATCCCCAGTAGAGGGTGGGCAGGAGGCAGCTGATCAATGTTTCTTTCTCATCAGTGTTTCTAACTCTCTATCCCTCTCCCTTCCTCTCTGTAAAAATCAATTATATATACATATATGTGTGTGTGTGTATATATATATATATATATATATATATATATATATATATATATATATAAAACAACTATAGAATAAAAGGGAATAATTACCAGAGAATGTGTCTTTACTATTTCTTTGGGGTTCCTAATGCTGATTAGCTCTTTGACTTTTACTATAATGCCAAATTTCATGAAATATAGCAAATGGAAATGGGGAAACATTGATTCATAAAGTTTGTAAATTAATATCATATTTTATTGTATTCTTTCTCTACTTTGTGCAAAACAATGTTTTACTACATAATTGTTCTGAAACCAGTGAAAATAGATTAGGAAAACAGTTAGGAAGTACTTGTCCTTTGATATTCTTTACTGAAAAGAAACTGCCTGGTTAGTTCAAAGAGCAGATTCCTCGTTCTTCATATTTTGCAAGCAAGATCACTTCTTAAACAAATAGAGATGGTTGAACGTGGGCAACTCAGATAAGCTAACTTTGTGTCTCCCTGCTAAGTGAAACTGTTTAATGATAATTTTACTAGCTCACTTGGGAAATGACCAGAGCACTAATAGATAAGTTAAAACAAAAAAGGAAAAGCATGGCACATAGTCTTGCCAACTCCTTGGCCTTTTGGCAAAAATGAACTGTTAAGTTCTCCATCTAGGGGCTATCTCTCTGGGTCAGACGGGATGATCTAATAGGTCTTTATAATCTCTAAATCTTGGGACTTTTATCTTCAAGTGAACTGCATAGTTTATTTACATAGAAACACACCACACTCACCAGCAGTATGACTAATGCTAAGGAAAATAAGCCAGAGTGACTAAAGTGACTTCTTTTCCAAATCGGATAAGTACATTAAAACACAGACATTCTCTCCATTTCCCTCCAGGATCTCAATATGTACGTTTTAGATGTCACAGTTCCTGGTAGTGAATTCACTTTCTGCCACCGAGTTGTAAGCATGCTCTCTTGTTAAATCAGCAAACTTTTGCTGTACTTATCAAGAAAGCTCTTTAATGGAAATTTGGTTGAGTGGTTATTTTTTAATTCTATCCTAGGCACTTGGAAAGTTAAAAATGTTGGAATGATAGAAAAAAAATTGCTAGAAAAATCCAAGCATGAAAAATAAAGCATAATCGTTGTGCATTTGAACTTTATTAATATTCTGTTTGGGGTTACATTTATCTAGACAAATGAAGCATTGGAGGAATTTCAATATTTGCATTAAAAAGTAGTTTCCTCAGGACTCTGTTGGCACAGACAACGTTTTTAAGAACACGATTTTCCCTCTATGTTGTACAAACACTTTTTGCTTTCCCCCTAAGGTAATACTTAGAATTGTCTATCTGGGACAAAAAATCAAAACTGTTTGCATAGTTGTTATTTTTAAATAAAATCTCCTCCATATCTGATATCATTCCCTCTTAAAATAAGTATAGGGACAGTCAGAGATCTTTCCAGAGGGCATCGAGTTTCTCAGCTCAATTCGCTCCGGCATATACAGACTAGAGGAATGTAAGACACACTAACATAGAACATGGCATGTATTCCCATCTTAAAATCTTACTGGTTAGGTGAGAATATCACCCTTCTGAACATAGCTCATTTTACTAACCTATCTCAGTTTAGTGTCTACCTATGATTTATCTTTAATCTCAATTACTTTCATAGCTCATGTTTTGAAACTGCCCTAAAACTTATTCCTGGTGAGAACTGGGTTTATGGTGGAGGGTGCATGTGTTTTGAGTGTTTATATCTTCCCAAGTCCAGCTAAGAGGTCACTTTCTTTTTCTTTTTATTCCCCTCTCACCTCCCATAGGCAAATCATTCTTTTCTGCCCACATAATACTTTGTTCAAACAGCTACCCTATGACATTATATGAGTGTTATATATGTTAATTTTACTGATAGTTTTTATTAATTTTTGATGGGGTGAACACCACTCAATAAAGGTTTATTACTTGAACCAAATTTTCTTTCAGTAAACTATTTTTGACAGGTCTGTGATTTAGGAAATGATAAACTCAAGTAACGTTTGGACCTTGCGTTTAAGTCCTATATTGTATTCTGTAGCATCTATAGACATTTCTCCTTTCATTTGCTGTTGTTTTACTGAACAAGGTTCATGCACAGGAATGGGGAGCGGTGTCCCTCAGCCCAGCCTGCACCCGGTGGGATCGGGTCTAAACGGGCAGTCGGACATCCCTCTCACAATCCAGGACTGCTGGCTCCCAACTGCTCGCCTGCCTGCCTTCCTGACTGCCCCTAACCGCTTCTGCCTGCCAGCCTGATCACCCCCTAACTACTCCCATGCCAGCCTGATTGATGTCTAACTGCTCCCCTGCCAGCCTGTTTGCTCCCATCTTCCCACCTCTGCCGGCCTGGTCACCCCTAACTGCCCTCCCTTGCAGGCCTGGTGCCTCCCAACTGCCCTTCCCTGCTGGCCATCTTGTGGTGGCCATCTTGTGTCCACATAGGGGCAGGATCTTTGACCACATGGGGGCAGCCATATTGTGTATTGGAGTGATTGTCAATCTGCATATTACTCTTTTATTAGATAGGATAGAGGCCTGGTGCACTGGTGAGGGCCAGCTGGTTTGCCCTGAAGGATGTCCCAGATCGGGGGGGGGGGGGTTCCCTTGGGGCATGGGGCAGCCTGGGCGAGGGGCCTGTGGTGGTTTGTTGGCCAGCCACGCCCCCTGGTGACCCAAGCGGAGACCCTGGTATCTGGAATTTATTTACCTTCTACAATTGAAACTTTGTAGGCTGGAGCGAAGCCAAGCCTCCTGCTCTCTCCATGGCTGGCAGCCATTTCTCTTGCGATTTATTTATCTTCTATAATTGAAACTTTGTAGCCTGGAGCGGAAGCCTGGGCAGGCCAGTGTGTGCAGAAAGCTTGGCTTCCTCCATTGCCTGGGAACCCCAAGCCTCCCACTCTTTCCAACTCTGTGGCTGCTGCCATTTCTGTTTGGATTTGTTTACCTTCTATAAGTGAAACTTTGTAGCCTTGAGTGGAGGCTTAGGCCCCCAAAGGCAGGCGGAAAGCTTGGCTTCCTCTGTTGCCAGGGAAACCCAAGCCTCCTTCCTGCTCTCTGTGGCTATAGCCATCTTGGTTGGGTTTATTTGCATATTTGCTCCTGATTGGCTGATGGGCGTGGCTGGTGGTGTAGCGGAGTTAGGGTCAATTTGCATATTACTCTTTTATTAGGTAGGATATTAGGCATATAGGGTAGTCCCTCTTATTTATAGTTATGCTTTCCACTGTTTCAATTAACTGTGGTTAACCAGTCAGAAAATATTAAATGGAAAATTCCAAAAGTAAACCATTTATAAGTTTGACATTGCACTGTATTCAGAGTAGTGTGGTCGACTCTTGTACTCTCCTGCTCTGTCCTGCCCACATGGATATCACCCCTCTGTCCAGGTCCACACTGTAATGGTGGCACAATGAGGTATTTTCAGAAAGAAAAAGATCACAGTCACATACCTTTTATTGTAGTATGTCATTGTAATTGTTCTATTTTGTTATCAGTTATTGTTGTTAATCTTACTGTACCAAACTTATAAATTAAACTATCATATAAAATATTGTATATATAGGGCTTAGTACTATTTGTAGTCTCTGGAATTGAATGGGGAGCCTTGGAATGTATCCCTCACAGATAAAGAATACTAGATATATATTATATTTATTCATTCAGTTATTAAATAGTACTTTAATGAGCATTTGTGCTAGGCACTGTGGTGAATGTTAGATGGAGATATATTTCCTGCCCACAAAGATCTTAAAATGTAGTAAGAAGAATAAAATAACTACAAAATAACTTATTTTAATGATACAAATGCATTATATATAATTCCAAAGTGCAATGGTGAGTGAGATGATGAGGAAATTTCCAGTTGTAGAATCAAAGGAGGCTTCATGGAAGATGTGTATTTTGAGCTTGAGGAATGGATAAGGTTTTGAGCGACAGAGATTGGAAGCAAAATATTGACTGGAGAGACATGGGCATATCTAGGAACCCAAATAGTCCATTTGGGCTTAGATACACAAATGATTTTAACAGAAGACAAAGCTGTACAGGTATCAGCCAAAGGTTGTCACCACCAATTCAACACCAAAGGAATCCGAAGTTTGGAATGTGGTGAGGGAGAGAGGTTTTATTCAGTGAAAACAACTTGATTGTGAAATCACTCATCCATGGACTGATGGGGCTAGGCTGTAAGGCAGCTTGGGCAAGGTAGCTCTGCTGTGACATCTCCAGTGCAACAGCTTGGCTGGGGAAATGCAGGGTTTGGTGAAAACTGCGTGTACTCCCTTCAGGCAGAGGCAAAGATGGCTTTACCTAGAGAAGAGTGCCTACCCTAGTGCCTGATTGGCCTATTTCTTTGCAAATGAGGACTCCAAATCCTCACAGCTGATTGGTTCAAGTGGCACCATCCTGATTGACTGAAATGGAGCCATTCTGATATGTCAGTGAAGGTGAAAATGAGGATATAGCTCCATAATTCTGATTGGACAGGGAAAGTCTCAGTCCTATTGGTTATATTTCAATCCTAAGAGCTCTCTTATAAGGGTCAACTGAGACAGCAGGAGCCCAGTCCAGGAGGCATGGCCGTAGGGTCTATGGCTTGCTCTGAAACGCAGAGTGCACGAGAGGCCCTTGTTTACAACGACTACTTGGTTCTTCTTATACATTTGAGCCCAATTAGCCACCAGGAGTTTTTAACAGGTGCATTTATTCTTGAGGTCAGCATAGGTCACCTGAAATCATTTCAGAGGAACATGAATGACATTAAAGTTGTTTGGAATGTCGCTGGGAGGGGAGGAGCTATAAGGGAACAACTTGGTTGATTACCTCTCTACTTTAAAATGGTTACTTAGCTTATAAAGTGGACAGGACAGGATGCGGGAAAACTAGTTAAGAACTTATCACCACGGGCAGGTGATCTGGGTATCAGTTTAAACTAGACTGTTGGCAATGTGTGTACAAAGGAGGGCATGTTTGGAAGATCCTGTCAGTGGGATTGGGAGCCAACAGTAGTTGAATAAGAATAAGAAGAGTAAAAACTTGGTTGAAGGTTGATTAAGTAAATTAATTTGGATTTAAATAGTGTGGTATTGTGAATTTTTGAGGAAATACTTGGTAGAACAGGAATAGGAGGAAAGGAAACAAATGGTGATTACTCAGGACCATAGTTCAAAAAATTAAAACATGTGAAAGGTCAAAATACAGTAAACCCTGTGGTGCTGGGGAAACATCACTGACACGCTTCACAGGTGCTGCACACCAGAGAGAGGTCAGTTTCAATACAGAAGCGAGTGCTGGGCAGGGGGCACAGAGGAATTCTGGGGCTTTTATGTCAAATAGAAATTGAATAGATTGAAAAGAAGTGAGGAGAGGATGTGTGATAAGTAAGGGGTTTCCTAATTTGAAGCAGCACCAGGTCCTAGTAAAGTTCAGGTTGTGCCATGTGCACTGATGACAGAATGGAAAGGAGACAAACATCATTTTATGAGACCAGTGTTCTTGAAAGGCCCTCGATGTAGACAAGGTGGGAAAAGGGCCATAAACTGAGACAGACTAAATTATAGAACTAAAGCATCCCAAACTGCATAAAAGTTCAAGACAAATTTCTAGGAACTGTCTCCATCTCTAAGAAAATTGTGATACTCAAATGGACAAGTGTTAGTGAAAAAAAAATCCCACTATTTCTTCTGGGTCCAATAACTTAAGAATTCTCAATTAGTTCCTGATTTTTCAAAAATTCAATTTATCATTTTAAATGCAAACAGTTTACTTATTCTCTTATTCACTAAAAGCAAGTACATATAAATTTACAATCATTGTATGTGTTTAAAGGTAGAATCAATTCTCATTATTTATGAATTCCATATTTGCAAATTTGCCAACTCACTGAAATGTACTTATTTGTAAACCCAAATTAATCCTGGCAATGCTTTAGTGGTCATTTTCAGATGCGCACAGAACAAGGAAACATTTCTGTCCACTAATGCACACACACCAGCTGAAGTCCAGCAAGGCAATGCTCCACCCTGCATTACAGCTCAGACCACGTCCTTTTTGTGATCTATTTGGTGCCATGGTTTTTGCATTTTTGCACTTTTTGTTGATGATTTCACTGTTTAGAATGGCCCCCAGGTTTAATGCTGGAGTGCTGCCTAGTCTGTTATACGCTTATGGAGAAAATGCCACTCTATGTGGATTCTAGATCCTTCACAATTCCTCATGTATTTGTTTATCAATTGATATGGCAACCAGAATTGAAAGTATTCTCAATCTGCCCAGTCAGTGGAGAACACCATGTAGTCTCTCCCTATTCTAACAGCATAATTATATTAATGGAGTCTCAGAGTGCTTGGCTTTTTTGGGAGAAATATTGTTGGCTTGCTTTGTGTTTCCCTTATAAATAATCAATTTCCCCTTCCTGCAATTCCTTGTGTCCTCACCCTCATCCTGAATATTTCCTCTGAAAATACTTTAAAATAATTATAAATTATTACAAGAGGTCTTCCCTACCCAGTTCAATTGGAATTTTGAACCTAGCATTAAAAGCATTTATTTCTGTCATAATATGTACTCCTTTTTTTGACCTCTTGTCGGGGTCCTTTTTTAACTTTGATCTTGTCTGGTACAGTTTTTATTTTCCCCCACTTTTAATATCTGCATATCTGATAAGAATATAATCTATTTTATTCCAAGGCTCTAATCAAATAAATAAGACAGGGTGAAGAACGGAGCTCTTGGGCAAATCACGTATGCCTGGTTATTGCAGGATATAGAAAGTGCCCACCTGTCCTATCATTCAGCTCTGTGTCTCTCCCAGAGGGACCCGGTGAGGGAAGAGCAGGACATGCTCACTGACAGCTGAGCCTGACCCAGCTAGAGCCCACGGTGGCGTGTTGGTTATCAGTTTCAAATCAGATCATACTTCAGAGAATATGGGGCACATTATATCATGTCCTAAAGCCAATAATCTTCACTGTTTCCAGTGACAGTAATTCTGTCACATTTTCTTATTGTGGAGTTGTCTTGTCTCATGGTCATGTAGGTATGAAATGATGTGTGATAAGTTGTCGGTAAAGATTTGGGGCTAGCGAAGGACAAAATAAAAGCAGAATTTAAAGCACAGTATTCTGTTCCTGGAACTTCAAATGAACTGGAAGTGGAAACACTGGGGAAAGGGAGGTTAGTAGGCAAGCTTCTGGAGTTACCCAGGAGGCAAAGAACATAGACAAAGACAATAGTGAGAGGTGGAGAGGAAACAACAGATGAAAGATAGATGTTCCACAGAAGGGCAACAGAACTTTGTAACTAAGAATGGATTTGCGGAGGGCGGAGTTCAGGAAAATCAAAGAGAACTCCCACATGTTAAGTCTGGAAGAATGGGGGTTCAATAGGCAGAAGCAAAGGAATTGGTAAAGGAATTCCTGCTTAGAGTGATATTGGTTTTATTGTTTTTATGTTTGACTTAATGGTGATAAAGACAAAAGTTGCCCTAGCCCAGCGGTCGGCAAACTCATTAGTCCACAGAGCCAAATATCAACAGTACGATTGAAATTTCTTTTGAGAGCCAAAAACCGACTTCTGTGCATGGGCCATGAAGTTTCAATCGCACTGTACGTATGCACCCGCATGTGGTATTTTGTGGAAGAGCCACACTCAAGGGGCCAAAGAGCTGCATGTGGCTCGCGAGCCGCAGTTTGCCGACCACTGCCGGTTTGGTTCAGTAGATAGAGCATCCGCCTGTGGACTGAAGGTTCCTGGGTTGGATTTCAGTCAAGGGCACATGCCTGGGTTGCAGGCTTGATCCCCAGTGGGGGTGTGCAGGAGGCAGCCAATCAATGATTCATCAATTATGTTTCTATCTCTCTCTCCCTCTCCCTTCCTCTCTTAAAGATATATACTGAGTGGCCAGATTATTATGACCACCTGATGTTTGTAGGCAAATTAGCCATATACTGCATCCTGCATCGTATAGGATATGGAAGCCGAAGGCCTGTTCGAACACCTTTGCTGTCTGCAGTTACCAAGATAAAACGTCTCCAATTCGCCCAGGAACACAAGGACTGGACAGTCGAGCATTGGAAAAAAGTCATGTGGTCTGATGAATCACGTTTCCAGTTACATCATGCAGATGGCAGAGTAAGAATTTCACGGAAACATCATGAAAGCATGCACTCCACATGCATGAGTACAACCCTTCAAGCTGGTGGGGGCAGTGTTATGGTTGGGGGCATGTTTTCCTGGCATGATGTGGGCCCTTTAATTCATGTGGAACAACGTCTGAATAGCACAACATACCTAAGTATCGTTGCTGATCAAGTTCATCCCATCATGTTGATGGCGTATCCCAATGGAGATGGCTGCTTCCAACAAGACAATGCGCCATGCCACGGTGCTCGTATTGTGCAGGAGTGGTTTCAAGAACACGAGGGAGACTTTACCTTGCTTAGGTGGCCCCCACAATCACCGGATCTCAATCCAATTGAGCATTTGTGGGACGAAGTTAAAAGAGCCATCAGGCAGCTGGTTCCACAACCATCAAATCTCACAGAACTAGACAGCACTATTCATCAGGGTTTTTGTTAATCCTCACCTGATGATATTTTTCCATTGATTTTTTAAAAATCCTTATTGTTGAGAGTATTACAGATGTCCCCCTTCTTCCTCCCATTGCCCCCCTCCACCCGGTTCCTACCCCAGACCTTCACTACCCTAATGGCTATGTCCATAGGTAAGATCTTTGGTTAATCTCTTCCCACACCCCTTCCCTCTGAGATTTGTCAGTTTGTTTCATGCTTCCATGCCTCTGATTCTATCTTATTCACCATTTTTTTTGTTCATTAGATTTCTTGTTTGTTTATTTTGATTTTTAGATTCAATTGTTGATAGTTATGTTATTTGTTGCTATTTTATTGTTCATATTTTTATCTCCTCTTCCTCCTCCTCCTCCTCCTGCTCCTCCTCCTCCTCCTCCTCCTCCTCTTCTTCTTTGTCTTCATCTTCATCTTCTTCCTTTTCTTAAAGAATACCATTATACCCTTCATCATTTCATGTAATACTGGTTTGGTGGTGATGAACTCCTTTAACTTTTTCTTGTCTGTGAAGTTATTTATCTGACCCTCAATGCTAAATGAGAGTTTTGCTTGATGGAGTAATCTTGGTTATAGGTCCTTACTCTTCATCTCTTTGAGTATTTCTTGCCACTTTCTTCTGGCCTACAAAGTTTCTGAAGAGAAATCAGCTGACAGTCATATGGACACGTTCTTGTAGGTAACTTATTGCTTTTCTCTTATTGCTTTTAAGATTCTCTCTTTGTCTTTAACCCTTGGCATTTTAATTATGATGTGTCTTGGTGTGGGCCTCTTTGAGTTTCTCTTGTTTGGGACTATCTGTGTTTCCTAGACTTGTAAGTCTATTTCTTTCACCAGGTGGGAGAAGTTTTCTGTCATTATTTCTTTAAATAGGTTTTCAATATCTTGCTCTCTCTCTTCTCTTTCTGGTACCCCCATAATGCAAGTGTTGGTATGCTTGAAGTTATCCCAGAGGCTCCTTAGTCTATCTTCATATTTTGGATTCTTTTTTCTATTTGCTCTTCTGGTAAGGAGTTTCTTGCTTTCTCATATTCCAAATCATTAATTTGTTTCCCTAAATTCTCTAGTCTACTGTTGAGCACTCTAGGTGCGTCCCTGTGTGGGCTGTATACACAGTCTTGTTATAGTTGAACCTTGATTGCTGCTGGTGTCACTGAGAGGAATTGACCTCCAAGCCAATTGGCTGTGAGGACCAGCTGCAACTATAGTGGAAGAGTGGCTGCACAGGAGACAGCCTTATGGAGCAGGACTTGCTTCAGTGGGACTTTGGTGCTCACTGAGTTTTCCCCTTGAGTGTGTCACTTGTTGGTGTGTAGACTTGTAATCTGGTATGATCTGAAGCTGTCCACGAGGTGCCCTGGCTCTGGAGCCTCCCAGGATGTTCAAACTCAGCCACTGTTTGGGTCTACCAAGCAGGAGCTACAGAGGGATCTGCAGATGGCTGATGTTATTTGCTATTTGTATTGGGCTTGGAGGTGCCCAGGTAAGGCCCAGCTGTGAAGTAAGGCAGGCTAGTGGGAATGCTGGATCTTGGGCCTTTTATTGATAGGTTTGGGGCATGATGACACAGCTGCAGCTTGTTTGAGAGGTTTTAGTAAAGTCTGAAGCCTGAGCCAGGACAGGCCATTCATATGGAAAAGCTGCTATAAACAGCTTGGGTGGGGGTGCAAATTGGATGAGGCAGGGTGCCGGAAACTGAACATTGTCACTAATAGAGAAATGTGAAAAGGGAATCCGGAAGGCTGGTCAACCTTAATTGCTCTGAATGGTCAGAGCTATTCACTCATTGTTTAGCCCTTTGCACTCGCTTGCTTTTTTCTCGATTCCTTTATTCTAATGCTAACGGTGTCGAGTCACACTCGACATCCGAGTGCAAAAGGTTAAGTTGAGACATTGGTAGTTAAATGTGAAAAGGGAATCCAGAAGGCTGGTCAACCTTAATTGCTCTGAATGGTCAGAGCTATTCACTCATTGTTTAGTTGAGACATTGGTAGTTAAAGCAATCTCCACCTGTTAGTCATATGTAAATTCTTGCTGATTGTCTATTATTGGAATTTCCTGCCAAAAGGATATGGCTGTTTCCCTTAGCCTCAATAAAAGGGATAGCAAGGCCAGAGCAGTGGTAGTCCTCCTCCTAGAGGTGGACTCCTGCCTGGCCCCCCATTTACCCAAATTAACTCTTTTCCAGTCTCTTTTCATTTTGATTGCGGCCTTCTCCAGAAACCGGACCTGAATGGGAACCCTGAAACACGCAGGACGTGATAAGGGATCCCACATCTGGCGCCCAACGTGGGGCTTCTGGAGGAGATGATATTTTTCGCCTAGAGCAAAGGAGGAAAAATACACTGAGAAAAGGTGTGGAAAATTCACCAAAAAAAGGTGAAGGAGGTTCACCGCACTCAAAAGCCCATGGACCAGCTGCAGAAACTGGATCTGTAAGTAGGATGGGAATGTCTTTTTCAGCCAGGCTAATGGGGAAGAATTAGGTTATAAATAAAAAGTAAACTTTATTATAGACTTTTTGGTTTGCATGCTTAAAGAATGTGGTTTCTTGTTCAAATTAAAATATTGATTGGTATTTGGAATTTAAAATATGTAATAAGAAATGAAACTCCACTGCTGTAACTGCTTCTGGTGCGGAGAAATTCAAAGGTGGCAGAAGAGGGCAAGGCTATCTGCTCACCCACAATGAGATTACTCAATGCTTTGTTTAAAAATTATAAGAGAACTCGCAGAGAAATTCAAATCTTGGCCAAATTGGGTGTTAGTTATTACTTTGGAAAGCAAAAAAGAAAGAAAAAATTTGAGATCTGTCTTTATCTTTTAAGCATGAAAAGAAATTCGGCCAGATCTGTTGCTGATGCTTCCCCTGAAGTAAGCAAGATGTGTGGGAAGGGAGACACGTGGAGATCCAATATAGAAGCCCACTTTCGCAGTGTGCTAAGGAATGTGTTAATTTGCATTTGAATGGCTACAAACTTCCTCCAAAATCGTTTGGCAAAATTTATTTTTTTGGAAGTTTGCTTAATTATATAAATAATAAAATTAAAGGTTTAGATATTTTGAAATGACAAAATGCAAAATATATTTGATTTGCCAGCTTTAAAAGTTCAAAATGCAAATTAAATGGGAGAAGTTATATAGTTGTGGTAATCAAATGTCAAAAGTATAAGAACTTATTTTTGAGAAAATAAAATGTTGTGTTTTCTCTGAAAAAAATTAGGAATTCAAAATAAGTTGCTTATTTTTGGTCTAATTAAAAAAGAGGATTAATTCTGTGATCTCAACCAAAATTTTTCTATGCAAAAACTAGTCTAAATCTAATTGATATCTTAAGATAATTATAAAACATATAATAATCTTTAAATAATATATGGATATATATATATATATGATATATTATATTTTTTTTTTTCATGTTAAAATTTTAAGGCCTTAACAGAGATGATTCTTGGAAAGCTCCAAGGGCCCGGTGTAATACAAGAAATTTATTCTCTCTTCTTAAAGGAAATCTTTTTAAAACATATCTAATATACTTGAAATTGCATGGAAAGCCTTATCAAATAAAAAGTAATAAATATACTTTAGATATTTTAGAAGGTTACAGGCATGTATTGTTTCTGGCAAAGGAAAGCAGTTAATAACTCAGATAGGATATCAACCTTTTTAGGAGTGGTCACTGCTCAGTCTCCTCACCATCATGCTGATTCTATACAATGGAAAGATGATAGACCTTTATGGGTGGGTCAGTGGCCATTAACCAAGGAGAAATTAAGTCACATTCATGAATTAATACAAGAACAAATAGAGGCTGGCCACATAGAACCTTCCAATAGTCCTTGGAATACGCCTATATTTACAATCCCTAAAAAGGCGACAGGAAAATGGCAATTGTTACATGATCTTAGAGCAGTTAATGCTACTATGCATACCATGGGAACTTTACAACCTGGACTCCCAGTGCCTTCACAAATCCCTTTAAATTGGTCTCTCATAGTAGTAGATCTTAAGGATTGTTTTTTCACCATTCCCTTGGCACCTCAAGATAAACAGAGATTTGCATTTTCAGTGCCATCTATTAATAACATAGAGCCTATGAAAAGATATCAATGGAAGGTTTTACCTCAAGGAATGGCCAATAGCCCTACTTTGTGTCAAAAATATGTGGCCCAAGCTGTTCAGCCTTTAAGGGACAAATACTCCCAATGTTACATTATTCATTACATGGATGACTTGCTCTTAGCAAGCCCACTGGAAGAGCAGACTTTTGCCATGTTTTCCCAATTAGAAGAGGAGCTCCCTAAATGGGGCTTAAGAATTGCTCCAGAAAAGGTACAGAAAGAAACACCTTTCCAATATCTGGGAACCATAATTGAAAATCAAAGCATTAGGCCTCAGAAGGTGGAGATAAGAAAAAATTGTCTTAAAACTTTAAATGACTTTCAGAAATTATTAGGGGACATTAACTGGTTAAGACCTTATCTGAAGATCTCTACAGGAGAAATGACAAATTTATTTAGTTTACTTAGCAGTGACTCTAATCTTTCCTCTCCCCGAACTTTAACAGATGAAGCTAGGAATGAGTTGCTAAGGGTTGAGCAGGCAATTTCCTCAGCCCAAGTAGCACGGGTACAGCTCGAATTAACTTTATTGGGACAAATTAACACCACTGCAAATAGTCCCACTGGAGTCATCTTTTGCCATTATTGAATGGGTCCACCTAGGGCATCAATCCTCTAAAACTGCGGTTAAATGGAAGGATCCCGAATCTGGTTTATGGAAGGGACCTGATCCATTATTAACCTTTGGCAGAGGGTATGCTTGTATACTCCCAGAGAATTTTTCCAAACCCGTGTGGATTCCTGCTAGAAATATTAAACTGCAACAGGGATCCAAGAGAGAAACTAGCCAGACTAATGAGGACTTTGCGCCTGGAGTCACACCATGCAGCTGCAGACAATCAACTACCTCAGCCACAGAGAGCAGCGACTCCAAGCAGTCCACTGAAGATGAGAAGCAGGAGGAGGATGAGCTGGACAACAAACAGCTTGGAGGTCTCCTGAGGCATGGTAAAGAACACGGTACAGATGCCTGATGCCTGAGAACGTCTTTCTTGCCATGCTAGCAGTGATCAGCTGTACGGTAATATTACCTGGGACAAATGTGGAAGTGTTTTGGACTTATGTTCCTGACCCTTCATGGGTAAGACCCCTTACATGGGCTGATCTCCCACCTAATGTAGTCACTAATAATACCAAACACCTTGGTCATCCAGGAGGAAAATGGGTGGGGCAAGGATGTATAATTACACAGGTGTCGCCATCCAGCTTCCCTTTTGTATGACACAAAATCAAACCACTGCCCCTTTGTGTGTAAAATTAAAGAGAGATGCAGAAAATGTAACTAAGACCTTGTCTATACAAAAAGAAATTGACAGCCAGTTTGAAATTGAATTGCCATCCCTAGAGTAAAGAATATCCTTACATGATATTATTCTACAATGTCATTATAATTTTTGATGTTTTACAACAGCATAATGTACAATTATCCCAAACAAACTTAATAATCTAATTTTCTGAATGCTTGGCAGCAATTTAATAAGGACATGAAAGTATTTAATCCCTTCCTCTGTGTGGAAGGCCCCCTGGGAAGGCACTTGAGCATTCTATATTGGCCCTTCTTGCCCTTTTTGCCAAGAGGGACCCTCTTCTCACAATCCTATTGCCCACAGCTGTTGCCTGAGTTTTCTGTTCATGCTGAGGTTGAAGCCTCATGGTGGCTGGTACCATGGATCTGTCTCTCGCACAATGGCATGAGCTGGGTCCTCCCTGGAGAAGAAACCTGGGTTCCCCAAGATATGTGATCAGTGCCAGGGAGCTGCCAGCAGGCGAGGGGATCCCAAGGCAGGTGCTGGGTGTGGAGGCCATAGGGACATAGGCTACCAAGAAGACAGAACTGAACCTCACATCACCCTGCTTGGCCCCAGAGGATGGCTGGCTAGCCAGAGATGGGTAAGATTCTTCATGGGAAGGAACAACCTAAGACAGGCACAGTTGCAGAGGGGCCATCAGAAGAGAACTTGGGGATTAACAGAGGTGAGGCACAGACACTCACCCCCCCAACATTGCAGGGGCTTGAACACTCGCCCCCTCTGAGGAAGGTCTCCTGCCCCATGGCTGCTTCGTGCTTCCCATGCCCAGCTCAGATCAGGACCCAGGCAACAGAAAGAGACTTGGCCCAGCTCAGATCAGGACCCAGGCAACAGACATGGCTGACTGGCAGCTGCCCTATATCTAAATCCAGCCTAAATCCAGGAATGCTCAGGGCTTTCTCAAGGATTCAAATAATCCTTTCCATTAATATTTACAGGGTAAACTAAGATTGTCGTTAGAGTATTAAATTTGACAGTAAAATAGTCAAGTTTTTAGATTAATTTAAATAGGCTAAAATTAAATAAGTGAACATTCAAGAAAATTTAATTGTACAAAAAGCTGTTCCTAAAGTATTAACCAAAATTTCTATTGGTAGTTCATTTCATGGTAAAATTTCTTAACATGCAATGAACCTAAAGCAGTCATATTTTTGTGCAAAAATTTAAAGTTATCAAGACTGCATTATAAAAATTTTCCAAAAACCTCCTAAAAATTAAATTAAAAAGGGGGGGATAGTGGGAAAATACCATGTAAGAAAAAATATCCTGTAAGTAAATTACATCTAGAAATTTTTTTTTACTTTGAAAATTAATTTTCATACAGCAGGACACCCATGAAAAACATACATGGTGTCAAAATAAGCCAAGGAAAATTGTTTGGGCAAAAAATAATAAGTATCCCAAGAAAAATTTATAGAAAAGATTCCTTTATTAACTTTTGGTCGAGAATATGTTTGTATATTTTCAGAAAACAACTCCAAGACCATGTGGATTCCTATAACAGAGAGGAATTATCAGGAATGCTCCAGCCATGAAGACAAGAGGAGAAACAGTCTAGAGATGGAAGACGCTGATGACGCCTTGCCATGCTAGCAGTCAGCAGCTGTGTGTTGCTGCAGGTTGCCCAGGACCAAACCAGAGACGGTCAGGCCTGCATCACCACCCTTTGTCCACCATCCAGACATCGTTGCTGACATGTACACATGAGGAACTTTTGGACATTGAAACTTGGACTCAGAACTTTTGGACATTGAAATTGGGACTCAAGCATTTTTTGTTCTTATATGTTTATTTCTGGTCTGCAGATGCAAGATTTTTTAAAGGAAGGAACTGGGGGGAGATGTTGGAAACTGAACATTGTCACTAATAGAGAAATGTGAAAAGAGAATCCAGAAGGCTGGTCAACCTTAATTGCTCTGAATGGTCGGAGCTATTCACTCATTGTTCAGTTGAGACATTGGTAGTTAAAGCAATCTCCACCTGTTAGTCATATGTAAATTCTTGCTGATTGCCTATTATTGGAATTTCCTGCCAAAAGGATATGGGTGTTTCCCATAGCCTCAATAAAAGGGATAGCAAGGCCAGAGCAGTGGTAGTCTTCCCTCTAGAGGTGGACTCCCTCCTGGCCCCCCATTTACCCAAATTAACTCTTTTCCAGTCTCTTTTCATTTTGATTGCAGCCTTCTCCAGAAACCGGACCTGAATGGGAACCCTGAAACACACGGGATGTGATAAGGGATCCCACAGCAGGGGTTTCCCAGGGTGGAGCAAATAGTGTGCTCCAGGCTGATGGAGACTCAGATATGGCTGCCAGTCAGCCCTATACTAGGGGAGGTCCAAGCACAAGTACAATGATCCCTGTGAGCACCCCTGTCTGGGAGAAAGCCACCCCCGAGTTCCTGCCCCGATGCCAGAAAATCCATTTCCTCCCTGTATGTGTCTGGGTCCCCAGGTGCTGGAGCTGGGAAGAAGTTTGACCCTGTGAGTTTGTGTGTAGGCCCTTTAAGAGGAGCACCTGAGATTACAGCAGCCTCCTTGTCACTTAGCCATAATCCCCACTGGTTTTTATGTCTTGAAGTTACGGAGACTTTTCTTCCCAGCTCTGGAACCCTGGGCTGGGGGTCTGGTGTGGGGCTGGAACCGCTTGCTACTCACAGGAGGCCTTTGCAGAGACAATCTCCCTCCAAAATAAAAAACGGCACAAATGGATGCTGGTCCAGCCCATTTAGCTGCTCTCCACCCCTTCTAACAGTCCCCATGTGCTTTCCTCCTTACTTCTCTAGTTGTAGGACTTCCATTCAGCTAGCTTTCAGGCAGTTCTGAATGATGGTTGTTCCGTATTATAGTTGTAATTTTGATGTGGTTGTGGGAGGCTGCATGTACAGGCATTTACCTATGCCACTATCTTCTCCATTGATATTTAGAGAGAGAGGAAGGGAAGACAGGAACATTGATGATGTGAGAGAGGCACATAGATTGGTTGCCTCTCACACACCCATAACCAGGACTGGGGATCAAGCCTGCAACCAAAGTATGGGACCCTTCAGTCTGCAGGCTGACACTATCAACTGAGCCAAACTGGTAGGGCTCAAACTGGAAGGGTTGACTATATTATCCATTTTGTTTCTAGGACAAAGGGTGTCTTGTGGTACCTTTACTAAGTGTGTCTGGGTACTTCTATCTAGACATTTACCTAAACATGCATTTCCTGTGTCTACAAGGTAGCTCATCTCACCTTGACTTTCTTTAGTCCAATGCTCTGGCTGCACCCATTTTTTCCCTTCCCCCTGAAATCTTCACGTGGGAGCATTTCCCACCACTTATTTATCTTTTTTTTTTTTTTTTTGCTTTTTTGTTTGTTTGTTTGCTTACTCAATAGCTTACTTTCCATTGACTGCTTTCCATATGAAAGCAGTGTCTAGATAATCTAGAAACAATGGGTAATCCTCAAGTCCCTCCTACTATGGAATGCTTGATGTGATTTTAGGGAGAAAATTTTACTGATTGTATCCTGCCCAACCTAATAAGAAAATTAACTCTAATTTCTGGGCACTTCACTGAGCAAAGTTATATAGAGGGTGGGGCAACAGCAGGGTTACTGTTATGATTATGTGAAACAGTTTATTTCTATATTATTATTTACTAGAGGCCTGGTGCATGAAATTCATGCACTGGGGGGGCAGGGTTGTACCTCAGCCCAGCCTGCACTCCTCGGGGGATGTCTGACTGCCGGTTTAGGCCCGATCCCAAAGGGAACAGGCATAAACCAGCAGTCAGACATCCATCTCACAATCTAAGACTGCTGGCTCCTAACTGCTCACCTGCCTGCCTGCCTGATTGCCCCTAACTGCTTCTGCCTACCAGCCTGATCACACCCTAACCACTACCCTGCTGGCCTGATTAACATCTAACTGCTCCCCTGCCGGCCCAGTCACCACCACCTGCCTTCCCCTACTGGCCTGATCTTGCCCCCAACTGCCTTCCCCTGCCAGCCTGGTCCCCCCCCAACTGCCCTCCCCTGCTGGCCTGGTTGCCCCCAACTGCCCTCCCCTGCCGGCCCAATCTCACCCCCAACTGCCCTTCCCTGCTGGCCTGATCACTCCTTACTGCCTCTGGCTGCCTGATCACCCCTAACTGCCTTCCCCTGCAGGCCTGATCTCACCCTCAACTGCCCTCCTTTGCTGGCCAATTTGGTTCTGATTGGTCCGTTTCTATGCCAGTCAGCGTCAAAAGCTCTGCCTCTTAGGAAGCCATTGGTTCCTCACAGTTGACCTAGATTTGGTTCTGATTGGTCGGTTTCTATGCCAGTCAGCGTCAAAAGCTCGGCCTCCTAGGCAGCCATTGGCTCCTCACAATTCACTCAGATTTGGTTCTGATTGGTTGGTTTCTATTCCAGTCAGCATCTCTGGGCCTATCTCTGGGCCTGATAATAGAGGCAGGGCTGATTAGCAGCTGCCTGAGGCTGCTGGCAAGCAGCTGAACTGCTGACCTCTGGGATCAGACCCTGCTTCTCTCTCCTGGCACACCAGCAGCTGCTGCCACTGCTGAACAGCCCCACATCTCTCTCTCTCTCTCTCTCTCTCTCTCTCTCTCTCTCTCTCTCTCTCTTAAAGGTCAGCAGTTCAGCCCACTCGCCTGCTGTGCACGCAGCCTGGCGAATGGTCGAGCCTCCTGGTCATTGAGGATGTGACGGACCCAGGGCTTTTACATATTAGGGTTGTATTATTTTCCATATGAACGACTATAAACCTACTTTTTCTCCCTCCTGTATAAGTGTGACTGTGATTAGGAAAATCATTTGATATGAAAAAATAATCTTATAATAAGAGATATGAATACATACATAATGAAATAGCAGTTGTATGATACCCTGCTATTTGTCATGGATGTGTATCATTATACTTAAATGATATTAGGCATTTCATATGTATTATTGCAACCCTTACAACAACTGAATTATGAGGATATTATTGTCTTTATTTTGCAGATTAGGCTTTGAGAGGTAAAATTACTTCCCCCAGGACTCAAAAGGATAAAGAAGGGTTGTAATTTGTACTCGTTCTTCTAATAATAGACCTAACACTCTTTAAGCAGCTGTCCATGGTATATAGTGAATAGACCCTGTGCAACTCAGAAACATCATTGTCCTCCTTAGTTCTGGGCACTGAAAGGACTGTTGATATAATAATACAAGACAGAGTTGCTGTCTGGAGGGAATTTTTAAATTATTTTCAGAGGCCAGGCCTTCAAACTTCTGTGCCTTTGCTCATGTGCCTCTCTGCTGGCCCTGTTTTTCTCCTTGTCTATCTGCTATCCTTCTACACATTATACTTAGCAAACATATTGAGATGTAATTTACATGCAATATTTTAAAATATATTTTATTGATTTTTTACAGAGTGGAAGGGAGAGGGAGAGAGAGTTAGAAACATCGATGAGAAACATCAATCAGCTGCCTCCTGCACACTCCCTACTGGGGATGTGCCCGCAACCAAGGTACATGCCTTTGACTGGAATCGAACCTGGAACCCTTGAGTCCGCAGGCTGACACTCTATCCACTGAGCCAAACCGGTTAGGGCTACATGCAATATTTACATGCATCTTCATTCATTGATGAGTTCTGATAGAATTACATCCATAAATAGCCATGACAATCAAGATACAGAACATCTTCACCACCTCCAAAAATTTCATTGTGCACTTTGCTGTTTATTCTCCCTCTGGTCCTGGGCCTAGGCAAGCACTTTTTGTCTCTATAGATTAACTTGAATTTTTATCATTTTATGCAAATGGAATCAAACAGTATGTGCTCTTTTGTATCTGATTTATTTCATGCAGTATAAAGGTTTTGAGATACATACACATGTTGCATATGTAAGTAGTTTGTTCCTTTTAATTGCTGAGTAGTATTTTATTGTAATATAGATATATCACAATTTGTTTATTCATTTGTCATAGATGGACATCTGGGTTGTTTCCTGTTTGGGGCTATGGTGGATACAGCTGCTATGAATATTTGTGTATAAATCTTTGTGCATGCATATTTTTATTTGGTACACACTAGTAGGATTTCTGGGTCGCATGGTCAATGTATATTTAACTTTGTAAGAAACTGACAGCTGTCCACAAAAGTTTATCCTTTTACATTCCTAGTAAGAACATATGTGAGTTCTAGTTTCTTCATATTCTATGAAAACTTGCTATTGTCAATCTTTTAAATTTAGCCATTATAATGGGTTGGGTAGTCATAGCTCATTATGATTTTAATTTATATTTTCTTGAAGACTGATAATTTTGAGCATCTTTTCTTGTGCTTATTGGCCATTTCTTTATCTTGTTTTGTGATGTGTTTGTTTAAATGCATCTTTTTTTAAAGTTGTCATTATTGGGTTATAAGAGAACTTTATATATGCTAGGTACTAGTCTCTCATGTTATATGCATTACAAATATTTCTCTCAATTTGCAGTGTGTATGGTTATTTCTTAATGGCGTTCTTCAAAGAGCAAATATTTTACATTTTGATCAAGTCCAGTTTATTGAAATTTTTCTCTTTGTTTTTGTGCCTATCTTTGCCTAACCTCCCAGTTTTGGACATTTTCTTCTAGATGTGGTGAAAAGTTGGGTCAATGTTCATTCTTTTCTACACAGCTATCTTCTTATGGCACCACTTGTTGAAAATACCTTTTCCGTGGCTTGACACTTTTGTAAAACTCAAATGGCCACATAGTGTGGATTTAGTTTTGGACTCTATTCTGTTTCATTGATCTGCATGTTTGTCCTATTCTCCAATAGCACACTGGCTCTGCTATTATACCCCATAGTGAATCTTGAAATAAAGCAGTATAAAACCTCAATTCTTAGTAAAAAATTATGGAACTTTTGTATAACTTTATATAATAAATTTCTATATAAATTTTAGAATCCAGTTGTCAATTTCTGCCAAAAAAAGCTTGTTGAAATTTTGATTGTGAACTTGCTTTGAGTGTATAGCTCAATTTGAGTAGAATTGACATCTTAATGATATTAGCATCTTTTAGTTTATGAACCTGGTATATCTCTGCATTTCTTTAGGTATTGAACTTGCTCTCAACAATGCTTTGTCATTTTCACTGTAAAGGTCTTACACATTATATTTGTTTCCTAGGGCTGCTATAACAGACTCTTACAAACTGGGAGGTTTAAAGCAAAGGAATTTGTCCGGTTGGTGTGGCTCAGTGGTTGAGCATCGACCTATGAACCAGGAGATCACGGTTCGATTCCTGGTCAGGGCACATGCTGGGATTGTGGGCTCAATCCCCAGTGGGGGACATGCAGGAGGCAGCCAATCAATGATTCTAATCATTGATGTCTCTATATCTTTCTCCCTCTCCCTTCCTCTTTCTGAAAATCAATGAAAACATTTAAAAAAAAGAAAACAAAAGAAATTTATTCTCACTGTTCAAGAAGCCAAAAGTCTAAAATCAAGGTATTGGTAGGTTAGTTCCTTCTGAACTTTCTGACGAAAAATGTGTGCCATGCCTTACTCTGATGTCGACAAGCAATTTTTGGCATTGCCTGGCAATCTCTCTGCCTCTGTCATAATGGTCTTCTCCTTCTATGTCTCAGGGTCTTCTTTTCTCTCTTATAAGGACATCACCATTGGATTTAGGAATCAACCTAATCCAGAATGATCTCATCTTGAGATCTTTACCTTAATTATTTACCAAGACCTTTTTAAAAAGTCACATTCTTAGGTTCTAGGTAGACAGACTTTTAAAAACGTATTTCTAAGTATTTTATGACACTATTATAAATGGAATTTTAAAACTTCTTTCCCAATGACTTCTTGCTAGTATATAAAAATATATTTGACTTGTATGTATTAATCTTGTATCTTACTACAAACAGTTATTAGTTCTGATTATTGTTATATGGATTTTCTCCATAAACAAACATGATGCTTACAAATAGAGGCAATTTATTTTTCTATCTATCTATGCTTTTTTTTTTTCTTTATTACATTTGCTAAGATGTCCAGTGAAATGTTGACTAGAAGTGATAAGAGCAGGCATTCTTGCCTTCTTCCCCTTCTTAGGAGAAAATAATTTTATAGTTAACCATTAAGGATGCTGTTAACAATCTATTTTTTTTTCAGAATGACCTTTAACATATTAGGAGAATTCCTTTCTATTCCTAATGTGCTGAGAGATTTTTCTTTCAAATAGTGTCTAGGTATTGAATTTTATCAAATTATTTTTCTACATCTATTGACATAATGATGCTTTCCCCCATTTTTTTATTAATATGGTGAATCACATCAATTTCTTAAATTTTAGTTTTCAATTAGAGTTGACATTAATAGTTTTTTTAAATCCTCACATGAGGATATTTTTCCATTCATTTTTAGAGAGAGTGGAAGAGAGAGGGAAAGAGAGAGAAATATCTATGAGAGAAACACATCAATTGGTTGCCTCCTGCACGAGCCCCGACCAGGGCTGGGCCAGGGAGGAGCCTGCAACCAAGGTACATGCCCTTGACCAGAATCAAACCCAAGATCCTTCGGTCTGCAGGCCGATGCTCTATCCACTGAGTTGAACAGGCTATGGCTCAATATTTTTTAATATTAGTTTTAGGTGCACAGCATAGTGGTTAGACAATTGAATTACAATGATTTTTTAAAATTTAAATTCTTTATTGTTTAAAGTATTACATATGTCTCCTTTTTTCCACCATTGACCTCTCCCTGGCTGCCCTGACCCCAAGCACATGCCCTCACCCCCCTACTATCTGTGTTCATGGGTTATGCTTATATGCATGCATACAAGTCCTTTGATTGATCTCTTACACCCTCCCCTCCTCTCCCTTCCCTTTGATGTTGGATGGTCTGTACTCTTCGATGCTTCTCTGTCTCTGGATCTATTTTTGTTCATCAGTTTATATTGTTCATTATAGTCCACAAATGAGTGAGATTATGTGATATTTATCTTTCTCAGACTGGTTTATTTCACTTAGCATAATGTTCTCCAGTTCCATCCATGCTGCTGCAAATGGTAAGAGTTCCTTCTTTTTTACAGCAGCATAGTATTATATTGTGTAGATGTACCACAGTTTTTATCCACTCATCTGCTGATGGGCACTTAGGCTGTTTCCAAATCTTAGATATTGTAAGTTGTGCTGCTATGAACATAGGGGTGCATATATCCTTTCTGATGGGTGTTTCTGATTTCTTGGGTTATATTCCTAGAAGTGGGATTACTGAAACAAATGGGAATTCCATTTTTAATTTTTTTTTTCAGGAAACTCCATACTGTTTTCCACAGTGGCTGCACCAGTCTGCATTCCCACCAGCAGTGCATGAGGGTTCCTTTTTCTCCACATCCTCACCAACACTTGTTTGTTGATTTGTTGATAATAGTCATCCTGACAGGAGTGAGATGGTACCTCATTATTGTTTCAATTTGCATCTCTCTGATGATTAGTAACTTTGAGCATGTTTTCATATGTCTCTTGGGCACCTGTATGTCCTCTTTCAAAAAGTGTCTATTTAGGTCCTTTGCCCATTTTTTTATTGGATTGTTTATTTTCCTTTTGTTAAGTTGTATTAGTTCCCTGTAAATGTTGGAAATTAAACCCTTATCAGATATATTATTGGCAAATATGTTCTCCCATGCAATGGGCTTTCTTGTTGTTTTGTTGATGGTTTCTTTTGTTGTGCAGAAGCTTTTTATTTTGATGTGGCCCCATTTGTTTATTTTCTCCCTAGTTTCCATTGTCCTAGGACCTGTATCGGTAAAGATATTGCTTGGACATATGTCTGATATTTTGCTGCCTATGAATTCTTCTAAGATTTTTATGGTTTCCCATCTTAGATTTAAGTCCTTTATCCATTTTGCATTTATTTTTGTGTACAGTGTAAGTTGGTGGTCTAGTTTCATTTTTTTGCATGTATCTGTCCAATTTTCTCAACACCATTTATTGAAGAGACTGTCTTGACTCCATTGTATGTTCTTGCCTCCTTTGTCAAATATTAATTGAGCATAATGGCTTGGGTCAATTTCTGGGTTCTCTGTTCTGTTCCATTGGTCTATATTTCTGTTCTTTTGCCAGTACCAGGCAATTTTGAGAACAGTGGCTTTGTAATATAGCTTGATATCTGATATTGTGATCCCTCCAACATTGTTCTTCTTTCTCAGGATTGCTGAGGCTATTCGGGGTCTTTTTAAATTCCAGATGAATTTTTGAAGAGTTTCTTCTAGGTTTGTGAAATATGCCACTGGTATCTTAATGGGGAGTGGATTGAATCTATAGATTGCTTTGGGTAGTATGGACATTTTAATGATGTTGATTCTACCAATCCATGAACATGGTATATTCTTCCATTTGTTTATGTCTTCCTCTATCTCTTTTTTCAACATCCTGTAGTTTTCTGAGTATAGGTCCTTTACCGCCTTAGTTAATTTTATTCCTCGTATCTTAATTTTTTGGTGCAATGATAAATGGGGTTGTTTTTGTTTGTCTTTTAGTTTCTCTTTCTGTGAGTTCATTATTGGTGTATAAAAAAGCTGTACATTTTTGGGTGTTAATTTTTTTTATCCTGCTATATTCATGAATTCATTTATTAAGTCTAGTAGTTTTTTATGCAGTCTTTAGAATTTTCTACATACAATATCATGTCATCTGCGAATAATGACACTTTTACTTCTTTTCCAATTTGGATGCCTTTTATTTATTCTTCTTGTCTGATTGCTATGGCTAGCACTTCCAGTACTATGTCAAATATGTGGATGATGTTTTCTTATCCATTCAGCTACCCTATGTCTTTTGATTGGAGCATTTAATCCATTTGCATTTAAGGTTATCATTGATAGGTACTTGTTTGTTGCCATTTTTATTCTTTATGCCTGTGTTCCTTCTTCCATTTCTATTACTTTTTACAGCAGTTCCTTTAGCATCTCATGCAGTGCTGTCTTGTTGGTAATAAATTCTCTTAGCCCTTTTTTATATGTGAAGCTCCTGATTTCACCTTCAATTTTGAATGATAGCCTTGCTGGATATAGTATTCTTGGATTCAGTCCTTTGCTTTGCATCACATTGATAGTCTAATGGTAGATCTCTTATAGGTAACTTTCTGTCTCTCAATGGCAGCCTTTAAGATTCTTACTTTGTTGTTGATGTTTGCCAATTTAATTATGATATGTCTTGTTGTCATTATTTTTGGGTTCATCTTGTTTGGGACTCTGTGTACTTCTTGGACTTGTGTGACTTTTTTCTTCCCCAAATCAGGGAAGTTTTCTGTCATTATTTCTTCAAACAGGTTTTCTATTCCTTGCTCAGCTTCCTCTCCTTCTGGCACCCCTGTTATGCAGATGTTTCATTTTGTGTTGTCCCAAACCTCCCTAGGCTCTCCTCCTGCTTTTTAAGTCCTCCCCGCCCCCAGTAGCTGCTCTGCTTGGGTGTTTTCTTCTTACCTAGTCTTCTACCTAGCTGATGTGGTCCTCAGATTCTTCTAGTCTACTGTTGAAACTTTCCATTCTGTTCTTTATTGCAGCTATGTAATTCTATATTTCCTCTTTATTCTTACAAATATTTTTGAATTTGTCTTCCATCCTTTCCAGCATCCTTATAACCATTGCTCTGAATTCTTTCTGTGACAAATTGTTTGACTCCATTTCATTTATTTCCTTTTCTGGTGTGTCCTCCTTTTCTGTCATATGGGGGTTGTTTCTTTATCTCTCAATTTTTACTTTTACTTTGTGATTGTTTCTATGTATAAGATCAAACTGGTATGTCACCCAGATTTTTCTGAGTTCATCTTATATAGTAAGGAACCCAGTGGTGCAAGCTCTCAGATCTTTTGGGCTGGGTATTCTAGGGATGTCCCCTACTTGAGATATTTGTGTTCTCTTGGTGTAGTTGGGTCTTGAGTGTTATTGTCCCATTTGTGGATGGAGTCTCCTCTCAGGGTGTCTGGTTATGTGGCTTGCTATCTACTGAGTTGACTGAACAGCACAAAATACAACTTGACAAGACACAACACAAAGGGAACAAAACACGCATGTACTTGTGACACCAATAACCCCAATAAAAATGACCACCAGAGAAAAGAGAATTAAGAGAGAGAAAAGAGAGCAAAAAATGATATCAACAAAAGGAAAAGAGAAAAAATAAAAAGAAGAAAAAAGAAGAAGAGGAATATATATGGGGAGAAAACACCACAAAACAAAAAAATGCAAACATCCAGAAAAAGGTGGGGGACAGAATCTGTAGAGCCAGAGCTTATATACAGAAAGTAAGATTAAGGAATTGAATGAATAGGGGAAGGACCATGGTTCAGTAAGAGGAGGTAGAAATATAATGAGTGGATAAGAAGAAAAAAGAATAAATAAATAAACAAATAATTTTAAAAACATTTATCTATCTATTTATTCATCTATTTTTGGAAAAGGAGAATAGAGGAGAGAGCAGATAGGCTTGAGTTTAGTGAGTGAAATTATCTAAACAATTAGGAAAAGAAGACAGCAAGAGAGGAGAGGAAAAATAAAAGCATAAAAGATTGACTAGAGAAGAAAGAGAAAAGAGAAGGGTGCGTGGACTTGGAGCAGAGCAGAGGAAATTAGATATATAAGTAAGCCAACAGATACAATAATAAGAACATGACAATAAAGCAGTTAAAGAAGATCAATTTTTAAGAAGGGTTAAAAAGAAAGAAAGAGAAAAACTAAAGGAGGAACAAAAGAGAACACAGGATGAAAAAGGGAAAAGTGAGAAAGAAAAGGGTGGAAACAAGAAAAAATAAGATAAAATAAAATAATGTTAAAAAGTAGAATGAAGAAAAAATAATACAAAAAATAAAAGATTTAAAAAAACAGAAAAAAATTTTTATTAAATAAAAGATTTTTAAAAAGTGAAGTATTGTTCACTTCAGCTGAGTTTTACTTCCCCATGGGGGCTGGTTTAAGACCCCACTCTTCTGTTCTGTCTGCCACTTCTCAGTTTCCTGTTTCGTAGTCAGCACCATGTTGAAGTTCCAAGTGTGTCTGTCTCCACAGCCTTGGCTGCTAGCAGGTGGGACCAATCTCCCCATTTTGCTTGTCTTCCTGCTGTCTGTCTTAATTACTCAAGCGACTGCTTCTGACATAGGCTTTAGGTGGGGGTGTTGCTTTATTGGTTTCCGGGACCAAACGGCCCCTCAATCCAGTCTCTCAGGGCTCCCTGAGGCTATTCAGATTCTTTGTTTCCTCTACAAAGCTTGAGGCTGGGTGCGGTTGCACTAGTTGCCCTGTGGGTGCTGCTGGGAGAAGCTGGCTCTTTGGGATAAAAATGGCTGCTTAGGGTTGCAGGGTCGGTATGTCCCAGCACCAGATGCCTGGTCAACTCTCCTTGTCCTGCTCCTCTCCACAGCCTCTCCCCAGCCTCCACAAAACTGACCCTCCACTTGCAGCACAGCCTCAGTGAGTGTTTATAATTGAAAGGTCCTATGAACTGAGTTTAGCGAATAAAAGCAAAGACAAAACAGAGGCAAAGCAACCATGTGACTGCAAGTTTTCTCCTCCTGGCACTGCATGGCTTGGGCTGTTCTTCAGGCTGCCCTTCTGGGCTCAGCTTCTCTTGGCTGTCAACTTAGATCTAGATTACCCAGACACCAGCAGCCATGTGTACTTCCTTTCCATGGTCAGATGTTACACCAGTCCCCAAAGGACTCAGATTTGATGCAGTGCAGCTTCCTTCTGACCCTCTCTGACCAGTGATCATGCATCTCTCTCCAGCCCAGATCCTTGATCTTACCATTCTCCAGGTGTCCTCTGTCCTTTCCAGCTGTAAATTGTCTTACCAGCTGTGTCTAATTTGCCAATTCTGGGTGGATGTTATTTGATTTAGTTGCTCCTTCTATCTGCTCCAGGACAAGGCACAGGACATGTCTGCTTATTCAGCCATTTTCCCTCCCTGTTACATTGACTTTTAAATATAAAATTAAGCTGAGTTTCCTAGAATAAATCCTAATTGGTAGTGATATATTTTTTATCTATTGTAAGATGTGATTTTTTGAAATATTTTTGCATTTATCTTTATGAAAAATATTGGTCTGTAATTGCCAATTTTATTACACTGGCCTGTATTTAATTGTCCAATTTTGGTTAAGAACAAATTTGGAAGTATTCTCTCTTCCTTTATTTTCTGGAAGAATTATGTAAGATAAGTGCTATTTCCTTTTTAAAAAAAATATATTTTATTGATTTTTTACAGAGAGGAAGAGAGAGGGATAGAGAGTTAGAAACATCGATGAGAGAGAAACATCGATCAGCTGCCTCTTGCACACCCCCTACTGGGGATGTGCTCACAACCAAGGTACATGCCCTTGACCGGAATCGAACCTGGGACCCTTGAGTTCGAAGGCTGACGCTCTATCCAATGAGCCAAACCGGTTTTGGCGATAAGTGCTATTTCTTGATAGGAATCAGCAATGATGCCACTTGGATGTGAAACTTTCTCTGTGGGAAGGTTAGATAATGAATTGAATTGCTCTGATAAAAGGCTATTTAGATTTTTTTGTTTCATCTGTGTCAGTTTTATTTTTCAATAATTATTTTTCATTTCATTTAAAATCTGACCTACTTATTTTTATAGGTTTAGCCTAAATATCTCTTTTTCTGTGAAGCCTTACCTGATGTCTTCAATGGGAGGGAATTGTGCCATACTTTGTATAATTTGTACTTTTCACCTTCCTTCCAGGTTATCTGTCCCCATGTCTCTCCCTATACTAACTAAAGGGCCCTTAGGTTCAATGATTACATCCTATATATCTTTGAGTCTTTGTTTCCTTGTATGGTGCTTATCACATAATAGATACCCCCCAGGCTTAAATGATCACTTTATTACACTTATTGTTGTCTAATTTATACATATACAGACATGTTTCTAAGTTCCTCAGTAGATTATGAGCACCTTTTGAAAAAAAATGGCAAGACTTATCAATGATCATACACCTTCTATATCATACTAGTTACCCAGTGCACAAAATTCGTGCACATTAAAAGGGAATTAATTAGAGGAAATATTTTAATATTGCTATTTGCCCTTTCTCTATAATAGAAGTGTCAAGATGAAAGAAAATTAGTAAAATGTATATGAAAATCTTCCTCCTGTCAGAGTCTGGGGTGTGCCACAGGAACCAGGGTCAAGTCCCTGCACATCCATATGCATCTCAAAATGGCACGAGACTCACACCCAACCGGCCCCACCCCCATTGGGCTAGATCCAGACCTGGCCGGCCCCACCCTCATCAAGCCCCACCGGGTTGGTAGTGTGGCCTCAGGTCACCTGGCCTGGCACTGCGGTGGGGAGCACGCCTTGAGGTCCCCTGGCCCAAGCCAGGGTGTGCGGCCTGAGGTCCCCTGTTAAGCACTGCCAGGCAGGGGGTTCGGCCTCAGATCCCACAACCAAGTGCCAGGGCATAGGGTGTAGCCTGAGGTCCCCCATCCAGCTCTGCTGGGCGGGGGATGTGGCCTGAGGTCCCCCATCAAGCCCTGCCAGGTGGAGGGCATGGCCTGAGGTCCCCCAGCCTGGTGCCAGGGCGGGAGGCATGGCCTGAGGTCCCCTGTCAAGCCTCACCAGGCAGGGTTGCAGCCTCAGGTCCCCTGCCCCAGCCCAGCTCCATGCAGCCTCAGGTCCCTACTAATTGCTCGTTAAGGCTTGTTATGGGAACTTGGTTTCTGCTGTGGGTGCAGCTACCTTGTAACGGTGTGATGGTCAATTTGCATATTCCCTCTTTATTAGATAGGATATTTAGAATAATTTTTAGAACTATTAAATTAAATATACTTGCTTGCTGAACTGTTCAGAAAAATCAGTATCCTATAAACTAAGAGAAGTTGATTGATATTGGGAAAGCATGCATCACCAAAGGAAGAGAAGTAAGGGAACTAACTTTATTGAGTGCTTACTGTATGTCAGACACTGTGATAAACAGTTTATATTTTTTACCTTAAAATAATTATACATAGAAGATATTATCCCCATTTTACAGGTTCAAGAAACTGAGTTTCAGAAAAGTTAAGCACTTTGCCTAAGTCCACAAATTTATTAAGTGGAAGATCTAGGTTTCACATTCAAGTATGAATGATCTCATTATTCATGTTCTTGGTTTCAATTGTACTTTTGCCCATTTGGTTTTCTATAAGATACTTGATGGATTTCCCCATTACCTTTAAACTTTGACAGAATAGAATATTCTGTGGTTCCCCTAATTGATATTTGGAATCATTGTAAGCTTTGAAAAAACTCCAAAGTATTCCCTGGATACTTGTTCTGCACACAGCATAAATTTATAGAAGTAGCATAGAAGTTCCAAAGAAGACTTATCTCAAACTATGCTGCACAACTCCATGGCATTTATTTGATATCAGATGCCAACATTCTGGATGTGGCTAATTGGGGACATCATTGGTTCCTGAATTCATATCTAAATAGCATAAAGGAAATTAAGAGTTCAAAGCCATGATAACTCAAGCAATCTCCATGGCTTGGTGTGAAAGGAGAGGATCTCTCAGTGATGTTATCTTTACACTAGAGGCCCAGTGCATGAAATTTGTGCACAGGTATGGTCCCTAGGCCTGGTCTGCAATCAGGGTCATCTTCCCCAGCTGCCGGTAGCCGGCCCCACCTCTCTCCCCTCCACCACCCACCCCTGGTTCCCCATTCGCCATCAGGTGATTAGTGCCTGCTGGCCAGGGGGGAGAGACTGAAAGGTTAGCTGTTCACACCTGCTCACAGGCCCGTCCCACCGCCAGTTGCCGTCTGTGTGTGGGGTGACCAGTGGGGCAGGTGCGTGCCTTGGCCTGGTGCTGCTAGCGTCCGCCACCACCAACCCCCTGGTTCCCTGTTTCCCATCAGGCAATTAAGGTCTGTGGGCTCTGGGCATCTCCTGTGTTCATCGTCTGCCCCCTGGTGGTCAGTGCACATCATAGCAACCGGTCGTTCCACCATTTGGTCAATTTGCATGTTACCCTTTTATTATCTTTATGTATGGTCCACATTAGTTCCGTTTAAAAAGTTCTGTGGGCTAATTTGTGCAAGGCACAGTCCTTCTTCTCACACCTTGACCCAAGATCCATGAAACACCAGATTCAATCACATCACCTCTCTGCTGCTATTAGCTAGGAAGTTTCTACCTTCAGTCTCTTTTCTCCTTTCCTCTCTCAACACTACAGTACTCTGCAAGTCACCTAAATCTGGGTTGCATATAATAACCATACTTTTCCCAATTATAAATGTGAATAATGTACCATTTTACCAATTCATTTTAACCAAGAAACTGGAAGGGAAGATACATTTTTCTGTGGTTCCAGCCTATCAATTGAAGCAAGATGCTTCTGAGGTCTTCCCAATGTAAAAAATAAAAATAAAATTAAATATATATATATACACATATATAATATATATATATGTATATGTACATATATACATATATTTACATATATATGTATATACATATATACATGTATACATATATACATATATATGTTTCTATATATATGTATATATATAGTCTTTGTTTATTTATTTGTTAACTTGCCACTTCTACAGGAAAATTGTTTGCAGCACATTATTGAGGAGACAGTCAAACAATTCACACTGATCATTCCACAGTCTGCCATGACTAGGGTGATACTTTCAGGTATCATAAGAATAAGACAAAGAAGCTGGATCAATCCTTTCTTGAAATTTGAGTGTCTGTTGGAATAACTCCCTTAGGCATTCATAGCTCTGGGTTCTTTCTGTCTAAAAATGAAGTACTCTTAGGCTGGTCACATTAGAGCAAAAAAAAAAAAAAATCAAAAGAGCATTTCTGCCTTTTAAATGTCTGCCAGGGCTGACCAGCAGACCCTGAGCGATGGATGAATGATTACTTTGACACACGTTTCTGTGAAAGAGAGGCTAAGGGACTGCTTGGCTAGAGAAACCAAACAGCCCCATTCACCTGCCTTCTTAGGCTTTTATTCTAACAACAGCTTGAACTAAAATTAACTATTAGATGCTATCAGCAGGGTAAGCATCCTTGAGAAGACACATGCATCTGCAGTGTCCTTTAAGCAAGGACGTCTGAAGACTAAGCATAAAGATTCGAGTAAATACCTGGGTGCTCGCACATACACAGACTTGTTTCCCTACAAATGTCAGAGATCAATATGGATATCTTCTCACTTTTGGCAGTAGATACAACTTCTTTGTGGTCTGAGTATCAAACTTTAGAAAGAAGGAACTTGGTTGAGACTTAACATTAATGAATATTGTTTATCATGCAAACCTGGATAGATGGTATTCTAAATCAAGGGAAAAGGGAAGAAGATTGAATAAATACATGCCCCCTCCAAAGCTGTTTTTGGCTGAGAACTTTTTTAAAATATATTTTTATTGCATTCAGAGAGAGAGAGAGAGAGAGAGAGATTAGATGAGAGAGATGAGAAAGAATCATTGATTGGCTGCCTCCTACATGTCCCCCACTGGGGATTGAGCCTGCAATCCAAGCATGCACCCTGGCCGGGAATCAAGCCCTGACTGGGAATCAAACCTGGGACCCCTTAGTCCACAGGCCAATGCTGTATTCACTGAGCCAAACAGGCTAGGGCTTGGTTGAGAATTTTTTAGTAACCCCTTAAAATCAAGGAAAATGCAAGGAATAGTAAAAGTTGGAAATAGTAGGCATTGGAGCAAGACGTAAATATGCTTATCTTTTACTTAACACTGTGCTTAGGCAATGCACAGTTCCTATAAGAGCTGCCTTATAAAAACTTGTTGAATGAATGAATGAGTGATGCTAGACTCTGACCTTTCTTACATAGTAGTTTCCAACTGTGGTGGATTTGTGCTGCTGCATCGGAGTGATGCAGAAGGCCAGGAGGGCCTTCCTAGGGGGTCCTATGGGCTGAGAGTAAGCTCTGAACTGCCTGGATGGGACCAGCTCTGCTTATCCAGAGACTGGGTGGACCCCTCTCACCTGCAACTGGAGCACAGTTTGTTGCCAGTTTCAACAAAGGACCTCTGTTGTCTCAGGAAACAGTATTTCCTCTTATGAGGTGCGATCTTGGCTTCTCTGCCAGGAGGGGGCTACTCTTGGAAATGTACTCCAGAGACTTTCTTTCCTATTTAACCCAAATACCCAATACACTGCTACATAATTCTCATACTGAGGGCCTATCAAGGAATGAGTTAGGCTGGATACAGCATGATGTTAGGACAAATTTTCCCTATTCTTCCTGCTGCACACACAGAAGTAAACTTAATTTCAACAAGATGACTCCATTCTTAGGATGCCTTTCTAACCACTTTTACCCATAATGCCTCTAAATCACTGTCTTTGATTCAAATTGTGCAGGGAAATAAGGAAATGAAAAAAGTGAAGCTGGTTTGTAAAAAGTAAAATGACAGTTAATTAAAACTAAGCTTGCAAATTTATGGGGGGAAATATAATTTGCTAGAAACAAACAAACAAAAACCCTGTGATTAAACTTCCGGGCAGCATCACTGTCCTTTTGCGGGTTTGAGTGTCTTTAATTTGTACATTGGCAGTAGATATTCGTCATGTTGTTAACAATTGCTCTGCTAAATTACACGTTCAGCATTGCGCATCCTGTTAGCCTTGTTTAGTCATGGGGTTCATTTTCTTTCTGTACTTTTGTTAAGCTTGTTTCTGAGTGATGGTTTGTTCAATTTTAAGTAACACATCCATTTACCAGGCATCCTTATTTGCTTAAAGTGAAGAACCAGATTGTGATTGTGTTGTAAATAAGTCAATCTTTTCTTTTCCTTTATAGGAAAAGCTGTGGATTCTAAAAAAGAGAACAGAAAGAAATAGAAATTCTATTACTCAGTTATTAGCATAAGTAGGGCTGTATGTATGGGCTGGAGGGGGAGAAAAGAAAATGGAAAAGGTGTATTTAGAGTTTTTAACATTAAACCACCACAGTATCCATCTTCTCTGCTTCTTTTCTCTACCTTAATCCCACCTCTGACCTTCCCAAAGTCAAAGTCAAAGGCAGCTGGGAAGCAGAGAGGAGGCTTAGGTGATGCTTCACAGTAACCTTAGCAGGTAGAGGCAGGAAGACCGCCTGGAGAATCTCCTTTTTAAATTTCTGCAATTGGGCCTAGCCGGTTTGGCTCAGTGGATAGAGCGTTGGCCTGCAGACTCAAGGTTCCCAGGTTCAATTCTGGTCAAGGCACATGCCAGGTTGCAGACTCGATCCCCAGTAGGGGACATGCAGGAAGCAGCTGATCAATGATTCTCCATCATCATTGATGTTTCTATCTCTCTCTCCCCTCTCCCCTCCTCTCTGAAATAAATAAAAATATATTTAAATTTCTAAAGATCCTGATATCTTTATAAGTAAAGACTTTTCGGCATTTAAAGAACTTAACTTTGCCTTTTAAGGCAGGAAAATATAGTGAACAAATAAACATTTCCTATATATCTATGCATTGAGTATCGACTCTCCTGGAAATATTAGAGCAGCTGTTAGCCAAAAAGTGTTGGTAATTTTCAAAGAGGACTGGCCAAATCATGGAGGATGAGGAGGTGAGGTTTAAGTGTCCAGCATTTATGTAATCTCAGGTTTTAATATACTAGTAAAGAAATCTGTTGCATAAAAACCTTTGGAAACATATCATCTCTCTTTCCTTAACTACCTAGATACCCCAACACAAGTACCCTATTCTTCCAAATAATTATTTTGGAAAATAAGAAAATCAACATGGTCCTAAAAAAGAAAATCTCTTAATTTTTTTTATTTATTTTTATTTATTTATTTTTGTCCCAGCTGGTGTGGCTTAGATGGTTGAGCATCATGCTGTGCACCAAAAGGTCGTTGGTTCAATTCCTGGTCAGGGCACATGCCTAGGTTGAAGTTTCAATCCCCAGAACAGGGCATGCAGGAGGCAGCCACTTGATATTCCTCTCTCACATCAATGTTTCTCTTTCTTTCTCCCTCTCGATTCATCTCTCTCTAAAAAAAAAAAAAAAAAAAAATCAGCCCTGGCTAGTGGTGCTCAGTAGTTAGCACGTCGGCTTGCACACTGAAGGGTTTCAAGTTCGTTCGATTCCTGGTCAAGGGCACTTATCTGGGTTGCGGGCTCACTTCCCACCTTCAGTCAGGGGCATGTGGGAGGCAAAAGGATTTTCTAAGACTCACACAGGAGGAAGAGATGTAGAAAGATTTATTTCTGTTGGATTCCAACCCTTGATTTTCCAAGGTCCCATTCCCTTTGTTCCTCCAAGGAAGAAGTGTAGCTGGGGCTTCAGCAGAGCTAGAATCAGAGTCAGCGTCCAGAGTTTCCTTTCCTTCTTGGAGCAAAGTCCAGCCCAGCACCAGGCTGGACTTTGGTTGTTTTGTGTCCCCCCCTTCTGTCCATCAGTCCATTGCATGTGGGGTCCACAGGACTACCTGGCTGTGGACGAAACACAGGCAAATACAAGGAAGCCAAGAGCAAGCCACAGGCCAAGAGTCACAAGAGAGCGAACTCCTTTGTTTAGGGAATTATGTATCACCAAAATATCACGGACTTGCATTGGCTCCACCCATTCTGGCCAGTTCAGTCCATCTTTCCTCAGACTTGACTGACAGGCAAGTACCTTCCCTACATCACCCCAACTTCACCAGGCATGTGTCCATCTCCCCTTTGTCGGGCACCTTCCTCCCAGTGATTCTGCAGGGAATGGGCTGGTGGTTCCCTGGGAAGTGTGAAATGGCAGCTTCCTGTTGAAGCTGCCTAAATGGCCATGCCTATAAGGTCTGGCCTCTGCCCCTTTCCTATGATTAATAACTAGCTAATCACAATGGTATCACTGTGGTTTATTTGTGTGTGTTTCTCTCACCATCAATAATACAGAAGTTTTCAGCAGTATAATTTCAGCAGAGCTTATGAAAGTCAAGTTAGCCAGGGGACTGCCCAATCCCACTGGGTTATGGCACTATATTCTCGTGGTCATTGGAACGGTGGTTTCTTTATCAGATGACATAATTGAATGAGAGGCAGGATCCCTGGGGTCAGGCCTGACTTCATCTTCACAGAGTGATCTGGAGTGAGTTGTTTATCCTCCCTTTCATTTCCCGTTGTCTTGAATGAGATGAGTAATTCTTGCCCCTTCCAACAACATGCTTTCTTTTTGCCCAGGAATCTTGTCAGACTTTCTTTGTCCCATTCAAGGATGAGTCAGGCAATTTTGAAGACACATAAAAGGGGATACCCTTTTCATGACCTAATTTCTATGATTAAATTAGACCACCATTCTTAGACACATAATATTTTTCTTCCCTTGTTTTGTATATTTAGACTCTAAATAGTTTTTAGCATCACTTAATATATTCTACTAGTATTTATTTTCTAAATTCAAATTCCATCTATATCATAACTTTTAAGAAAATATTCTTGTAAGAGCATATTTTCTGAACAGAGGGACTCTGCAATTCTATAATTTCCCTAAGGGAACTTAAGAGTTCATCTACTCTAATACTCTCACTTTATAGTTGAAGAAGGAGCTAATGATTTGAGAGGCAAAAAGTTTCATCCAAGATAGAACTAAGCAAGGAATTCATGCTTAACTTTCACTTTTATATTTTTTACATTGGTTCATATGTCTTGGGATCACTAAAACCAGAAACGGAACTTGAAGATCAAGTAAGTAGACCAGATAAGCATATGTAAGCTTAGGTTTCCCCAGGGTCAGAGTCCAACTCTGTTCATAACTTGGCCAGCAGGTGGTCAGCATTGTCATGGAGGATGAAGGATTCATGGTTATGAATCTTCTTCTTTGCTCCTTCCTGTCCCACAAGACCCAGCCCAGAATCTGGATTTAATTGAACTTCTATCTTTTCATATTTATTTTGGATGTGGTTTACACATATTTTATCTTAAATTTTGTCTTCAACTTGACTTACTTATTTAAATTAACATGTGCTGAGCATTTACTGTGTTTCAGTCATTGTTCAGTGGTCTGTGGATAAAGAGCTGTATCTCAGTCTCTTCAGTGTGACACAACCCGTCTAAGATATGTTTACAGGCTGGGAACCCTGAGGAAAGGGAGACTGAGTCATAAGAAGATGTCAGATTGGCTGAGAATTCTCTTGCCTTTTTTCTCTTGCCTTTACTCCCTTTCCTTATCAGGGTAGAGAAATTAATTTTGTACAATGGTATTTTAAAGTGTAACCTCTCCCTTGTTTTAAACAGGAGAGAAGTAGTTATACAGTAAGTCCTCACTTAATGTCTTTGATAGGTTCAGCAACTTTAAGCAAAATGATGTATAATGGCCAGGTCGGTGTGGCTCAGTGGTTGAACATTGACCCATGAACCAGGAGGTCACCAGATCGAATCCCAGTATCAGCATCTCATCGATGTTAAAACAAAATGACATCGAAGAAGACATTGAGAACCTGCTGTACTTCCCTGTCTCTATAACCTAGATACTCACCAGTTCTCCATGAGTGCCCTGAGCAAAGCCAGCTTCCTGAGACTTCAAACTATTCCTACTGTACTGTGGAAACAAGTCATTAGGGCCCAGAAATATATACACATATAGCTTAGTTGAGGCAAAGATATTGTTCACCAATCATTGCCTCCCGTACTTTGGTTTTTGAATCTGTGTTCTCTGTTTTTAACAAGACATTGACATGCAGACACCTAGATGTTTAGTAGAAACACTCAAAGCACTGTTAACATTTTAAACTAGTCTTATGTTTCTTATTGTTTTATTTTCAGTTATTTTCCTCCTTTTTTACTTTAGAAATTTTCTCACTTTCCCATGAATTTAAAAATGTAGGTTTTTAGTCATTAAACTCATGGCAGGAGAGAAAAATCATCAATTGAAGACTGCTTGTCTGTATATAATTAGTTGATTGGCCTGTGCTACATAACAATATGACCCTAGGTTACATTAAATTCCCGGAAGAGCACAGAAGGAACAATACTTTGTAAAGCACTTATTACGTGGCTGGCACAATGCGAAGCATAGTAGAATCAACTCAGCCCTTCTTCATTCAGTGCATGTAAATATCATGCAGAGCTAAGTGTTTAGACACAGGGGCCCATACACCGAGCAGTCCCCACTGGGGGTAGGTAGTCAAAATATCTAATGAATATTTAAAGACTTAAAAATGCAAAAAATTACTTCATCTCATTTGGGAGTGTAGGTTGGTCACAAATGATCGTTGGTTTGCTCTATGCTGACCTGGGTTGGAGCTCGCAGTCCTACATCCCTAACAGGCAAGCATCAGAGCCTGAAGGATACACTGCCTCCTTCTGACAGTTCTCTGAGCTCTCATTTCATTGTGATTTATGTCATGGAGAGACTCCTTGAGAAGTGTCGAATGTGCCAAATTTTAAATCTCCGAAGTAGCAGTTTCCATCCTGAAAATACTCCTCGGCTTCTGCCCAAGTGCTCCTCATTAGTTGCACTCGGTTTTATTATGGGCAGCAACTCTGATACAGCTACTGCACCTCAGTTCCCAACATAGGTCTCAAATATATGTGTCTCGATTCTTTTAATTACATTAATTCTGCACACTTGTGCTTTTGAAACTCATGTATTTTAAAAATGCTAAAGTAAATTTAACCATGCATTTTGGAAGTTCTGCCTTATTTGAAGGAAATAAAGATGAACAAAGTATTATTAACAAGACCTTGGCTTTACACAAACTCACTCTGAATGAACTCAAGGCAATTCACACATATTCACTCATTTTTCTTCACAACAGCTGGTTAGAGGGACCTAGATTCTATTCCTGGTGCTATAACAATCCTTTTTGTGTGAAAGTACTTAGGCACTAATTACCTCAGGTTCCAAATATGAAATGGGAATGACGAAATGATATGAGAATATTTACTTCCCCTTCTCCTTTTTCTAAAACATTATAACTGAAATAGCTTTAAGAAATCGGAAAGACTGAAAAATCTGGAAAGTTTGAAAGTGATTTTATGACCATTAGTGAAAGATATTAGGAGTTTGACTGGAAACAGTGAAGTCCGAATTGTAATCCAATCACTTGTTATGATTGGGTTCATCATAACAAGTGATGAACCCTTAATGTGGATGGATGGAGAGTACTGTAGACAAGCCTTGATCTTCTCAAAAGCATTAATTTTGTTAGCAAAGATGTCCCTAGGAACTGTGGCATCAATAAGACTGGATCTGAGACCAAAGCACTCCTATCTTCCAAAGCCCACCCCTGCCCCCACCCCGCTCTTTCCCTCACAACATGCAGGCTTCATAGCAGTTTCAAAAAACATATGAACGTCTCCAGACCAAGTTCTTGGACTGTGTCCTTGGTTGCATATCCTCTCTACACTCTTGGCTTAGCTATCTCCATCTTCAAAAGTCCCAGCTGTAGACACATGCCTCTTTGCTTGCCAGCCCAACACTAATAACTCCATGGCAGGGAACCTGGACTGAAATAGGAATCGGCATTTAGCTGACACACTTCAGACAAGAAGAATGATGTTTATTATGCCAGGCCCAGTTCTCTTAGTGCCCAGGTAATGGGAATCTCACATTTTAAAAGGGCCTTGATTCTCTCTCTTTCTCTCTCTCACTTTTCCCCTTGCTATACAGCAGTGAAAGCTTTTTTCCTTTACTTTCATAGACTCCAAAGCTATTGAAATGAACTTTCTACAAATTGGTAAAGTCTGGCCCAAAGCAATGGACTATAGATTAGCTTCCAGAGAGCTTCACAGACTATGTGAGCCCATCAGATAAGTTAAAGCTAGAAGCCAAATTCCCTGAAACTCACTCAATGAGGGATAAAGAGGCAATATATTTGTTTTAAGGTTCATAGCAAAATATTACATACACACACACATACACACATACACGCACACATCCTAATGTATAAAAACACAGGGTCTGTAACGTCCAAAGCGACCGAAGACTCGACTGACCAGAAGTCAGTCCTGCAGTCAGTGCTGGGTTGCAACTGCTGTGGGCGCGACGACCCAGCACTGACTGCTAAGAGGGCTGCAGATCAGGCCCAGAGAGCAGCCTGGAGAGAGAAGCAGGGTCTGATCTGTAGCCTCTGTGGCAGCTGTTGATCAGCCCTTGCCTCTCTCTTTCTCTCCAGGCCTGGCCAGCAGCAGCACCTCTCTTTCTCTCTGGACATCCACAGGGGTTGCTGATCAGTCCTGCCTCTCTGATCAGACCCAGAGATAGGCCCAGAGATGCTGACTGGCATAGGAACCAACCAATCAGAAACAAATCTGGGTAAAGTGGGAGGAGCCAATGGCTGCCTAGGAGGCAGAGCTTTTGACACTGACTGGCATAGAAACTGACCAATCAGAACCTAATCTGGATGAACTGTGAAGGCAGAACCTAAGGTGGGGGCTGAGGAGGGGTTTTAAGGGCAACAGCTGTTTGGTGTAAGGTGTAAGAAAGCGGTTCAATTTTTTAATGACCGGTTTGGCAGTATAGTGCATATGGCTGGCTATCAGTCCAGATATAGGGATTATGTATTTTTGTCTGCCAAGAGCATCTCCTTCTGCTGAAAAAGGCTCCCCCCCCCCCATTTAAGCAATCCTATCCTATGTAATCTATCTATACTAATAAAGGTTACTATGCTAATTAGACCAGGTCGACTGGCCATCTTCTGGATGTCTGACTTTCTTCCAGACAAAGCCATGGTGGTGGGGTCCAAGACAGACAGGGCAGTTGGGAGCAAGATCAGGCCAGCAGGGGAGGGCCATTGGGGGCAAGATCAGGCCTGCAGGGGAGGGCAGTTGGGGGTGAGATCAGGCCAGCAGGGGAGGGCAGTTGGGGGCAACCAGGCTGGCAGAGGAGGGAAGTTAGGGGTGATCAGGCAGGCAGAGGCAGTTTGGGGTGATATCAGGCCAGCAGGGGAAGGCAGTTAGGGGCTATCAGGCAGGCAGGCAGAGAGGTTAGGGGCAATCAGGCAGGCAGAGGCAGTTAGGGGCGATCAGGCAGGCAGGCAGGTAAGTGGTTAGGAACCAGCGGTCCCAGATTGTGAAAAGGATGTCCGCCAAGGTGTCCCCGATTGGACAGGGTGCAGGCTGGGCTAATGGAACCTCTCCCCCCCTCCCCATGCAAGAATTTTGTGCACTGGGCCACTAGTCTATATATAAAAGCTTAATATGCATATATATACATGCTGAAGAGTTATCTCCCATGATTTCCCCTAGTATCTTAAAAGACTAAAGAAAGCAAAACACACACACACACACACACACACACACACACACACACACAAAAGAAAACTTTTTTCCCCTCTATTAGGCCAAAATCCAAGAATTTAGCCTGACACTTGGAGCTGGTGTGACTTGGGGTTTAAAATATACCGCATGGCTCCTTTTGAGAACCCTTGAGCTACTGATTGACTGTCCAAAACACTGCTCCCTGATTCAAAGTCTTCTCAATTTAGGAAAAGAGTTTTTGCTAAACAAACAGTGCATAAGTAAGCTTCACATTGCTCCTCTTCCTGTGAAGAGTAGTAAGGAATAGTTCTGTCAATCAATGAGGGACTCTTGCTGAGGGAATTTAGATTGTTCACATCTAAGGGATGTTTGAAGTTCATGGATTGGAGGAAGTGGGCTATGGGTATCCATCCAGCCCTCCCTGGAGAGATGCTGCCAGCCCCAAAAATGCATCTATAGAAACTGTCTGGATGGATATGATGAACATTAGCTGAGCCTAATGAAGATAGTCACAGATTTGTCTTCACATCCAGTGGTGTTGAAACTCCAAGTGTGCAAAAACACTTGTCTGAGGACAGAGTGAACACCATCACACTCCCCTTCCCCTTCCCTATTCAGAGACAGGAGTTGCTCACATGAAGACTAGAGTAGAAGCTAGCCTGCCAACAATGCTATATACACATATTTAAATAGTCTTTCTTCAGGCAAAATAAGAAATGGTCTAATATTTTTCCAGATTACATATTATAAAACCCTGGAGTCTTTAGTTCATATTGTCATGAACCATTTCTAGCTTCTCAACAGCTTTCTCTGAAATGAGGTCATCTGAGCCAGGTCGGTTATATCTGTTCTGGATTCACCCACATGCTCTCAAAGATCTCCACCCCTGTTCATGGCCCAGACAGCCCTTCACAGCCCTGTCACCCAGACACTTCATCACTGACATCACCTCCTCATCCACAGAGCAGTAAGACTTCAGACAGCGTGTGCCAGCTCCATACAGGACATGGAGCATGAGTTAACCATAGCTATTTGCTATATTTCAGAAGCACAAATAAACATAACTCTAAGTGGGCCTCAGCCAGAGTACAGCTTAGGAAATAAAGTAAGGCTGTAATTCACCATTTATTAAATTCTACTTTTATGGGGCATTTTACTAAGCATTGTTCTAAGGGTTATTTTTCTTTTTACTTTATTTTTATTGTATACACTATTACAAATTTCCATTTCCCCCCTTTACCCACCTTCACCCACCCCCCAGATCTCTCTCAAAATTACAATCAAAACCACATTAGCATAAAATTGTATTTAAAACTTCCGCTCTGTGCCAGGTTGAGCTATATACTGGGAGTGCAAAAGGGACCATGCCATACCTTTGCTTCATTCACCTTAGAGTCTGGCAATGGAGACAGCGTAGGATGTAGGCAATGCCATACCTCAGCATTGCCTTCTGTCCTCTAGCTAAGGAGATTGCCTGTCTAGCACAGTGCCTGGCATACAGTCAAGCACTCAATCCGTATTTACTGGATGAAATGAGATAAATGAATAAATGTTAAGATAGAGTAAGTATAGGGCCCTATGGAAAATACACAGAAGGATAAACTAAACTGGTTTGAAGGAGTAACTGCAGAAAGTGTCAATTACACTGAGATGGGGTCAAAAAGCCTCAGGATGCAAAGAAAGGGCCATGCTGATGGATGTAAGCCCAGGTTTAAGTTCTAGCAGGCCCTCCTGAGTGGAACAGCTCTCAAGGTGCTGACTCTTATGCTCTGCATTTGCAAAACACAGATGATGGCTTTGAAGGCTGTTTTGGAGGCTAACTGGAATGTTTGTTATGGTTAAGTGTCTGTCACCAAGAAGAGCCTCAATGAAAGCTGTCAGAGGAGTTGCAGAAAACGGCATTGCACATTAAAGAGATAAATACTAAGTAGTAAGATTAAGAGTACAAGTATTCTGAGGGCTGGATACTGATAATAAGCTGAAAGTCCTTGTGGAAATACAGGATAGGTGCAATGGTAGCTCTTAGCCTCATAAGCCTGCAATGAAATACTACATGGTCATAAAAAAGAAGGCAATCTTACCATTTGAGACAGCATGGACAGACCTGGAGATTCCTATGCTAAGTGGAATAAGCCTGTCAGAGAAAGCCAAGTACCAAAGGGTCTCCCTTATATGTGGAATCTAATGAACACAATAAAGTGCTGAACATAATAGAAAAAAAGGCATGGAAGTACGGAACAGAATGATGGGTCTCAGAGGGGAGGGAGGACTGCATGAAAGAAAGTGAAGGGATTGGTTAAAGGACATATATGCATAACCATGACACAGACAGCAGCGTGTGAAAGCCAGGGAGAGGCCAGGCAGGGGGAGGTGGGCAAAGGCTGAAGAGAGGCAGGTGATTTGTGAGCATTTGTCTTCCTCTTCCAGCCCATCCCAAAGGTCTTCATATTCACTTTTAACTGCCTGTCACTGCTCACAGCATTGGAACCAGCCTTTCGGATATCAGGTAAACTTAGTGTATTGTGTGGTAGAGGTTTGATGTGGACTAAATGTGTGATGCGTGTGTGTGTGTGTGTGTGTGTGTGTGTGTGTGCGCGCGCGCGCGCGTGTGGATGTAATAAAAGGCTAATATGCAAATAGACCCAATGGTGGAACAACTGGTCGCTAGGATGCACACTGAACACAAGAGGGCAGACACTCAACACAGGAGCTGCCCCCTGGTGGTCAGTGCACTCCCACAAGCTGGGCTCACAGCTGGCGAGCTCATTGTCCGTGGCAGGAGCCTCTCCTGCCTCTGTGACAGCACTGAGGATGTCCGACTGATGGCTTAGGTCCACTAGCTTAAGCCATCACTTGGACATCCCCCGAGGGCTCTGGGACTGCGAGAAGGTGCAGGCTGGGCTGAGGGACCCCCCTCCAAGTGCATGAATTTTGTGCGCCAGGCATCTAGGATATACATAAAAATATAAATTTTTCTCTGTAAGTTCTTGCAATAATCAGCTACTGTTGCTTATATCCTAAATATCTATAACTACACCAGACACCTTTCTTCTGTTCTTCCTTCTGCTCCTGTACATCAGACCCTTTTGTGCTGCATTCATATAATTAGGTCAGTACACACACACCGCTGTTCTCCACTGGCTTCAGCTCTTATCAGGTAAGCTTTTGGGAAATGCCCTGAGATGAATTGTCAGATACGTTAATGTGGGCAGAGGAGGGCTGGGAGTGGGAGATGCTGGCAGCAGACTTTGGGGTTTGCAGTCCATACCATGAGATAGAACTGTATTTTTATACTAGAGGCCCGGTGCACAAAATTCGTGCACGGAGGGGGGTTGTCCCTCAGCCCAGCCTGTACCTTCTCCAATCTGGGACCCCTCAAGGGATGTCCGACTGCCCATTTAGGCCCGATCCCTGGGATCGGGCTATCCCTGGGATCGGGCCTAAACGGGCAGTTGGACATCCCTCTCACAATCCAGGACTGCTGGCTCCCAACTGCTTGCCTGCCTGCCTTCCTGATTGCCCCTAACCGCTTCTGCCTGCCAGCCTGATCACCCCCTAACCACTCTGCTGCCAGCCTGTTTGCCCCCAACTTCCCTCCTCTGCTGGCCTGGTTACCCCTAACTGCCCTCTCCTCCAGGGTTGATCACCTCCAACTGCCCTCCCTTGCAGGCCTGGTCCTTCTCAACTGCCCTCCCTTGCAGGCCGGGTGCCTCCCAACTGCCCTCTCCTGCTGGCCATCTTGTGGTGGCCATCTTGTGTCCACAAGGGGGCAAGATCTTTGACCACATAGGGGGCAGCTATATTGTGTGTTGCAGTGATGATCAATCTGCATAGTACTCTTTTATTAGATAGGATAGAGGCCTGGTACAGGGGTGGGGGCCAGCTGGTTTGCCCTGAAGGGTGTCCCTGATCAGGGTGGGGTTCCCTCGGGGCGTGGGGCAGCCTGAGCGAGGGCCTGTGGTGGTTTGCAGGTGGGCCACGCCCCCTGGCAATGCAAGTGGAGGCCCTGGTATCTGGAATTTATTTTCCTTCTACAATTGAAACTTTGTAGCCTGGAGCGGAACCAAGCCTGGGGCTCCCTCCGAGGCCCGCAGCCATTTCTGTTGGGGTTATAATTGAAACTTTGTTGCCTTAAGCGAGTGGGCCCAGCCAGGGTGTGTGGAAAGCTTTGCTTCCCCTGTTGCCGGCGGCAACCCTGGCCTGCTCTCTCAAGCTCCATTCTGCCACCATTTGTTTGAATTTGTTTACCTTCTATAATTGAAACTTTGTAGCTTGAGTGGAGGCTTAGGCTTGGCTTCCTCTGTTACCTAGGAAACCTTGCTCTCTGTGGCTGTAGCCATCTTGGTTTGGGCTAATTTGCATACTCGCTCTGATTGGATGGTGGGCGTGGCTTTGTGGGCGTGGCTTGTGGTGTGTCGGAGGTATGGTCAATTTGCATATTTGTCAATTATTAGATAGGATGGCAAAAAAGTCAACTAAGAGTGAGAGGAGATGGTGGTGGCCACAGATGAAAGAAATGGTCAAACCTGAAAACATTTTATCATAAAAATTTGAAGAAAGGAGAGTGTGTGTTTACAGCGATGAGGGGAGAGAAGAAATATTTGCCTAGGGCCTTTGAAACCAGACCAGGAGCCAGGCCCAGGCTCGAAGCAGCCTGTGGAGCAGGATGCAGGGGGTGAGTCCGCACAGTCTGGGCTTGCAGGGACCGGGGCTTGGAGAATGCCGTGGCCTTTGTAGTTCTGAGAGGGGGTGACAAACACTGGACTTTGGCTCAGAAGCCTGGGTTAAGGTGGATTTTGGAAAAATGTTCTCTTTGCTCCCAAACTCTTAAAACGAATCATCGCACAATGGCTTCCAATCACGTGTCCTGCATGCTCCCTTCAGCGGGTCTCGCAGGGGCACCTGCTGGCTGACTAACAGGGTTCTTCCCCTTTCCTGCTCTGTAGATACTGTGAACTTGGCTGAAGACAACATCTCAGTGATTTTCCTTCACCCGTCCTGGTGCTTCCCATCTCCCAGACTCCTAGGTTTCATCCCCAGGACAACCTTGCTTTGAAAGAAAAAATGTTCAAGATTTGGATCCCAAAGGCCGCTGTCTGTCCTGCCCCAGCCAGACCCAGGCAACTGGCCCAGATGCCGTGAGGACAGAGGAAGAAGAGTGAGTTTCTGCTGCTTTTTGTTTCTCAGGCCTGGTTGCTCTGGAGAATCACGTCTCTGGATCATAGGGTTGCCTTTTCTTTTTTTCCCCCTTTCTTTCTCAGCAAAATACACTGATATCCCCTTACCATCCTGGGTGTGATTCATAAAGGCAAGTGAATTAGAAAGTGCTTCTTCCTTGCTGCTCAGGTGACATCCCTGACTTGACTTGGGTGTGCCTGTTTTCCACATCATAACACTTAAAGCTGTGCCTGTAGTTGATAAATCATCGGTACTGACTGTCCTTCTCCAGAATAAACGCTGCACAATGGGCTGCTTGGTTTGGTTAGGATCAGCTGGTCCCTCTGCTTGTAGGAATGTCTTCTTTGGAGATTTTTGTGCCTATTTGTTACTCATCAGAGGGAAGGACGGAAGACTTGAGAAGGAGGGCGTGGTGGGCTGATTCAGCGGCTGCCTGCTCACTCCTGGCTCTAGCTTCTGCTGCTCACTTTCTCCATCTCCTCTCCTGGCTCCTGGTATCCACCTTAAGCCACTGTCAATGAATTAGCTTTCAACTTTCTCTTCTATTATAGCCTGTGTTAGACTTGGTCAGTGGGAGACCATTCCCCATAACCGAACTCATTACATTTGTGATCTTAGCATATTTCCAACTAACAATTAGACTAAACAATTGCACCTATTCCTTAAACTTCTTCCATCCTAGAATTATTAGCAAAGATATTAATAACAATAATAATACTATATTTAGAAGCTCTTTGGCACATTTTATCTCCCAGAGTCTTAAAGATGTTAACTAATTAATCTTCACAACACTCCACACAAGAGAGGTAAATATTATTAACTATAATTAAATATAGAATGGGTATACTAAGGACAGAAAAATAGTTCACTTATTTATCATGGTTCACTTCATATAGTATAACTGGTATTTTAAAACACCCATCATAGGTACAATAATTAGAGATGTGCTTTTGCTAACAAAACCACTACCCACTTCTAGAGTCCCCTTGGGTACTAAATAATTACCCACTTCGTGTGGTTATCTAGCTCACTAATTACCCACAGAAATTGGGGTCAGGTGTTAACTGCTTGAAATAAGTATCCTCCAAAGACATCCCTCAGTTGTATAGAGAAAATGATGTGTTCATAGCAAAACTTTCATAACTCATATATTTGTATATCTTTGTAAGTAGAGTGAATATAGATGAGGCAAATTAGTTTACTGTGTAAAAATCATCCTGCTGAATTTTTATTGCAAATGCATAGGTTTAGAAGAGTCTCAGTCCATTCCATCCCCTACTTACCTTTTAGAGATGAGTGCAATAATATGATGCCCACAACCTGGCCTCCATGTACAAGCACACTGAGACAACCCACTCTGCTTAGAAATGATTCATCTTGGCATTGCAGGGAGGCACCCAGTGAGTCAAAGATGCTGTTCAGCAGCTCCACCCTTTATGATCACTCTAGCCTGTGTCTTTTCCTCCAGAGTCTACTCCAAACACACTATTAGACAAATCTGAAAAAAAATCTACCCTAGTCACCAGCCCCTGCCAACCATCCTTCTCCTTCCCAATAAGGACAAAAGGGGGGGAGTATTGAATGAAACCCAACACTGTGCTTGCAGGTCTTTCTCTTTTTTGCCTCTATTTGTTCTGATTCCCTCTCCTCCACTCCCGTCCCCTCCCCTCTTTCCTCCCTCTCCCTTCCTCCTCTCTCTGGGGCTCCCATTTGCATGTGCTCTTTCTTCTCCTTCTCCCTGCTAGTGCAGGTTTCACAGTCGGAGACGAAGCATCATCTCCAGTTGAGCACAAAGAAGCGATCTTTTAAAAACATGGACTTGGAGGAAGCCTGCGTTCTCAGAGAGGTCCCTCCTCTCCTTCTGTGCACAGAGGCAGCATTACCCTTCACACCGCACGGCCTGCTGTCTGCGACTCCAGCCAGGAAAACTGGGTTCCGAGGCGGCATGCCCATTGCGTGTAGTTAGGAAGAGACCCTAGTTTCGGGGTGATGCCTGTTGGACAGGATCATTGTGTAGCTGAGCTCTTAAAATGTGCCAATAGAAATGGTGGGAAAAGCTCTCCAGCTCAGTATGCCTTTCATTTCTTTCTTGTGCCACTTGTGGTCATCTGAATTATTGCTTACCATGATGAGGGGGCTCCGGGCTGACCAGGGAGATGTGTGTGTATCTGGCGGACATTTGAAGTGAAATGCTTCAGGATTAAGAAAAATGTCTGCAGCAGAAGCCAAGGGTTAGGATGAACTACAATGACTATGCGTTCATTTCAAAATCCAAGGGGACCTGAGTGGCGGATGAGGACGCAGGGCTAATATAGTCACAGAGCGAAGCCTGCACCTCGAAGGAAGGATTTTCAGCCCGGAGTCCTCACAGGCCGGCAGTGCCTGCGGATGTAAAATCTAGATTAAACCGCCGCTCGCTATCCCTCTACAGCCCTCCTGCAGAGAAGGACCTGGGAATCGTTGACTTCCTGTCCATGGAGAAACCCGCCAAGATTCATCAGATGTATCCCTGCATGTGTGTCTTCAAGTTCCCGGGGGCTTGGCACACCTGGCGAGGGCTCACGGCCCCCTCCCGCCTCCCGCTCCGCATCCGCTCGGAGAACGTGCTCCCGGGCCCTCCGCAGGCTGCGGGGTTTGAGTCGGCGAGAGCCGCGTCCGCCTCGCCCCGGCCGGCCTGCCTCGGTCTCGTCGGCAGCCGGGGTGCCCGGGCGCACCCGCGAGGGGAGGTGGGACGAGGCGGCAGGGAGACGCTGGAGAGGCTGTCGGAGGGGGGCTGGCCTGGAAGGTCTGGAGGAAGTGAGCAATGGGGGGGGGGACCGCAGGCTGTGTGTGCGGGACCCTGTCGGGCGGAGCAGCCGAGCGGGTCCCGCACACGGAGGGGAGCCCCGGAGAAGCTGCAGGGCGTGGCGGGGCTCCCGATTCGGCCGCCTCGCAGGTCGGAGCAGGCACGCGAGGGACCCGCACCGAGGCCCGCCGCCTCCGGAGCAGACCGGCGGCTGCCCGCAGCGGGCGAGGAGCAGGAAGGGGGCAGTGTGGGCTCGGAAAAGGCAGCTGGTCGCTGATTTGTGCCTGATGCCTGCTGTCCGTCAGCAGCCTCCCTCACACTCTCCCCCCCCCCCCTTTTTTCTTCTCCTTCTTCACTGAAGCCGGGGAGCCGGCAAAGATTAAATGTGCTTCCTCAGAGGCAGCCGCTCACGCTGCTGTGGAGCGGGCCGTCATTGTTTTTATTTTTAACAGTAAAGGGGAAGGAGGAGAGGTAGACGGGGTGTGTGCAGGATGGTGACGGATAGCGGTCCTGAGAGGGCAGCAGAGGCAGCAGAGGACGGACGGACGGACGGACGGACCGCAGGAGGACTGTGCCCGCAGGAGCCCGAGGTGAGAGCCCGGAGCGCGGGGTGGGCGCTGCTCGGACCGGACCGGACCGGACCGGACCAGGGGCGGGCGTGGCCCAGCTTCTGGCCGGTGGTTCCACGTCGGAGGGGAGAGCTGGGGCTTCAGCAGGTCGAGTTGCAAATGGAAGCAAACACGATGTTGAGCGTTGTTGTCAGTGCGCCAGGCCCTCCGAGCGTCTCCCTCCGGGGCTGCTTTGTCCCCCTCCGGGGCCAGCCCGCCGTCTACCTGGTCAGACTGGGGGGGGGGGGGGGGGAGGGAGGGAGGGAGGAAGGAAGGAAGGAAGGAAGGAAGGAAGGAAGGAAGGAAGGAAGGAAGGAGGGAGGGAAGGAAGGAAGAGGGGGCAGTTGGGGAGTTATTCTCCCCCCACCTCCCCTCCTTTCCTTTCCGTCTGGGAGGCGTCCTAGGAGCCTCTCGCTCGGCTTCCAGGCAGCCGGGGACGCGGCCAGCCCCTCGCCAGGAGCCGCCTGGGAAGACGGAGGGAACGTGCTCCGGTGCCCGGACTGTGGGCAGAGAGCGCCGGCCCGGGCGGGCGGGGCCGCCTCCCAGACGCCCCTCCGCGGCGGTGACAGCGGCGCCGGCCGCCGCTCGGCCTTGGCTGCAGCCGGAGCCCGAGGCCCGCGGCGCGCCCGGGAGGAACGGGGAGGTTTCAGGCAGCTCGGGAGGCCCTTCATTTCAAAAAGAATTAACTGAATATTTTCCAAATCGTCAGCCCCTCCTTCCTCACTCCCACCCAAATCGCCTCCCCTTCTCTCTCTCTCTCTGGTCCAAGCACGACCCGGAGCTGCAGCCCGGGCTCGGGGCTGGGCCCGCCCCGCCCTCCCGCCAGCTCGGCCTCTCGGGAAGCCCGGCCGCCCCCGGGGAGCCGCGAGGCTGCGGCCCGCCCGTTCCAGCCGGTGAGTGAAAGCGCGTCCCGGGCACGCTTCCCCGCTCCCGCCCGCACCCGGCCTCCTCCTCCTGGCCCTCGGATTTCGGTGCCGCCGCGGGGAGAGGGAGGCCTCCGAAGGCTCTCGGGTGACGCGCGGTCGCACATTAAAGCTCCGGAGGGGCCCTGGGCGCGCACTGCAGACCGCGGTTTAACGCGGCCCTTCGGAGGGTGTCACAGCGCCGGCCCCGCCGCAGAGGGTCCGCAGTGCGCCCGCGCGCGCGTGTGCAGGTATGTGTGTGTGCCCGCTCTGCACGCGTGTGTGCAGGTATGTGTGTGTGCCCGCTCTGCACGCGTGTGTGCAGGTATGTGTGTGTGCCCGCTCTGCACGCGTGTGTGCAGGTATGTGTGTGTGCCCGCTCTGCACGCGTGTGTGCAGGTATGTGTGTGTGCCCGCTCTGCACGCGTGTGTGCAGGTATGTGTGTGTGCCCGCTCTGCACGCGTGCCTGCCCCGCCGCGGCGCCCACACCTGTGGCCCGGACGCCGGTGAGGGAGCCCCGCCACCTGTTCGCCCGTGTCCTCCGGAGCTGGAGCGGGAGCCTGCACCTCCGGCTGCTCTGCTTTGTCTCAGGAAAGAACCGTCTGCCGCGCCCCTCTCGATCCCTGAGACCCTAACTTGTGATGTTTTCCGTTTAAATCCACGGGTTAGGCTCTTGGGAGCTGCGAGCCGCGCCTTAGCACCTGGAGATTTGGTGGAACTTTCCCCTTTAGAGCAAAACGAAAGAAAAGAAAGTTTGTCTGAAGTGGCCGAGGGCACCGCTGAGGTTGCTTTGTTGGTGGGATCCGGTGGCCGGCGCGGCGGCCTGGGCGCTGAGCAGGTACCGCTGCTGGCGAGGGGCCCGGTGGCGGCGGCGGGAGGCTGTGGGCGCGCGGTCCGTGCCCCGGGGCCGCAGACTGTGCATCAGAGCAACAGGAACAGCCTGGCACCTGGTGCTGGACCTCAGAGCACACCAGCTGAAGTCCCAGCATGCCCCAGGCTCCCAACTTTTAAACTCAACAGTTCATCTTAAAATTGTGCCCTAAAAAATGGGCATGTGGACATATGAGGTATTCAGTTCCCACACATGTGTATCATACATGGCTAGATAGTGAACACAGACATAGATAGTGGTGAACCAATAATCTGGGCTAATATAGCCGTAGGCTAAAATTTTTACTCTCCTTATTCTAGATGAAGGGTGGCATTTTGGTGTTAAAAAGACTAAATTTGTACTTCTTTGCAAGATCTTAAATAAAATAAAAGGAGATATATAGCCTCCTTGCTTGGCTACTATTTTAAAATGCTATGTACAATGATTTTTAAAGTAATAGGGATTGGAAATGTATGATATATACTGAGAAAAAAACAGGATGCACACACAAAAAATAGTGTATCCTTTAGGATTAACTGTAAGTATTATTCTTTGTATAAAAATTGGGGAAAATTATCAGGAATTTAATTCAATCCAATGTAGTTATTTATAACACAAAACTATACATTTAAAATTATCTTTTGAGGTAATCGTTAGCATTACCTCGTTTGCAGTTTTCTGAAAAATGTGACATTTTGTAACAGAATAATTTCAGTGATTTAGATCTATGTCATAGTTAGAAAAGAGACTGTCTTTCTTTGTTGTGAAAAATTTCAATATACAATTTCATTTAAACAATTTTAGTGTTCTTGGACCAATACTTGTCTTCTATTTTCTGAAAATACCTAAATCAATCCTGAATTCAAATGCATTCTTCATCTGGAGACTTTATATTGTTGTAACTTGCTTATGCATGTTAACGGTTAAGGAAACGCTTCTCCCCTGTCCTTTTTTTGTTTTGTTTTTAAATATTCATTGCAATTTTAGTGTTTGACTCTAAATCATAGTCAAGGAACCATTTTGTATCAGCAAACTGAATTGAGAGGATGAACTGTGGAACAATGTGCCATGTCTTTTGTTGAAACCTCTTGTGTACTTGTAACATTTAAATATTACTCTCCAGCCTTTGACAGTCTGAATGTGTTTCAAAGAAAAGTTATTTGATTTTCCAGGTCATTTTTTGGTTTGTATAGACTGGATTGATGACTTCCCCCCCATCTTAGCTGATGTGTGTGCATAGGTATTTGGAAATTATGGAAAGGCATCTCTTTAATTTATGGATCATAGCACCCCATGACTCCTATCAAATGTTTAAAACATGTGATGCCTTTCAAAGTCAAAATGTATCTGCAGTTAATTTTATGAACATGTATGCATGGGTCAACAAAAACCTGCTAGATATCATTCTTCTGTGATTTTAAATTGTAACCGGATAGTAATTTAATCCAAGTGATACAGTTTGTATTCGAGGGAACTCTCTTGGATTTTCTGCATGTTTTCAAGTGGATTGCTCATGTTCTGAGGTTGCTATTATACAACTGATCACAAGGCATTTAGGAGTGTATAACAACACACAAGATTTTATATTTCAGCAGGGAACTGCTTCAGTATGAGGATAGGTTTCTCAACACCCCTCTTCCTCACCGAGCCCATCGGTGAAGTTCAGTGAAATGAATAACATAATTGGTGGTTGGTTCAATCACTACCAGTCTAGACTAGCCCAGACGCATCAATTAGAGAGGCTGTCTTTTAAAGAGAGAGTGCAACCGAAACAAGCAGGGCATTATGGATACTGATCTTTAAAAGTGCAAATCCAGCTTTGCAGATAAAAAAAAATAAGGCGGAGAATGGGGGTGGGGGGCATTGCAGGAAGAAAAGAGAAAGAAGTGAACTGGAGCTTTGGGACAAGAAAGACAGGAAGTGGGAGAGAGGGAGGAATAATGAGTGAAATGCCATGCAGCACCTCCGTGGACAAAGTTACAGTTCAGCCCAGAGCATATGGTTCACCATATTTAACTACCCCCCCTCCCCCGTTTTTTTCCTTTTTTGCATATTTCCTAAGAAGTTCCAGCTCAAAACCAATGCCTTTGAAAATGTAGGAAGCTTCTAGTAAGAATGAAGCCAAGTGGTGCCAACCAGCCAAAACTCCGTTTGCAATATTTTTCCCCAAAAGAAAAAACAGAAAATGTTTATGTTTGAGTCTCTAATCATACCTTTAAAAAAATCAACTCTATTAATGAACAGGGCTCATTTTAAATCCAGCAACTGGGAAGTAATTTTATGGGCAAGACACCTCTAGGCAAGCAGCTCATAGTTTTCTGTTGAATACAGTAAAAGTATGAAGACTATAACAAAGGCTTGGTGATTTGGAGGGGTGGGAGGAGGTGGGTGGATAAAAGACAGAGGATTTAGAAAGCATTAGGAATATATCAAGCCCCAGGGAAAGAAAGGGTTTAATTGGTATTAATTAAAACACTGCTAATATATTCTAACAAAATCAAATTTGATGTTCTAAACTAATCTCCTTGCTATGTCAAAGGAAAAGAAAAGTATTATCTTATTTGCATCTCTGCAATCCAAATGCATTGCTCATTCAGCAGAATTAATGTTTACCACCAGTCTGTTTAGTCTCCTCACACATTTAGTCCAACTTATTCTTTTAAACTAAAAGGATCAAGGCAGGAATTCATGCCGGTATAGGGAAGACTCATGGCTGTCCTTGTCACTGCTTCGTATTTTACTATGTTCCTTTCTCCTCAGTGACTGTAACGAGGTGGAGAAATGGTGAGACTGCAGTGAGAATGATGAATAGTTCATTTTTCCTCTTTTTTTCTTCTGCCTTCCAGCTTATTTAGGAATTGCAGTTGCCAAATTATAGGAGTGTCGTTTATTTAAATGGCTGATGTTGGTCTGCTAATTAATATCTTATTTATTTCTGATTTCAGAATCTACTTTATTACAAATTACTATTGAAAAAGGCTCTCAAATCAGAAAGTAATGACCCTTTCTCGGTTGTTTTCAACTGCAGTCCTCCTAAATGAATGGGGAGGTGAATGTAACATTTCATCCACCAAGAACTGAACTCTTTGTTTCCTTTTTTAAGTTAAAATTTCTGCAGGAAAATTCACACTTTTATCAAATGGTGAGTTTTATTCTCTTTAGTGTTGAACTCTCACAATGGATAAAATTGCACCCAAGTGACATCATAGCAAAAATATTTCTCCACCCCTTAGTCTCCCATGACTATGATATCATATGTAAATATGTGGCTAACACCAACAATAAATAAGCTAACTATATTAAGGACCACGTATGTGTGTTTGAAGGTGAGGGATTCTGCACACGATTGAGGATGTGAACTTCTGACTCACCTGCTGACGCGCTGCCTTTCTGCCCCCACTGCCTTTCCCAGCTCCTCACCGAAAAAGAGCAGTTGCAGTTCAGTTCCCGTGTATTGTTCTATAATCCCGGCAATAAATGCTAATTAGCAATGCTCAAGGATCTGACTCTTCAGAGTAATTATCATAATTTACGTCTTCCTTGCTAAAGACATTCCTTGCTGATTAAAAAAAAAAAAATTAAATGGTTGTTCTACCATTACACTGCAGTGGAAAGCACACCGGAGAGATGGTGAGGTAGGGTCGGATCATTTGGGTTTCATTCAAAGTCGCCGGCATGTGCCTCTTAGCTTATTCCAGATGGAATTGCAATTTATTTTCTAAAAAGGAATTCATGGAAATACACAAAGTTTTGCATGTGCACCAGGAATGTATGATTTTATTTTACAAACCCCAAGGCTCCTCCTTCCGGGCCCATCCCCTTCCTAAAATCACTTACAGAGCAGAACAAAGGAAATTGCTAACTACAGAGGCATCTCAGCGAACAGCAGCAGCATGATACAGTCTGTGATATGACAACACATTGCATTGCACGAAAGTGCATGAAATAAATCATATAAATAGTAACCCTAATTAGCAGACAGATCTTTAAGGAGGAATCAAGAAAATGGATCCAACCGACTTGAATAATAGGCTCCATTCCCCAAGATCACAAATGTACTTGGTGATCTGGTGATGGGTTGAGTCACACAGAAAGAGGAGGACAAAGCCTGTTTCTCAAAATGGAGCTTTGCTCTGGCATCCTCTTTAGGGTACATTAATCAGACATTTTATAAGCACAGGATTTATGCAGGGCTCTCTCTTTTCAAAGATATGATCTGCCATTCACTTGCATATTTCTTTTATCAGTTAATCTAAAATATCATCTGAAAAATTGTGAACCCCTTAGATTTTCATATAATTGCTGCAGAATACGTGTGAAGCCTTCTCCACATTCTATAATGAGGCTTGTAGTCCAGATTTTTTCTTATTGCTTAAAGCAAATAAGGATACTTTGCACAGAGGAACAGAATAAATAACCATGTTGAATATTCTATTTTGTGGAGCTTTACCTATCAAGGTTATATTCCCAGGGTCTGTTGTTTATTGGCCTTTATGGAGAACTTCAGCTTTTACTTGAGCATATTAGAGGGATAATTCCCTTTGAATACTATACAGAAGGAGCCACCTGCAAAATGTTGATGCTCTTATTGAAATCTCAAGTGGAATCAGCTTTCAAAAAATTAGATATTAGAGACATCCAATATAATTTGCAACGTGTAATTATACTAAAGTGCATATAGATGTGTTTGCTTTACATGTTTCCTACTTGAGATTTTTTCCCCTTTGGCATTTCTCATCATTTGACATGGATCCTGAGTAGAATGTTTTTCAAGTCAACTTAAAAAAATTTCTTGTTAATTAACATAAGAATAAAAGGACTCTATGATCTGTGTTCTCATGCAAGAATGCATGTGTATAACCTCGATGTTGGTAATTAATCATATCTGAAAGAGTTGTCATTGCAGAGACTGTTGCATTATTTGTAAAATATTTGCTGCTTTAATCTTCATCCTAACTTTGGATAATTTGAAGTAAGGAAGAACACAAGCATAGTAAATATTACTCATAAGAAATCCATTTCCTTTATTTAAATAATGAGATAACATGTCAGGGAAATGGTCTTAGGCAGAGATAATAATTTTAATCTGATCAAAGTAATCAAGCTCATAACAATAATTTTCCTCCATTTTGCATGGCATGTGATTAAGAACTGAGACTCTGCCTGGGATCATAGATGCCCCAGCATCAGCTTCCCTTTGGGTGTCTCAGTGCAGTTGGTTCTTGGGCTACAACTCCCTCTCCACAGAGCTGAGCCCTGAAGATCTGCTATTAGGCAGGAACCTAGGCCAAGCAGCAGCAGCAACTGGTCTGCCTGCCACTGCCACCTGCTCTGTGCACAGGTGATGATGCTGTTGGTGAAAATTGGAAGACTCATCACAGTCAGGTCACAGAAGCACCTGAGCAACCAATGCCGGGACCCCCGTTTATGTTTATATGTTCAGGAGACCAGATGCCAAGGGACAAGGGACACTCATGCTGAGATGACACAGGATCTTACTTCATCCCAATCGAGCAGGCATGGATGCCAAGGAAAACTGATTTGTTAACCATGTGACTCATGATACACACCTAGAATATGGTGGTTCACTTATTTGTAATTCTTCAAATTTATTTTAAAAGAGGGGTCCATATTCTAAAAGAGACATTTCTATGGGCTATATCTATGATACACCAAAGCAATACATTGGTTTACTTTTCATCTGGGCTTTCTATTAAGTTACCCAAAGGAGTAAAAAATAAATTCTGTGAACATCTTTCCTTAACACAATAGCATTTTAATTTATTCACAATTAAGTCTACCACACATGTAGCAAAGGCTTAGCACCCCACCCTCCACTTTGTGTTCACAACATAATGAATTCTAAAATATGTAAGATGTATATTTTACTTAACTACTCATCTAGGATCCATTATTGCATGCTTGGTCAGAACAGAAAAATACCTATTAACAATATTTAGCAGCAGGTTATTTTACAGGTCCCGGAGCAAATGTATGTTATACTTGCCATCTAGAGAGCCAAGGTCTTGAATGTATCACAAGTGTTTAGGGCAGAAAGCAGTGACAGAAGGTGGAATATCTCTTGGTGTACGTACCTAACTCGTTACGCATCCTCATTGTGTGAGCTTAATGAAGAGGCTGACAATAAGGGTTTAGTTAAATTAAAATCCACCTGCAAAGTATACTTCATTCATAACATCTATTGTATAATAAAAGAAATATTAATGCAGCTCTTCCCAAACATGCTGATCTGTAAGGTGCGTGGGTTGGGTTCGTTGGTCTCTAATTCTCTCAGCTCCGAGCATTTGTGAAGCGGCTCTAAAGCAGAGGTACAAGAACAACTCCGGGACCCTGGACTCCGGAGGTATTTGTTTTAAGACTTGTCCTTTAAAGTTATGTTCAATTCCACCTCCAGGAACTGATTTACTAACATGAAGTTGTCTTGATGCTAAAACAGTAAAGTTCATTTTTAGGAAAGGCAGTGGCAGAGAGAGGAATAGCTGGAGAATGAAAAATGCTCTCAGTTCTAAGCCCACTCTCTGCAACATAAACATAGAAGAAACCCAGACAAGCACCTGTCTCCCTATTCTATTTATTAAAAATCTTTGTTGTTGAAAGTATTACATATGTCCCCGTTTTCCCCCCATTGACCTCTTCTAGCCTGCCCCCAACCCCTTCCCCTGGCCTTCATCACCCTATGGTCTGTGTCCATGGGTTATGCATATATGCATACAAGGTCTTTGGTTGATCTCTTCCCACTCACTCGCCCTTCACACCCACCCCCACCTTCCCTCTGAGATTCCACAGTCTCTCTATATTAAGAGCATATTCTTTAATCCCTATGCCTTCATTTAATTTCTTGCTATATGGTTTGCTTTTCTCATTGGGCTGACATCTTTGAATTTCACCTTTCCCTTTCCACTTGACTTATTTGAATCATGTTAATATTCCCTTCAAAAGTCTACAATAGTTATATTAACACACCACACTTCTAAAATTAAATCTTAATATGTTCAAAATTCCTGAAATTTGCTTTGCCCCATTTTCTAAAACCACTCAAATATATCATCTTTTTTTTTTTTTTTAAGCAAACCTGTTTCCCCTGGCTTCCACGTCTTTGAACTTGTTCGCGTGCTGTTTTTCCTCTCTGTACACTCTGTGCCTCTGCCTCTTCCACACCTCAGAAATCCTTTTTATTCCTTCCCTCCTTTCCTTCCCTCCTCCCTCATTCTTTCTCTCTCTTTTTCTTCTCTCCCTCCCTTCCCCCCTTCCTTCCTTTCTTCTTTTTGTTCCTCTATTGGGCATGAGCCAGGCACTATACATTTAAATACAGGAATTGACATTAATTCCTAGCAACTCTGGTGGCTTCGATCACTCTGCATTGCTGTGGACTTGTGTACCCACAATAATTTTATTTTGCATTTACTCTTTAGCTATTTGAACAAGTCCCTAATGTCCTGCGTTCTGCTGTTGGTTCTCTGTGTGCCCTATTTCAGTCAGTTGCTGTGGGATTCACCTGAAGTTTTCTTACAGAGCATTTCCTCCCGGAGGATTAGCATGGTGCCCTCACACACGCCCACAGAGCTGTTGCTGGTCTTGAGCCAGGGGGACAGTAAGAAAGGGCTATGTGTTCCTGGTGACGCGGTCTGCACGTAGTCCGGAATAGCAGGGAGCTAAAGTATCATTGCACGTGTTTATGTTTATTGAAAACTAAATGTGATGACTTTCTGTGACATGTTCTGTTGTGTTTTTTAGTTGTGCTGATGTTCCTTTCAGCTGGTCCTATAGCCCCCAGGAAGGTTCAAAGACCACAGAGAGAGCCGAGGTGGATGCCCAGGCCACTCAGAAGTTGAAACAAAGTAATCGCCTGAGGACACCTCTCCTGCTCAGCAACACCCTCTCACAACACGTGGCAATCCCTTCAAGAAACAGAGGAACTTAAGAATGCCATCTAGATTCTTTGAATTTGGTTTTGAGAGAGAGAGAGATGGCAGACATACAGAGAGAGATTTGGTGTCCAACTTATTGATGCATTCAGTGGTTGATTCTTGTATGTGCCCTGGCGGGGATCGAACCCGCAACCTTGGCATATCAGGACCGCACTCTAACCAACTGAGCCACCTGGCCAGGGCTCATGCCATCTAGATTTTTCATGAGCCAAAGAAAAATTGTATTCCTTCATTTGTATTCCTTCCTCATTTGTATTCCTCTGCTTGAATTTAAATTTAATGTGACATTTATTTTTTAAAAGTCTTCCTAGTATAAATTTGCTTATTAATGCACCAATTTTTAAAATAGAAATTGCACAAATGTGTTAATATTTTAAGGAACATTAATGCTCTAAGTAGATTGATTTTTAGCCACACACAAAGTGTGATCTTAAGAGTGACCTAAAGGATATAAAGTACTCTTGAAGTAACAGCAGTGAGAGGCAATCCGAAGGTAAAATAATGGGGGAAGTCATAATGCAACATAGAAATGCCACGTTATCCTGCCTGACATCAACCAAGCAAGCACTCTTTTTATTCAGCAAGCTAGGACACGTGAGATACGGTCACTGCTTCTAGCCAGGAAATCTAGTCAGACAGAAGGACATAAACTTTCGAAAAGACAAATAACAACTCAGGTCAATAGATGGCAAGACCCAAACCCAACCCAAAACAAATGATTTAAACAAGGAGCCCCGAGGAGATCAGCAGAAGCAGGACAAAACTGGTCTGTTCAGGGAAGAAAGTCCCCCTAAAGAGAAAATTATGAAGTGAATCTTAAAGGATGTTAAAGAATTAGATAAATGGAAAGAAAGGAGAAAAGCGTACTTTTAGGTAGATGCATTATTGTGAGAGCAAACGCACACGCGCATGCAGCTGTCTCACCCCAGGTGTTGCCTACAATTATAATTGTATTTCTTTGCCATTAAAGAAAGAGAGTGACTGGTAATAATATAAGAGCTTGTGATTATTCTGTTAACCTAATAATAATAGGTATTTATTGTATTCTCACTATATGTTAAGCATTTTATGTTAGCTCACTTAAGCCTCACAGCAATTCAGCAAAAGAGGTATTATTCCCATTTTATAGGTTAAGAAAACTGAGGCTTAATGAGGTTAAGTAACTTGCTAAATAGCCAATACAGAGTTCACATCCAGAATTGCAATTGCAAAACTCATAGCCGAAGGCCATGACTTCCTGCTGGTGCGATGCCAGAACGTGTAAACCATGCAACACCTGACTGGTCAGGCAGGGCACTGCCCTCTTTCCCTGAGGTTGTCAAGTTAGAAAATGACAGCCCAAACAATAGTAGCCGTCCAGTGTGAATGAACCAAAATTATACCTATATTTTTGTCAGATTGGCAAAAAATGTAATCTATTATTGGTGTGTTGCAGAATTTTAGTAATTAGTTTATGTGTGCCATGAGATGAAAGAGGTTAAAATCCCTGATCTAAGGCCTGCAGTCGCAATATTGCAATCATTACATTACTACTTGATATTTTTTTGTGGTAAACAAAGAGCTATATCATTTAATTATCCCTTCAAATTTTTCAGATTTCTGGTTAAGTTACACTAGAGTGATAGAATGTATTTTCCTAATAGAAAATTGAAATAATAGGGGAATAGAGCGTATCAATATTTTAGGCTTTTTTCTTTTTTTGCTAGACTTTGATGAGATTCTTCAATTTTTTCTGCATAGAGTCTCAAATTCTTGAAAAGAAAAAAAATGGGTTGGTAGTGATTAAAGTTCAGTTAATCTATGTCCTTTCTACAGGTGAGAGAGAGGGGCTCATGGAGGCCACACATTCACTCTCGCCCAGGCTAATCACAGAGGCTTGAACCACCCACCTGCCTAAACCAGTCATGAACTTGATTAGTGGAAACATTTTATCTCAGAGATCTGGGAGCCTTGCACCTAGTAGATTGTTTCAGTTTTGCACATCTTCGGCTTCCCAGGTTAATATGAAAAATAGCTAGCTGTGAACTAACTACCATTTTTAGATCCAGAAACTGTCACTGGTCCCTGGCCAGTTTTCTCAATGGTTAGAGCATCAGCCCATGGACCAAAGGGTCACAGTTTTGATTCCTGGTCAAGGGCACCACGGCAGCAAGTTCCCCAGTCCCGGTAGGGGTGCAAGCGGGAGGCAACCAATCGAGGTATCTCTCTCCCCCTCCTCCTACCCTTCCAATCGCTCTAGAAATCAATGGGAAATATCCTTGGGTGAAGATTAAAAGCCAATCACATAATGGCCCAAGTTATTCTGTGCAATACGTTCAATGATATTCTTAAGGTACTTGAAATGTTGGTTCACCTGAACAAATCTGATCTTCTAAGTATTTTGTTAACCAGTTTTGTGCACAGTATGCATTTATAAGTGTTTCTGCATGAATATTTACATATGACTTTCAATAGTCCTTCAATTTTTAAAAATGTCAATGGTTATTTGCTATTTTAATCCTCACTTATCCATGTATCAATTCAAGAATACTTCAGCCATAAAAAGCTAGAATTGAGGAAATTTCACTCTTCTTTACCAGCCCCTTTGCATTTAATTGGCATTTAGTTATGATTAATAAAAACAGGTCAGCTGGCCCAGCTGGCATGGCTCAGTGGTTGAGCATCAACCTATGAACCAAGAGGTCATTGTTCAATTCCCAGTCAGGGCACATACCCGGATTGTGGGTTCAATCCCCAGTGTGGGGCATGCAGGAGGCAGCTGATCCATGATTCTCTCTCATCATTGATGTTTCTATCTCTCTCTCTTTCCCTTCCTCTCATTAATCAATAAAAATACATTTAAAAAATAAAAAATAAATAAAATGGCAGCTGGATGACACAGAGATTCAGAACCTGTGAAGTGGGGTCCACTTCAGGACCAGCATCTCGCTTGGGACGCCCGATAAGAGACAGCTGCACATCTCCTTAGACACCTGGCATTGTCAGACTTAGAGCTCCTCATGGCTGAGCTCGGCCTGTTTTCCAGATGGCTATTGGCCGTATTTCACCCAGTTCTCGTTCAATGAGGTCGTAAATAAACAGGGTTTTTTTAAAGTAGCCAAGCACAGAATATGATTTTGTTGGCATTTTATGAGGCTTTGTTATATGTCCCTGGAACCCGCAATAAAAGTAATATTGCATCCACTGTGAACTTGTGTTTGTTTCCTGGAAGAGCATGCTCTCATGACGAGGTTGTTGGCACCAGTGTACACAAAGCTAGCTTCAGGGTCCAGGGGAGCAAGTAATCTAATATGATAGGAAAATTTCAATTCAGAGACAATTTCTAAATGACCCTATGTTGCCTTTCAATAAATGTCACTGTCATCTACCCAAGTCAGAAACCAAGGAGTACTCCTCATCTTTCTCTTTTCAGCTGTCACGGCCAGTCCATCTGGTAAATCCTTTTTATTTTTCTTCTTCCTGTTTTCAAATACATCTGCATGTCTCCACCTTCCACATGGCTGCAGCTAAGACAACCCTCACTTCTCATCCAGATCAGGGCATCAGGCCTCCAGTTTTTCCTCCTGTGCTGCCAAGTGGTAACCAGGGAAATCTCCCTAAACCACAAATACCATCACATCACTCACAGTGCTCAGCATTTTTATTGGATCCCTATTGCCCTTGAAATAGCATGACACCTAAAGCCCTTCATATCCTGGATCCTGGCCCAACATTCCTCTCCTTCCCAACATTCTTTTCAATGTTGCTGTCACACATATTTGCCATTTCTTAATGCTCTTTTTATATCCTGCACTTTCTCAGACATCCGCACCATCTGGGTGGCTCTCGCTCCACTACCCCTTCCAGACTCTGCATCTCGCCCCTTGGGTCTCATCCTGGAACCCTTTCCTCTCAGGAGTCTTTGCCTCAACCATCCTGCCATCACCCCTAAGACTCGCTTCTTTCATCGATGCTTCCATAGCCTTCTGTGCACCCCTCCTATTAGCACTGATCACCCAGATTATTGATAACGTGTGTGCCAGTCTTCCCCCTTTGAATATGTGGTTCTAGAGTTTCCTTGTTCAGTAGGGTTGCCACTTGCCATATATGGCTACTTCAATTTACATTAATCTTAAGTAAAATAAAAAATTTAATTTCTCAGGTGCACTGGCCACATTGTAAGGGCTCAGGGGGCACGTGACTAGGTTCCCCCCTCCCCTTAATCAGCGCAGATAAAGAGCAACCCCGTCTCAGGGAAAGCTGTCCAGGACCAGGCTGTTCTGAAAGACAGGCACTGCGTCTCCTTTGTCACTGCACCCCCAGCACTGGCAGCCCTTCCTAGCGGAGCTTGCCCTCTGAACCATAGAGCAAAACAACCAGGTGAGTGACTCTTTTCTCAATTCCTTCAGAAATGACATAGCACTAAAACTATGCTATATGCATGGGAAGTAAATCCTATCTAATAAAAGAGTAATATGCAAATTGACCATCACACCAAGACACAAGATGGTCGCCTCCATGTGGTCAAAGATGGCTGCCCCCATGTGGACACAAGATGGTCGCCACAAGATGGCTGCTACAAGATGGCTTGCAGGAGAGGGCAGTTGTGGGAAGTTAAGGGTGACCAGGCCAGCAGGGGAGAGTAGTTGGGGGTGACCAGGCCAGCAGAGGAGGGCAGTTGTGGGAGACCAGGCCAGCAAGGGAGGGCAATTGGGGGGGGACTCAGGCCTTCAGGGGAGGGCAGTTATCAGGGACCAGGCCTGCAGGGGAGGGCAGTTGGGGGGACCAGGCCTGCAGAGGAGGATAGTTGGAAGGACCAGGCCTGCAGGAGGGCAGTTGTGATGATCAGGCAAGCAGGGAGGGCAGTTAGGGGTGACCAGGCCGGCAGAGAAGGGTAGTTGGGGGAGACCAGGTCAGCAGGGGAGGGCAGTTGGGGGGGAACCAGGACTGCAGGGGAGAGCAGTTGGGTGAGACCAGGCCTGCAGGGGATGGCAGTTGGGGGGGAACAAGGCCTGCAGGGGAGGACAGTTGGGGGGACCAGGCCACCAGGGGAGGACAGTTTGGGAGGACCAGGCCTACAGGGGAAGGCAGTTGGGAGCCAGCAGTCCTGGATTGTGAGAGGGATGTCCAACCGCCCATTTAGGCCCGATCCCAGTGGAAGGTCGGACATCCCTCAAGGGGTGCAGATTGGAGAGGGGTGCAGGCTGGGCTGAGGGACACAACCCCCATGCACCGGGTCTCTAGTTATTGTATAACATATAAAGATGCCCAAGGTATTAAGGCTTAATTTTAGCATAAAGCCCTCACTGAGAAAGTCTCCTTTAGACTATCACAAATGTAAGTGCCTTGTAAGTGCTGGCTGAGTAAGGATATGACACATCTGAACACAGGTTTTGTTTTGTGTGTTTTGTTGTGTGGAGTCATGTAGGAGGCATGTCTAGATTCCCAAGGGCCTCATCTCCAGAGGATATGAGGATAGATGATTTCCTCTCTTTCACCCCAAGAATAACTGACCTGTGTCGCTGCAATAGGATTACTCATTCTTTCACTTTACTTGGTTTCTGCTGGGAAACAGAAATAGAGAACTGAGCTGTTTTTCAGTGAGTAAGATCAAAGTGAAAGTGATGGAAATAGCTATCAGATTTGATAAGACTACGCGTTCTTAGGGAATTGCCAAAGTTCACTTATACTGTTAATTATTTCCTGAGCACCACACACTTTGTTAGGTACTGAGGACACAGAAGGGAACAATATGGACACAATTCCTGTCTCAGAGCAAAGTAACATTAGTATTATTATTCCAGGTCCTCTCCCTGCATTGTACCAGGAGTACTCGACCTTGGCTGACGTTGTAACCACTTGGGGAATTTAACAAATACTGATACCTCGGCCCTTCCTCAGAAGACTCTGACATAATTGGCATGGCCTGGTATTCTGATTTTTTAAAGATCCCAGGAGAGTACAATGTGCAGCCAATGCTGAGACATGATCTTGGAGTGAACTCGGAGACCAAGAGTCTTTGGTATTAATAATCGATAGCATATTGGAACCAAAAGGAGGAACTTTAAAATGGCCTGTTGAGCATATCCTCATTTTACTGTTTATTTCTCATAAGATAAGCTTATACCTAAGAGTCCAGGTCAATAGCCAGTTCATGACTGAGGTGAGACCTGACAGCAGGAGTCTGCCGCCAGCACAGTGCTTTGTTTACTACCCCACGCAGCTCAGGAAAACGGAACAAAGAACTATCTTCACGTCAAGAGACAACCACCTCCCCTGTGGCCCCATGTTATAAAAAGTTATAACTTTTTATAACATATATATATATATATATATATATATATATATATATACATATATATATAGTTGTGCATGTGTGTGTGCATGTGTGCACACGTGTGCCTGCGCACGTGTGTGAGTGTGTGTGTGTGTGTGTAAAGAGAGAGTTCAGTTCCTCAGGAGCCCTAACCACATTCTTATAAATTCTAAAATCAATATATCTGTGCTGAATTCCACACATAACTAGGAAGAACACTTTGCCTTTAAACTTGAACTACTCAATAGAAGAAATAGTAGTGGGAGGAAAAATGAGTGCATTGTGCTCCCACATTTTCTGTTCTCACCCACCTTATTACATAACGTTCTATTCAGTGTAATACTTCATAGTGCAGGTAAAAATCGCCAGTCTGTCCCCAGGAAAATAACTACCATTAAAAAGTTAGCTCTCTTAGCCATCACACATGCATTTTTAGATTCCACTCAGGGATCGAGAAAACTCAGGAACCATAAATCACTGAGTTCATGCTCCACCCACAGAAGACCACATAGCAAATGTGTGTCTTTCCATTCTTAAGGCATCAAAATAAAACTAACGTGCACACACTCCTTTCAAAATGCATTTCAGTGTGTGAGAGCCTACGCAGTTGGGAAATTCTGTTTTATATCTATTCCAAATCCTCGCGCTGTCATCTAATCCCATTTTCTTTTGTTCCCTGTGGAGAAAAAGAACAGCTAGTCTCCATTCTTCTGAACTCAATCCCTTCAGCTCCTTAAAGACACCCAGCTACCTTCCAACGCCTCTTCCCTGGGATAAGTAATAACAATTCCTTTCGGATAGTGTCTCTCCTGCATTGCGCAGCCTCACTGTCACGTCACATGTACTCATGCTCATCACACCAGGCTCATAGCAAAGCAAGCCTGGACCAGCAGCAAAACCAAACAAATGTGTCCTTGTTTTCATAAATGAAGTTATAGATCCAATAATAGATACTGAATACATAGTTGTGAATGCTAATCTTCCAATAATTATGTGCCAAAATTATTATAATTTTGTTCAGAAAATATTGTCCATCTGTTGCTTTTGGAGAAATGAATTAAAACTTCAGTGATTAGGTTTTAATTTCCTTTATGCAAGTGTTCCCCAAACCTGCCTGGAATGTCCCCCTCACCATTCCCCAGCAGGAGCCCCATCGCTTCTCAAAAACAGATACTGAATTGGAGCATCCAGTCAATGGGGGAATCACTGTCTGAGCATTCTTATCCGCTTTGTCATTCACATTTTAATAAATACCAAATATCGTCAAGCTGTTCCAAGTTGTGCCAAGTGTAGCTAATAACATGAAGTGACCAGCTGCAATAAAGAAATCCTAGCATGCCAGTCCTGTAATGCATCAACATTTGGTTTGTGTGTGTTTTCAAACCCCTACATTTTAAGTAATACTAGAAATTAAAACATGAATATTTAGCAGAATCTTGCTCTTATCAACCTTCTGTTAGGATATTCAGTTTTCATAAAAGAAGCATTGGTGAGGTGGGGCTCTACTTAACCGATCGAGGAAGGCTGGCATCTGTTAACCCGAAGTATGACATTGCACAGCTAGCAAACGCGGAATGTTAAATTATCATATGATTTCTGTTTCTCTGCCAGTTTACTGTATCTCTATTCAGGAGGCTCAGATAATCACATGTTAAACTCATTTGACATTTCATGATGCCAAGATTTCAGACAAACCAGTCCTGAAAAAGATGGTGTGTATGTATGTGCTTGTGTGTGATTGTTGTTATTAACCCGCATGCATACTCACCCCATGCATGCTCAGCCTGTACATGCTCACCCCGTGCATGCTCACCCCATGCATAAGTTGGCCACCAACTGTTTCAGCACTTTGAGAAACTTATTACCCTAGTTTGATGGAGCCCACTGAATTTTCACAATGTTCTAGAGCTGCAGTGAGGGCAGTGTGAGCCTCACTCACATGGCGGCCATCCCTACATGGAGGAATGTGCCTAGAGAGGAGAGTTCCTCAAGGATGAAACTCTTCAGGTTTATCTACTAGTGAAAAATCACCTGGGACCTGAGGCTTAAACTTTGCTCTGATTATATATTTAGCACTAACTCACTTAAGTTAGCCTACCAAAAACTCTCACTTTAGGCTTCTCCTCTTATTGCCCTTGGGTTATTAACTGCCAAAGACAGGGTTACTTCCTGACACCAGGTAAGTCTGTTCAGTGTAAAACTTGTAATGAACTCAAGGACTGAAAAGAACCATTTGTGTTTTGCCCATGCTTACAGCCTCTTAAATGCTTACCACACCGCATCACTACCTGGGGTCAAACATGGCATGGAAGAGAGTGATAGCATAGCCTACAGTAGTGGGAAGAAGAAAACCAAAACAAGTGGAATTGTAATGCATATGTGAGGTCCTCAGCATTGCTTTTTTCCAGTTTTCTCTTGCTCTGCCATAGTGTGATAGTAATAGATTTAGTGGGAAAATATGACCTACCCAATAGTAGAATGACCATGATATTCTGAAGACCTCTAGAGAAGAGACCTTTAAAACATCCCCACTTACTGATTAAACACTTGCTCTCCTAGAGTGCTACCATCATTCTATATAATAAAAGGCTAATATGCAACTTGTCCCCTCGACCAAAAGTTTGATCAGGGGTTGGGGCTGGCCAGCCAACTGCCCGCGGCCCCTCTCCCAGGCCGGGCTGGCCCCATCAACCTTGATCAGGGCGGGCCAGCGGAGAACACACCCATGCACGAATTCATGCACCAGGCCTCTAGAATAATTGGTTATGACTTTGAATGGTACTTCATGAACTGGAATTACTCAACTAAGGATTTCAATCAACATTAGGGAGAATTTTAGAAAATATGTCAGGGAGTGAATGTCAAAAGGTCTAGTTAAAAGTTTTAGTGTTATTAATCAAAGTTCCCATGTTCTAGGTCTAACTTTATCAATAATCATTTCCTGGAGTTCAGTTAGGTCTTCTGTAGAATGAGAAACATTGTATCTGATTTACTCTTCTTTTACAAAGATATTAAAAGTAAATGTGATAAAATGTTTCTAAAACTCTTTTACTGCCTTCAATGTTTTCTCCTTATCTTTTGCTTTTGGCATTTTAATTATAATGTGTCTTGTTGTGAGTTTATTTGTGTTCATCTCATTTGGAACTTCCTGGGCTTCCTGGATCTGAATGTTTTACTCCCCAAGGTTAGGGAAGTTTGTAGTCATTATTTCTACAAATCCAAAGATCTCTCTCTCTCTCTCTCTCTCTCTCTCTCTCTCTCTCTCTCTCTCTCTCATTCTGTAACCCCATGCAAATGTTAGTCCATTTAATGTTGTCCCATAAGCACCTTATGCTATCTTCACTTAAATTTTTTTTCTCTTTTTGCTACTTTGATTTCACTGTCCTGTCTTTGAGTTGATTGATCTTTTTCTTCTTTGTCTACTCTGTTGTTGAGCCCCTCTAATGTATTTTAAGTTTGTTTGTTTATTTATTGGGCTCTGTGACTTCTGTTGGTCACTTTCTTATATTTTCCACATTTTATTGAAGTTCTTACTGTGCATGTCCACTCCCCTCCCCAGTTCAGTGGTCATCTTGATGACCAACTGCTACTTTGAACTCTTTATCAGATAAATTATTTACTTCTGTTTCATTAATTTCCCCCCTGAGGTTTTCATCTCATTCTTTCAGTGGAACATATTCCTTTGTTTCTTCATTTTGTTTGACTCATTGTAATGGTTTCTGTGCAGCAGATAAGACAGCCCTCTCCTCCGCCTCCCAGGTGCACCTCCCACGGGTGGTAGAGAAGCCTGGCCTCTAGCCTTGCCCGACCCTTCACAGTCTCTCAAGCTCATGCGTGTCCGAGAGGCCACGCATGTTGTTCATGGCTCCTGGGAGCTTAGAACATGATCCCTAAGAGGAGAACACCAGCACCTAGATCTAGGCTGTCTGGAAGCCAGCTCTCCAGGCAGCAGTGTTTAACCATGTAAATATAGACAGTCCTGTGGAGCCACAAGTGCTAACCCTGCTGGACAGGTGATGGGCAAGATTCCCAGGGTGACAGTTGCAAAAAGTGGAGCAAAAGTAGGTTTATAGTTATACAAACAAATAATGCAATAATTAGTAAATAATGAAACAAAAATAAATTGTGTTTGGCATAGTCACCAGGGTAACCCTACCTTTGCTCATCTCTGTGTAATCTATTCTTCTGGGAGATGCCAATGAGTTGCAGCAAGACAGGGGCAAGCGCCTCGGGCTTCGCAGCCGGCTCTCCTTGGACAGCTCCACGGGGCACCGTATGTGGCCAAAGCTGGAGCCTGCCCCTCGGACCACAGCTCCAGGATAAGCACACAGCCTGCCTTCACAGGAAGCCTGGGGTGCCTCGCCTGCTGCCTGCACATGTCTGGGCAGCCTTCCCAGAGCCACCTCTCCCTCTCTCTGGTTGCCCAAGTCTGTGGGACCAGGAAGGCAAGACACCTAGGCACCAGAGCCAGGCAATCAAAATCACACCCATTGGTTCTGAATTACCCAAGTTAGTAGAGAAGAGTAGGGATGCAGATGTCATAAACAAAATAAAACCATTTTTCAGAATGTATGCTTCAGCCAAATTTCCCTCTGGATTCTAGATCCATACATTTTCAATAATGAAGAAGCCATAGAAGACACCCAGCCTCTTCCCTGCTGGCCTGCAATGTGCCAAAGCGGGGGTCACTACTCCATCCTGGGGCAGACAGGGATTTACTTACTTTTTCTTTATAGTGAATCCTACTTCTACCCATAGGCTGTTCCTACTTTTACCCATGGGTCATGCCTACTTTTACCCATAGGACATGCCTACTTTTACCTATAGACCATACAGTGCAGCTGATTATTTTTGGTAGGCTCCACACTCCAGTTTGTCTCTCTGCCTATTATAATGTGTTACTTAGAATGGAATTAAACTTTCTAGATCTGGACTAACAGATGGAGGGCAGAAAGTAATACTCAAAGTGTTTTGTCCTAAGTACTGAATCTCTATTCTAAACCTCATATCAACCATCTTGGCAACCATTTAGCAGTGTTGGCCCATCTCGTCCTACTCTAAAACACTTAAGTCAATTTTGGGCATGCCACTCTCAAACACCATTTCCCGTATCCTTATATACCTATTCAGCCCATTCTTCTGTCTCCCAACATGTTTTTATCCTAATTAAGGTATCTGATATATTAGAGATTTCTCTTAGCATCATTTTATAGACTTATTTGAATCAAATTTGCCCAAAGAAGATTACAAAAAGCCTTGTCAAGTGACTTGTTGAAATTTGGATCCCAAATGTCATTTCTCCAAACTGTCAGTCTAATAACTGTCAAAGAAAGAGGTGAATGTAATCTAGAACATTTTGTGTTTTGTTTTGTTTTTTTGGTTTTTGGTCTCATGTTTACATCAGTTTTTTAAACAACAGCAGATGCTGGGAAGAGCCAGCTAGATGAATGATGAGTGGCAAAGGAATAATAGTTTGGGATCAATATTTTGCTTCAGATAATCAATGAAGCCATATTTCGTAAGTGAAGAATTGAGATCACTATTGCATATGTTGATGTTTTAAATACTGAATTTTCCTCTTTCTTGCTCTCCTTTGTTTGATAAATAATCCCCCTTGAAAGAGAAAATTTAGGGTAAATGGAGTTGGAAAGCTCTTGTCCATAATATGTAAGGATATCAATATGATCTTACATCCTTGCTCTTATCTATTACACATAATAAAGGAAAAGGAAAGGTAAAAAAAAAATAACAACAAACAAACCAAAAACACCTTGGTTTCTCCCTGCAGTAAACATTCTCAGTAGGAAAAAGGGAGTTATGTAAGGTAAGTTTGGTTTTACAACTATTCAAGGGGTTGTTACCAAACTGCCTAACAATGCTCATAATAATGCATTTCAATTTAATTGATTTAGTTCAGATGAATTGAAATTTATGACACAGCAGTTCCACAATTTGGCTTCAGAGAACAGAATTCTCAGTAAGGCTCCAGTGTGCTGTGCTCTTGAGTGGTGATGTTATCCGGACATTGAAAGCACTCTTTTCATTCTTTTTATTACTCTTTCTGTGTGGAGACTTGGGAATTCTTTTTCTGTACTACATTTTCTTTTGCTTTTTTCTTCTTTCTTCTTTCCTCCCTTCTTCTTCTCTCCTCTCCTATCTCCTTTTCTCCACTTTTCTTTCTTTCTATCTTTCCTCTTTTCCTTTCTTCCTTTCTCTCTTTCTTCCTTTTTTTTTTTTGTTGTTGTTGTTTTTGGTATCTTCCCCCCTTTTTAACTCAGTTTCTGAAAATTATTGCTCTTTTACCAATTATTAACATTTAAGTGACATTGCTACTTACATTTGGTGGGTACTTGTGACCTTATTTCTCATGCTACTGCTGTTCTCTCAGACTTTATCTTTGAATAAACCTGTGTTAAAATAAAGGAACTCCTCATCCCTCCTCCTTGTCCCAATGGTTAACCCCACTCACTCTCATTATTCGCCTTGTGACCATCACTCAGTAAGTGGTTCTTAAATTGGAATGTGCACCAGATGACCTTGGAGAGCTGTTCACCCACAGGTTGCTGGGCACCACCCCTGATTCCCGCTCCAGCAGATCTGAGCAGACACCGGGATGTGCATTTCTATCAAGTTCCAGTGTGTTGCTGCTGCCACATTTGAGAGCCATGTTCTAATTCCAAACAATTATTTCATTTTCCTTCAACTATTTCCTCAATGAGACAAATAGTATCAGTTCATTTAATCTTCTTTAGTAACATTCATTTCAACAACTTTTAATCATCAATTTCCTTGGGCTATTTCCAAATCCTTCTTTGTTGGGTGCCTAGAACTGGACACCAAACTGCGGATAATTCTGACATAATAAAAGTAGCAGCCCCTTATATTTCTATGATGTATTTCTCCCAAAGGTTTGGTACAGTACTTTCTTATTATTTTGCTTGTCTGGCTAATATTGATGTAAATCTGTCTAATTTTGGTAAAGGAGGCAACTGAGGGAAGAGACACTGAGCAATTACCAGGAAGATCTACAGGACAAGATGTGAACTCAGCCTTTATGTCTCCTGATTTACAGCTTTATTTCAAATCTTGGAGGATTTCTTTAATTTATAAATTCAAAATCTAGTTCAGCTCCTTGAATCAGGTGAACTGCTTTGATCTATAATAAAATGCCCCCCAAATTAGAGTATTACTTAATTTTGATTAAAAGTTGTTATTGACTGTTCAGACACAAACTAAGCCTAATTTAAAGAAGTCCACTCAAATAATATGCAAATTTAAAACTATTTTATGTGGAATTTTACTATTCTGATCACAAATAATGGCTTTTAACTGTGACCTCACCTTTGGCTTTCAGTTCATGAAACATATTAATTTCAGTGCAGTTTGTCTCCCAGATTCTCCCTGCTGTCATACAATAGCCTTCTACTTTGGTCTACAAATTGGTGATAGTATTGTTTCATTTTTATAAGCTTAGTACTCACAAGATAATTAGGAACCTCTATGTTGTTCATTTAGCTGGTTTTATGTACTGCATATTTACAAAAACAAAAGTGAGATGAGAGATTAGAGGGTAAGCAGTTTCTCAACATACCAACTTTATTATTTACTCTGAGGCCCAGTGCACAAATTCGTGCACTGGTGGGGTCCCTCGCACCAATGCACGATCGGGGCTGGGGAGGGACCGCAGGAGGGCTCCATGGCATGTCCAGCCCATCTCGCCAAGTCCTGATTGGCTGGACCCCAGCAGCAAGCTAACCTACTGGTCAGAGCATCTGCCCCCTGGTGGCCAGTGCGCATTATAGCGACCAGTCGAATGGTCGGACACTTAGCATACTAGGCTGTTATTACATAGGATTTTTTCAAAGTCCTTTAGCTCCTTAAGCCCCATGGTTCTCTCTCTGGCTTTTTAAAACCCTGTCCTGTCTTCCCATCATGACAAAGAAAATGAAGAGTCTGATAGCTTGTAAGACAACAAAACTGGAGTTGATGGGCTCTTGAGGGTCCTAGTATTTGCCCTGAAGCCGCTGTTGCAAAAGGGAAAGGCTCCACCTGTGACTGACATGCATGGTGCCGTCAGCAGGAGGAACTGCATTCATTTCCACCAAGGAGATAAGCAGCACCAGGGGACCAGTGTCCCTCACCCACATTAGACAAACCGAATCAGTTCAAATCATTAGAACACATTGTGTCTAATTACATATAAATCAGCCTTGTAAATGGCCACTTACCTGCTTGCTAAACCAACATTTTAAAAATATTATAGCATAAACTGGCAAGTATTTTAATGGGTTGTTACATATTTTATACTTAATTATTCAATTAAGTATCCAGGGAATACGATGAATAACACATATCCCTGGTCCTCGTAGTGCTCTCCAGGAAGAGGAAACAGAAATGATTGCCCTTCTTTGGCTTTGAGCTGCATTCAGTCCCAGGAAAGTCAGCAGTGTGGGTTTCTGCCTACTTCACGCCTGGGGAAGAGGATGAGGAGACTGTTGAAAATATCCAGAAGAAAGTAAAAAATGAGCATTTGCCTAAAGGTTCATGCTCAGTGCCTCCTGACAAACTTTTCTAGTAAAGGCAGGGTTTAGGTAAAGGAAAACATAAGAAGGCGTGGAAAACATTGTATTCTAGGCAATCAGAAATTGCTTTTAGGTGATCTAGAATGTTGTGATTCCATTCTCTCTGTTCTTACGCATAGTTATGTAAAATATATTGAAAGCATTTGCAGGGGAATCACTAGCAGTGGGGAAGCATGTTTAGTCTTCATATTCTGTCTCTATCCTGGAAAGAATTGATTTACTTGGTTATTCCTTTATTTATCAGTCTGACCTGGCTGACCACAGGCAACTGGGCGCATGTACCAGAGATGCACCTGGGTCCTCCAACACTCTCTTTTTCTAAAAGACATTTTTATTGCTTTCAGAGAGGACTGGAGAGAGAGGGAAACATCAATGATGAGAGAGAATCATTGATCAGCTGGCTCCTGCATGCCCCACACTGGGCATGTGCCCTTGACCGGGAATCGAACCCGTGACCCTTTAGTCCACAGGCCAATGCTCTATCCACTGAGCCAAACCAGCTGGGGCCTTGCATGCTTTTTATTTTGTATGTAGTTTATAATCACTTTTTCTTACATTTGGTTGAACATCTGACCATGTGAAGCTACATGAATACTAAGGAGCAAATGCTCCAAATAGGGGCATCTTTTAACTTTTATTGTGTGACTGATGCGAGTGTTTCTCTGAAGAGTGTTTTGCATATTTATGACTTTACATGTGACACCATATATGTGACGCCAGGAGCTGTTTACCAAGAGCCAATAGAGGCCCTTGTGCACTTGAGGTCCTGGTTGAGCCTCCACAGGATTTTCTCCAGCATCAGCTCACTCAGCAGGGCCTGTGCCCAACCCTGAGCTCCACCATGTCCCCTCCCTCAGGGCCTCTGGCTCAGCTCTCGGTACCCTTTAGAAAATAATTGATAGGTTAATGCTTCCTTAAGTTATTATTTAATAAGGTGGGTTTCTCCCATGGGTATTATGCTTTAATAAAGGAACACTGAAGGCTGAAAAGACAACATCTCAGAGAAGACTTCTTCCGTGAATGGTTTTTCTGAGACCAGGACAGACTGTGACGTGAAGGCAGGACCCAGCTGAGTCCCTTTTGTGCATGTCTCACCACCTCCTGCCTGGGGAGCACTGGCAAGCACCTGCCTTCTCCCACTCTTCTAAGGGTAGCCTCTAGGCTTTATTTTCATAAATTCTACTCTAGGTGTGTTTACAAATAGACATCAAACCAGAACCAGAAGCAAAACGTGACTGACTCGAGAAAGACAAGTATCCCATGATCTCACTCATATGTGGAATCTAATGAACAAAATAAACTGATGAACAGAGTGGATCCAGAGACATGGAGGCATGGAACAGAGCGCAGAATCTCAGAGGGAAGGTGGGGGAGGGAGGGAGGGTGGGTGGGAGGTAATCAATCAAGGACCTTGTGTGCATATATGCATGGCCCATGGCCTCAGACAATGGGGCTGATGAGGGCCTAGGGTGGAGGTGGGCTGGAGGGGGTCAATGGGGGAAAAAACGGGACATATGTAATACTTTCAACAATAAAGAATTATCTTTTAAAAAGTGACTGACTCTAACCCCTCACATTTCATTCCATTTAACCACTACTTGTCTCTGCTTCTGTCACTCCATCCATCCAGAAGGCGAGAGCATTCCATTGGCACCAGACCAAGACACCGACATGCATATTCTCATGAAAAGCCAAGTTAGGATTTCCTTTAATCAGATTCTTTCCATAAATCCTAAATGCAGAAATTTAACTGCAAACAAAAGATACGTATAGTTTAAAGATGTACAGAATTTTTTTTTTGAGACATCCAGGATGGAGATTGATGGTATACTCAAACTTCCTCCTTGTTGCTTTGTGTTCATTTTCTACTTATTCAGGTTTATTATTTACTAGAGGCCCGGTGCATGAAATTCATGCACGGGGGGTCCCTCAGCCCGACCTGTACCCTCTCCAATCTGAGAGCCCTCAGGGCATGTCCTGCTGACGGCTTAGGCCCGCTCCCTGTGGTTCTCTGCTCTCTGCGAGGCTTGACTGCTCCACACCATAGCGATGGGCAAGCAAGCCCTGCTGGGTGCTGCCTGCAGCTGTGCTTGTCTGCTCCCAGGTCACCACGGCAACAGCCAAGCAGGCCCTGCTGGGTGCTGCCTGCAGGCCCACTTGCCTGTTGTGGGTCGCTGGCAGCTACGACCAAGCAGGCCCTGCTGTCTGCTGTCAAGCTGCGCCGCTGGACCCACCCCCAGGCCCACCCTGAGGTTGCCTGTCCAGCCCTGCCTGGCTCCCCGGGCCCCACAGCAGCTGCGGCCACTGGGGTCTGGCCCTGCCTCCCTCTTTGGCCCTTGAAGCAGCCTTGGCGGCTGCTGACCAGGCCCTCCCCTAGTGCAGGTGCATGGAGGCGGGTCCGGGCGCTGCTGCCGCCTTTGCTGCCACCCCAACCCGCGAACACTGATGGAGGTGGGTCCGGGCGCCACCGCCACCACCGGAGAGACCCCTCAGTGTTCGTGGGTCTGGGGACAGCGGCGTCGCCTGGACCCACCCCCATCAGTGTTCACGGGTCCAGGGGCACCACCACTGCCGCCACCGCTCCGACCCACGAACGCTGAGGGGTCTCCCCTCAGCAGCGATGGATCCGGCCTTTGAGAGGCACAGGGGGCGCCTCTCAATGGCTGGATAGGCCACCCCGAGTCCCGCCCCCCAGCCTCCCGCTGCCCAATTGTGGGTGTAGCGGAGTGATGGTTATTTGCATATTACTCTATTATTAGATAGGATTAATTGACCTACTTTTTTCCTCTCTTTCTTTGTCATGGCATTCTCTGAATTATAGTTCTGTCTGCCTACTTTGCTTTATATATGCACTCAAAATTATTAGCATTGATGCTGGACCACTTTCCAATCTCACAAAGTTCTAGAAACATCTGGTTTTAAGGTGGAGACCTCCACATGGCCGTCTACCTAGTCTTCTTCTGTGAAGTCACTAGCCATGATAGGAACAGAAACACTAATTCCTCAAGGAAGCCTCCCTCGCCTCCCAAATTAGAGCCTGTCTCTTTGCTTATCTATATATATAAAAAGGCAGTGACTGTGACAATCGAAACAACTGGTCAACCAAACAGCAGGCTGTGTGGGGCAACCAGGCCAGCAGAGGGGGGCAGTGAGGGGTGACCAGGCTGGCAGGCAGAGGCAAGTAGGGGTGATCAGGTTGTTGTGGGGGGCAGTTAGGGGCGATCAGGCAGGCAGGCAGGTGAACGGTTAGGAGCCAGCAGTCCAGGATTATGAGAGGAATGTCCAACTGCCGCTTTAGGCCCAATCCAGCAGTCAGACATCCCCCAAGGGGTCCAGGATTGGAGAGGGTGCAGCTGAGCTGAGGGGGACCTCCCGTCCCATGCATGAATTTCGTGCACTGGGCCTCTAGTGCTCTTATAACTGGCTGTAATGTCTTTCTTATACTTTTCATGGTTTAAATTATGTATTTGGGCAATAATGTGATCAATGCATGCCTTTCGACAGGGCTGTGAGCTCTGGCAACTGCTGCACTCACTTGCTGCATCCCTCTCTCTCCAACCAAGCCTAGCCATACAGTATTGGTCAATGTGCACTTATAGTTATTATTACTAGTAGTAGTAGCAGTAGTAGTAGTAGTAGTAATACTGAGGTCTATGATCAGCTTTGTTTTTATTATGCAACCCAAACTGGCTATAGATAAAGATTTATATATTTACCTGCTTTTTTCTCCACTCATACTTTCATTTATTTGTTTAGTCTATACAGCTGTCAAACAAATAACAAATATATATTGTTCGACTATTCTGCTTAAGCCCCTTTTCAAGCAAACAAGGCTGAAGCAGTGGAGCACTCGGCCCATTGAAGGAACTTGTCATTGTTTACGGGAGAAAGACAGACACATAAATGCTTCTAATACAAAGTAGAGCCTGCTAAGCGCCCAAGAGTGCCCCAGAGTCCCCACAGCACGGAGGCCTAGGGACCGCCTCACAGGGCATTGCCTTTGGCTGAGACTCCAAGGTAATGGCTCACCTGGACAGGCAGAGATGAAAAGGAACAGTGTTCCAGGTGAAGATGAGTGTGGGGGTGGGGAGCTGTGTGGGGGGAGGGGGAGGTATTAAACAAAAAGGTAGAAAAGAAAAAACTCTTGGACACAGACAGCAGGGTGGTGACTGGTGGGGGAGGTGGACGAGGGTAAAGGAGGGTTAAATGGTGATGGAAGGAGACTGACTTGAGGAGGTGAACACACAGTACAGTGTAGGGAGGATGTGCTGTGGAATTGTGCACCTGAAACTTGTGTAATTTTATGAACCAGTGTCACCCCAATAAATTCAATTTTAAAGGTTTGTGTCTCTATTTCTCGAGTGCCATGTACACCTACAGGAGACAGTCAATATCTGAGTGACCTCAGAGAGCAGACAAAGCTGACAGCGGGGACAGAAGGAACCCGTGTGCTCACCACAGGAGTGGAGATTCTATTCCTAGGCCAGGGAGAGGAGGCCTCTGAGCAGGAGGACCTCATTGGAACTGTGTGTTGGGAAGATCGATTTGGCATCGCTGTGTCTCAGGGTTAAGTCAGTGGTAGTGTTGGTTGAGGAAACTCCCACCCCTAGGGCCTGTGCCTGTCTCGGTGCCTTAGTCCCCCCTGGCAGCGTCCACGCTTGCCTCACACTGACTACCTGCAGGCTCATCTTCTGCTCCTCACCTGTGTGGACTGGAAGGGCACACTGAGTCTCGGTCTGTTTAATGTACTATTTAAGAAATGGACACAGAGTTTGAACCAGGTCTTCTTACTTCTGTTTTCAGATGTGGAACCTGAGGCTGGGGTAGAACTGATTTTCCAGCCCAAGTCCTTTGACTCTTTTCTGTCATGTTTACAATCTCTTTTAATTTTAATAAAAAGAGTGAGTACAAGTTGAATGACAGCAGTTAGAGTCCATTGAATAATTTCTATGGCAAGCCCTATTCTAAGTGCTTTCATGTGCATTTAATCATTTAATAATCACACAAAAAATGTTATGAGGTGAGTACTATTGTTCTTTGAACCAGAGGAAGCTGTGATAAGAGAATTTAAGGAATGCGCCTCAGCATGAAGCTATTAGGAGGAGGCGTCTGGGTGGAGATGCACAGCCAGTACTCTCCTGCTGGCTTTTGCCCGTGAGTTCAGGGAGGGACACATGTGAAAGCACCTGCTCATTGTCCATGTATCGGAGGTGCTCAATAAACGGTGCCTGAACGCAGGTTCACTTTGTGACCTCAGCTAATGCTGCGTCTCTCTTGCCCGGGGCCTCAGGCCAGTCAGTCCTGCGATGTGTGACTTTTTCTCCAGATGCTCAGACCCAGGGCGTCATCTGCGAGGAATGGCTCCACTGCTGGGCATCTGGGTTGGTCCTCACCTGTTGACCATCCCGAGTCTGTCTCCACTTTTTAAATGATCAGCCTGGACTTTCCAGGCCACGCCGGCCTTCCCTGGTCTGGTGGGTTGTGGAGGCATTCACTCTTCCGCAGGAGACAGATGTGTTCTTTGGAATAGATCCACATCACCACTTTCTAGGGAATGAATCTTATAGGAACCCATACGTCTTCTATTAGAATCATATGGGCTTCCAAAGATGACCAAGAAAGACTTTTGGGAATGGCAAACAATTAAATTAAAAATTCAACCATAGGTATTGAATTTAAAAAGAGAAAACTAGTAGCTATTATATCTCTACAATGTTAACTATAGGAACTATACATTTTCACACACATGAGCTATTTAGTAGTCACAAAAATTATATGAATGAGAAATTAGGTTCAGAAAAGTAAAGATGCTCATAGTTACAATGAGTAAATTGTAGAATTACAGTATAAACATAAAAGGTGTCTGAGTTCAAGCTCATCCATTTGATTAACCAATATTTATTAAGTGCCTACTGTGAGCTAAGCGCTCTGTTGAGCCCTAGGAATATGTGAACTAAGCAAGTTAGGCATGTTCCTTATCTGTAAAGAGCTCACAATGCAGCAAGAACAAATAACTGTATAAATAACAACATCTAGCAAGATGAATGCTGTGATGGAGAAAATGCAATCAATGTGACCCTTCCATATATTCTGTATGTGGCAAAACATGTAAGCCTTAAATTTAAAAAAATACACATATCACATTTAATGGAACAATTATTCCCTTCACTCAAGTCTCCATTCCTCATGGTTTTACTCTAAATGGTTGAGGAGCTGAACTTGAACACTCAGGTCCTGCCAGCATGTAAAGCACCGGGACACCAGTCGCTGGGGATGTGTGTGGTGTGTCTGGTCCCAGGACAGAAGAAGCTTAAACAAAACTGGCAAAAACTTTGGGCAACGTAGATGCTAAGAAATTCTAGGAAAAGCTTATAAAAGAAAGTCCGTTTCAATACCCAGGTCCGTTGGCCCGAGTGGCCGGGGAAGCCGGCCGGCGGCAGTGCTTTGGCGGTGGCAGCGCCAGGCTGTGGCATGAGCGGAGCTTGTGCCTGCCCTTGTTTACCGTCCGTCAGAGGCTTCCTGAGCTTAGCCCAGCCGGACGGACTCCTCCTCTCAAATATCAGACCTGATCTTTTCAAATAAAAACAGCACACCGCACATTAACAGCTTTGATCCAACTGTGTACTTTGCATTTGTGTGTGTTGGGGGCCCTGGGGACAAAGGAAGGCTTTATGAGGCCCGGCCGTGGAGGCCAGCAGCTGCAGGGAGGGAAGGGGCGGCTCAGCCATGACACCTGGACGGTCAGCTCTCAGACCCCCAGGCTCCCACTAACCTTGCAGGCTTGCTCTGGGCATCTCCTACTTTCAGTCTCTTGTTCACAAGGGGCGAGTCTGGGATGGGAGGCCTCGGAATTTATTTAGCTAGTCCTTCCCTCTGCCTCCAGACAGGTCCGAGTCAGGCAACATCTTTCTTTATTTTCTTTCTTTCTTTCTTTCTTTCTTTCTTTCTTTCTTTCTTTCTTTCTTTCTTTCTTTCTTTCTTCTTTCTTTCTTTCTTTCTTTCTTTCTTTCTCTTTCTTTCTTTCTTTCTTTCTTTTCTTTCTTTCTTCCTTCCTTCCTTCCTTTCTTTCTTCCTTTTTTAAATATGTTTTTATTTATTTTTAGAGAGAGAGGAAGGGAGCAGGATAGAGAAATAGAAACATTGATGAGAGAGGAACATCATCCATTGGCTGCCTCCTGCACGCCTCCTACTGCGGATCAAGCACGCAACCCAGGCATGTGGCCTTGACCGGAATCGAACCCGGAACCCTTCAGTCCGCACGCTGTTGTTCACTACTGAGCCACGTCAGTTAGGCAATAACTGAGAGTTTTGATTACAGGAAAAAGGAACCTTTAATTGGTTCCTAAATCCACCAGATACTTTCAACAGATGACATCATTAATCTTCTCAAAAGTACCATGAAGTAGGTAAGATTTCCCCTCTTTAATGATAAAAGATCCTGAGACTCAGGGAAGCTAACAATAATACCTGTTACCTATCACGGAGGGGGGTCCCATCAGAGGCCCTGGGGTCCACTGGGTCAGGTCAGTCTTCCCGGCTGGTAGCCCGAGGGCAGCGCTGAGCTCCCACAGGACTCTCTGTGGCCACCAAAAGCTCAGCCGATGAGCTATTGCCTCAGAAAACCCCCCTCCTGGCCTGTTTTCTCTTATGTTTGTGTCAGTGGACACAGAAAAGCTGCCTTAAAGATTTTGAGATCCCTAAGTGAAAGGAAATTGCATGGGCAGAATATACAGTAGTTTGAATGGGGATCCAGGAACCTTCTTCTGTTTAGGAATGAGGCCATAGGAGAGACGCAGTGGGTGCAGCATGGAGCACCCCAGTGTTCACAGAGACGCCCTCCGGTCTCCGCCCAGGCTGCCTCCTTCCCTGCTGCCCACCCACCCCGCCATGGTGCACGCTGAGCCCTGCTCTCTCAACAGTTCCAGGATGGCACTAGGAAGGAGGGGGCTTAGAAATCCCAGGACAAACACAGTGCATAAAGCTTAACAAATCGCAACATTTGGTAAAATTAAATCCTCTTTTTAAAAACATAGTTATTGCTAGATTTCAAAAACAATGAGGCATTTTAAAAATAAAGATAAAACATGATTGTTGAAATGGAATTTTAAAATATCTGCTCGATGTGTGTGTGTGTGTGTGTGAGACTAGGTACTGTAATTTTAATTAGTTGTAATCTAAGCTGCATTTTTGCTCCTTTTTTTCTTTTTTCCCTTTTTTAATGTATCAGTTAATCTATTGGTTACATTTTCAGCTTTTCTTTGCTTCTGGTTTCATTTTCAGATGAAAAAATGCTAGGCACACTGTGCTGCTGTCTGGTTGCCATGGTGACCACAGCCTATTATCCGGCCTTGTCATTCATCAAGAAAGAATTGCACTTGACAGAGGAGAGGGAAATGCCTGCAGTCCGCAGCACAGAAGGAACGGGCTTCTTTCTTCCGCGTGTGAAAGGCCTTTGGTGCCTGTCCCGTTGCGTCTTTTATTTAGCGTTATTTATCGCTTGTAAGGACAATAACTGATATCTGTAAAAATATAGCCCCTCCCCGCAAAGTATTTAACTGGCAATTTGTATATTTGCCTTGCTTTCCAGTTACAAACTTATAAACTTATATCTCATGCTTCACCCCTGCCTCCCTGCCAGGAACAGCCAGAAGATTATATTTTCAACAGTGAATGATCATTGTCAAGATAATCAACAGGACCGCTTCTTCTTAAAATTATATTTTATTACCAATAGTTAATTTGTGTTTTTCCATTGATTTTAGAGAGAAGAAGGGAAAGAGAGAGAGAGAGAGAGACATAGATGTGAGAGAGAAACATTGATCAGCTGCCCTCGATGGGGGATCAAATCTGCAACCCGGGTATATGCCCTGACCAGGACTCACATTGTCACCTTCTAGTGTTTGGGATGACACTCCAACGCTCCAACCCATTGAGCACACTGGCCAGGGCTTGTTCTGCTGTTCTTAAAACTAATTAGTGTGATACATAATCAATCAATAATTGAATATAACTTTTAACTAAATTACTTCTCCCATTATGTAATGACTATGAAATACAGCATCAGCAAATCATAAAAAGATAGCATGGCTGTCTCTCCACTAGATAATCCTATCTAATAAAGAGTGAATATGCTAATTGACCATCACAACCTCACAAAGATGACGGCACCCACAGCCAATAAGGAGGGAATATGCTAATTGACTGCCATTCCCTCAAATATGGCAGCACTGACAGCCACAAGATGGCGACGCCCAGCCCCCTCAGCCCTGCTGGGGTGGTAGGCATACAGCACGACTGGGCCCGCCCCCAGGTGGGTCCGGCTGCTCCGTGCGCCTGCCTCTGAAGTCCCCCAGTCACCTAAGCCCCCAGTCGCCCAGGTGCAGGCAAGCCTCGGATGGCGGCTGCCCAGCTGCCCAGGGCCACCCGAGGCTCAGGTAACCAGGGCCGGCCGAGGCTTATGCTGCCAGCAGTGGCAGCAGCAGAGGTGTGATGGGGCTTCACCTTCCCCTGATCGCCAGGTCGCCTCCCACCCCTGAGGGCTCCCGGACTGTGAGAGGGGGCAGGCCAGGCTGAGGGAGCCCCCCCTCCAGAGAATGAATTTTCATGCACTGGGCCTCTAGTTAAATATAAAAGCATGATTGCTCTTTATAAATTTGGATCCAACTCTAATCCATTGCTATTCAAAGTCAGAAAAAATAATTACTTGTTATTTGACTATTCCTCCTCATATCGATTTGAATTAATTCAAATTGTATCTGTAAACAATTGGTCTAATAATTGTATATGCTGCCCTAACTGGTTTGGCTCAGTGAATATAGCATTGGCCTGTGGACTGAAGGGTCCCAGGTTCGATACCAGTCAAGGACATGTACCTTGGTTGCGGGCACATCCCCAGTGAGGGGTGTGCAGGAGGCAGCTGATCAATGTTTCTTTCTCATCGATGTTTCTCACTCTCTACCCCTCTCTCTTCCTCTCTGTTAAAATAAATAAAATATATTTAAAAAAATAATTGTATATGCTTACACACCAGTCCTGTTATTTATTTTTTACCTCATTATTCAACTCTTTAAATATCTGCATCCGATGGGCCATTTTAAACAACTTTGCTCTGTTGATTGCTTTGCTCTTCTTGAGTTGTTTGACTTTGGTTTTCTTCTTAGGTGGAGAAAGCTTGTAAAATAGGCAGTAAGATACGTTGTGATCCCTGAGCCTGGGCTTTGAGTATTGGGCTGATCTTTTGTCTCAATGATCAGAAAGAAGCTGGGCAATAATGACACTTCATATGGAGTTGGTAAAAGAACAGCACTCAGAAAATCTGAGGTGTTTTGCAATTAAGCCATTCCATCTTGAGTATAATTGGGCAGCCAGTGTGAGCAATAAAGAGCTTCTGAAGTTCAAGTTCTCTTCTGTCTGAGGACAGCTTCAGGAGCGCACACGGGACACTGAAATCCCATTTCTACATGCTTAGTGAAACAGAGAGTTGGATAAGTATCCAGGAAGTTTTGGTTTTGAGATGGTTCAGATTCTAACCTTCCCACCACTTCCTTAAATATCTGGAAAATTCTGGAAAGAGGAGGTTTGGGGGTGGAGAGGGATAATTATAAAAGAATTAATTATAGCTGTCAGAAAATCTGGATTTTAGATATTGCTACATAATAACTCAACATCTCTTGATTTTCATTGCATCTAAGATAAATTCCACTAATACATACTTGCCAGCATCCTTTATATATTCTGGCATGTAAAAACATAGCAACCATGGAATGTTTTTCTTTAATTTTGACATTGGGTAGAGCAAGGAAACAGCAAAAAGGAGAAAAGACATGTTGACTTGAGAATTATGGCTTTTCCTATTGGTTCTAAACTTTTACTTTAATATTGCAGCAACACCATGGTTCATTTCCTGTTAACCTGCAAGCCTACCTTACCTTATGATTTTCAAATATCCCTGAGGCCAATGTTTTCACTAAAGAATGAAAATGAACAGGCAGAAACAATTAAGGGAGCAGATACAGTGAAAGCGAACACTGCCCGGCACTTTCACAGAAACGAAAGTGTATAAAGGAATGCCGCTTGGAATTTGATCCCATAGCAGCAAAGCTTTTGCTTCTTGTCATTTTTCCCTCGCCCAACCCCCGTGCACACCACTTCCCCTTTATGGGCAAAAAGAAAAAAAAAGAAAGAAAGATCTAGGCACACAAAGGAACTCCTAAATACTCACAGGCATGGGAAATATTTTACCTGTCTGTTACTGGTCCAGGATTATCTCCAAGAAAATAAAATTCATCTAGAAATTCTAAACTGCAAATGGCTCCCAAAACCTGTTAAGTGTTCACATATGTCTTTATAAAATGTGTAACATGGAACTATGGATTGTTTATGCAGCCCTGATTAAGGATATGAATATTATTAAAAGGATCAAGTCAGCTTAATTAAAGGTGGAAAATTATAAAATCATATAGAATTGTAACCTACAATTAGGAATATGAAACTAATAAAATAGTTTAACAAATAGTACATTCATTTATTTATTCAGATAATTTTCAGGTAATATTATTTTATGCATAAAATGCATGCCAATCACTGAGTGAGGAATAAAGATTCAGGGATAAAACACACAACTCTTACTTTGAAATCTATGATCTCAAAGCAATGATAAAGAGGAAGTGATATTTTTACTAGAATTTTAAAAAATTAGTAGAAATTAATCTGGCAAATAGGGGAAGAAAGCAGCATGTTTATATACTGTGGAGTTCAGAAAGCCTTAAGAGAATGCCACACCCAGGGGCTGTGGGGTACAGACCTCAAACAAATCAGTGTGTTATTAATTTAACGTTATTATTCTATGAATAAGGTATCATTTACCTATCAGGAAATATACAGATTTTAGGCATACAGTTTGATTAGATTTGACCATTGAATTCTCTTGCATAATCCATACTCCAACAATCAATTGTGCTGCAATGTGAAATATGCATTCCTAAAAATCAGCATTGTCATGCAAAATCATGCAATAAAAATCACGTCTTATGCAAAAACATGGGACTGGGGCATTACATTCAGACACATTGTCAGTGACATGTAAATATAAATAGAAGCTTAATAAAAACTAGTGCAGTTTTGCATGTTAGGTGAATAAGAAGTTTTTAAATGCTATCCTATATAATAAAGAGGTATTATGCAAATTGATCATCACACCCTCACAAGATGACTGCCTATGACCAGGCCAGCAGGGTGGCTAGTGAGGGATGACCAAATGACTGAACAGCAGGCTGCATGGGGTGACCAGGCTAGTGCGGGGGGGGGGGGGCATGAGGGGTGACCAAGTTGGCAGAGGGGGGCAGTTGGGGGTAACCAGGCTGACAGGGGGAGGTCAGTTGGGGGCAAGCAGGCTGGCAGGGGAAGCAGTTGGGGGTGACCAGGCTGGCAGGGGGGGCAATTAGGGGCTACCAGGCCAGTGGGGGGGTGCTGTTGGGGGCAACCAGGCTGGCAGGGGGAAAGTTGGGGGCAATTAGGCTGGCAGGGGGGCAGTGAAGGGCAACTAGGCCAGTGGGGGGGGCAGTTAGGAGTGACCAGGTTGGCTGGGGGGTCAGTTAGGGGCAACCTGGCAGGCAGGCAGGTGAGTGATTAGGAGCCAGCTATCCAGGATTGTGAGAGGGCTGTCCGACTGCCAGTTTAGGCCAGGATTGGGCCTAAACCGGTAGTTGGACATCCTCTGAGGGGTCCCAGATTGGAGAGGGTGCAGGCTTGGCTGAGGGGACCCCCCCCACACACCATGCACAAATTTTGTGCACTGGGCCTCTAGTAATAAATATGAAACTTTACCTTGAAAAAGACCTGAAGTTTGCTCGTGGACATGGCCATCAGAAGGGTTCTAGTTTGTGAGTTATTGTGAAGTACAGGAAGGAGGGTTACCTTCCTGTAAGAAAGGAAAATATGTCACAGCTGATGTCGATGGTTGTGGCTCAGTATCCACAAGAACAACTAGCTGTTTCACGTGTGTTCCTGTGCATGAGGTTTATGTGTTCTGATGCAGGTCAGTTCAACTGGACAGTGTTCTGCATTCACACAGTGCTTCCTGCAGACAGAATCCCACATAAGCAAATGAAAAATCTACATGGTCCTCTAACTCCTTCCTAAGATGTCGATTGTTCTGGAACAAATTCTCAAGTTTAAAGCATGTGTTATAGCAGCTCTACCTGGGAGAACATCGCCAGTTAGTTCCCTCAGACTTCTGCCAATCACCAAGTCCCCATCCCCAGCAACCACTCTTCTGATTTCTATCACCATTGATTAGTTTGCTTCTTCTGGAACTTCATATACATGGAATCTCTGTACAGTTTGTGTCCTGGCTCAAATGTCTTTGAGTTCATTCATGTTGCCGGTTTCCTGGAAGGTTCATCCCCTTTATGATTGAGTAGTAGTATTCCATTACATGGATATTCAGTCATCTGTTTTCCCATTTTCCTAGTGGTGATCATTATGGCCATTACAGTACCATTTTTTTATTATCATGTACTAGAGGGCCAGTGCACGAAATTCATGCACGGAGGGGGTTGTCCCTCAGCCCAGCCTGTACCCTCTCCAATATGGGACATCCCTCTCACAATTCAGGACTGCTGGCTCCCAACTGCTTGCCTGCCTGCCTTCCTGATTGCCCCTAACCGCTTTTGCCTGCCAGTCTGATCACCCCCTAACCACTCTGCTGCCAGCCTGTTTGCCCCCAACTTCCCTCCTCTGCCGGCCTGGTCACCCCTAACTGCCCTCTCCTGCAGGCTTGATCACCTCCAACTGCCCTCCCTTGCAGGCCGGGTGCTTCCCAACTGCCCTCTCCTGCTGGCTATCTTGTGTCCACATGGGGGGAGGATCTTTGACCACATGGGGGCAGCTATATTGTGTGTTGGAGTGATGATCAATCTGCATATTACTCTTTTATTAGATAGGATAGAGGCCTGGTGCAGGGGTGGGGGCCAGCTGGTTTGCCCTGAAGGGTGTCCCTATTTAACATTTGATCAGGGTGGGGTTCCCTTGAGGTGTGGGGCGGCCTGAGAGAGGGGCCTGTGGTGGTTTGCAGGCCGGCCACGCCCCCTGGCAACCCAAGCGGAGGCCTTGGTATCTGGAATTTATTTTCCTTCTACAATTGAAACTTTGTAGCCTGGAGCGGAGCCAAGCCTGGGGTTCCCTCAGAGGCCGCAGCCATTTGTGTTGGGGTTATAATTGAAACTTTGTTGCCTTAAGTGGGTGGGCCCGGCCAGGGTGTGCAGAAAGCTTTGCTTCCCCTGTTGCCGGCAGCAACCCTGGCCTGCTCTCTCAAGCTCCATTCTGCCGCCATTTGTTTGAATTTGTTTACCTTCTATAATTGAAACTTTGTAGCTTGAGTGGAGGCTTAGGCCTGGCAAGGGCAGGCGGAAAGCTTGGCTTCCTCTGTTACCTAGGAAACCTTGCTCTCTGTGGCTGTAGCCATCTTGGTTTGGGTTAATTTGCATACTCGCTCTGACTGGATGGTGGGCGTGGCTTGTGGGCATGGCTTGTGTGTGTCGGAGGTATGGTCAATTTGCATATTTGTCTATTATTAGATAGGATAAAGCTACTATGAACATTTTGTACATATTTGTTTGTGTTTTAAGATATGTTTTAATTTCTCTTGGGTAAATACTTAGAAGTGAAATTGCTGGGTACGGTATACATTTAATTTTGTGAAAAATGGTCAAACAAATTTCAAAAGTAGTGTACCACTTTATGCTTCCATCAATAATGCTGAAGGTGCCAAAACCGGTTTGGCTCAGTGGATAGAGCGTCGGTCTGCGGATTGAGGGGTCCCAGGTTCGATTCCGGTCGAGGGCATGTACATTGGTTGCGGGCACATCCCCAGTGGGGTGTGTGCAGGAGGCAGCTGGTCGATGTATCTCTCTCATCGATGTTTCTAGCTCTCTATCCCTCTCCCTTTCTCTCTGTGAAAAATCAATAAAATATATTTAAAAAAAAAATAATGCTGAAGGTTCCTGTTGCTCTCCATTCTCAGCAACATTTGACGTGGTTAGTCTTTTAGTCATTCTACTGGGAGTTTTGATTTGTACATAGAAATCAGGTTGTGTTGGTTGATTGGATGGTTCAAATGTTACATATGCCTGTTGATTTTCTATTTATTTATTCTATAAATTTTTGAGATTAAAATGTTGAAATATTTAACTATGATTTCAAATTTGTCTGCTTTTTCTATCCATTTTTGCTTCTTGAACTTGGTGCTATTATTACATACATGCTCCTTTATAATTACTGTATCTTTATGATTTGACATTTCTATCATTGTTCTATTTTTTCTGCTAAAAATAATTTTTCTAAAATCAGTTTTGTTTAATATTAATATAGCCACTGCATTATTCTTATGATTAATGTTTTTAATCTTTTTCCACATTTTACTTTTATCTGTGTTATTACATTACATGTGAGTCTGTTATAATCAGCACACATTGGGGCATGCTTTTTAGTACAGTATGCCAATTTCGTCTTTTAATAGAATACTTAGTTAATTTATAATTAAATAGTTGGATATATAACTGTTATCTTGCTCTTTGTTTTCTATTTGTCGCATCTGTATTTTATCTCTTACATCCTCTTTCCAGACTAATTTTGCATGAGTAATATTTACTATTCCATTTTTTATCTTTTGTTAGTTTTTTATTTATACACCATTTTATTTTTTTAATAATTGTTTTAGAATTTGTATAAATCCTTAACTTTTCATAATCTCTCTTGAATTAATATCAACCTACCACATATAAAACATATGTACTTCAAAGTTTTTACTTTTTTATATACTAATGCTGTCATATATATAACTACTTTTCTACGCTGTCATACACTGAAATTCTGTTGAATTTTTCAGCCATTTTCTTGTCTGTGCTTCAGTTTAGATAATTTCTATTTTCCTGTATTCAAACTCACTAATCTTTCCTTTGCTGTGAAGCTCATCCACTGACCTTTCTACTTCAGGTGTGTGTTTCTTAAGTTCTAGGGCTTACCTTTGTTCTTTTATGCTCTGTTAGTGAAATTCCTATGCACTGTTGTGTTTCTCTACTTTACTCATTGCTGCACTGTATGCACGTTTCCCTTTAACTCCTTGAACACGTTCATAATAGTTGTTTTGAAGTTCTTGTCTGTTAATTCCATTATGTCTGTCATTTCTGAGTCTGTTTTTATTGACTGAGTTTTCTCCTGGTTATGTGTCACATTTTTCAACTTCTTTATATATAACTAGAGGCCCGGTGCATGAAATGAAATTCGTGCACGGGGGGATGAGGTCCCCCCTCAGCCCAGCCTGCACCCTCCCCAATCTGGGACATCCCTCTCACAAGACCACTGGCTCCTAACTGCTCACCTGTCTGCCTGCCTGGTCACCCCTAACTTCCCCCTGCTGGTGTAGTCACCCCCAACTGCCCCCAACCACTGGCCTGGTTGCCCCTAACTGCCCCCTACCAGCCTGGTTGCCCCTCACTACCCCCCTCTGCCGGCTTGGTCACCCCACGCAGCCTGCTGCTCGGTCATTTAGTCGCCCCTCACTGCCCCCTCTCCCCTGCCAGCATGGTTGCCCCAAATTGCCCCCCCTCCCCACCAGCCTGGTCACCCCTCACTGCCCCCTCTGCCAGTCTGGTCACCCTCAACTGCCCCTTTTGCGAGCCTGGTCGCTCCACACAACCTGCTGCTTAGTCATTTGATCACCCCTCACTAACACCCATGCCGGCCTGGTCACCCCATGCAGCCTGCTGCTCAGTTGTTTGGTCTCTCCTCACTGCCCCCCATCTGCTGGCCTGGTCGCCCCACACAACTACCGCCCCCCCAGTCACCCCACACAACTACCCCCCCCTTGCAGGTCTGGTAGCCCCACGCAGCCTGCTGCTCAGTCGTTTAGTCATCCCTCACTAACCCCCCTGTCAGCCTGCTAGCCCCACACAACCTCTTCAGTCATCTGTTCGGTTGCGAAGGTTCCTTAGCCTTTTATATATATAGATACTTTCTGATTTGATGCTGAACATTATAGATCCCATGTTGTTGAGTGTCTGGCTTTTGTTGTCTTCCTTAATAGAGTATAGAATTTCGTTCTGGAAGGAAGTTAAATCAATACTGCCTGATTCTTTTTGGTATTGTTTTTAAACATGTGAGGGTCTAGAGTAGACTTTATTCTAGGTATAAACTCTGCTAAGGCATGACCTTTCTGGTTTCTCTACCAAGCACTGTGGTTGTTCTGAGGTCTCTACTCTATGTGTGGTTGGAACTTGTGCCCCTCAGCCTTCTGAAAGGTCTAGTATTGGTTTTACTCGCAGTTTCTCGGTAGTTTTTCTTTCCCCAAAGCTGCCTTTTCTCGTGAGTTGTTCTGCACAGGATCTCCTGGCTCTTGCCCTGCACATGTGAAGTGTTGTGCTCAAACACTCAAGGGCTCCCAATACAGATTTCTGAAGCTCTTGGTCTGTGCAGTGCCCTTTTGTCTAGTATCTGACCCACAAATTTGAGCAAATTCTGTTCTCTTTCTTTTTATCCAAGCAAGACCATTGTTTTCTAGGTTCCTTTGCCTGCATGACAGTCATAATGTGCCTCCAAGTAGAGAACCACTGAGATGATGAAGCTCACCTAACTTAGTTTCTTTCCCACAGTGATCATGGTTCTTTTTTGCCTATTGTTCAACAACTGAAAATAGTTACTTGATATATTTTTCCCAGTTTGATAGTCCTATACCAGTTACTCAGTTATCATTGGCAAGCAGGTATTTTAATGCTAAATCATTTTGGTTATCAAGTTCTTTGCAAAAAGGTACAAAAATGCTCCTTCATTACAAGAAATACAACCTAAGTAATTACACTATTATAAATTTAGTATGTGTGTTGTTTATATAAATGTGTGTGTGTGTGTGTGTGTGTGTGTGTGTGTGTGTGTGTGTGTGTGTGTGTAATGGGATTTTAGTCATCACAAGGCAACAATCATTTAGTACTATACATACTATAACCTTATCCATTTTCTTTTCATATCAGTTTTGGTTAGCTTGGAATTTACTGAGGCCTGTGAGAATTATAGCTATAAGAATCAGAATGAAAGAAATTTTTCTCTTATTTAATACTGAACTATTTTGCTTTTCAGATATAATTAACCTAAGGCAGAGAATAATCCTCTTGATTATGTTACCATACGACAGTCAGAGCATCAGACAATCCTCCCCGCCCCCCATTGGTCAAGATGGTGCCGAGGAAAGTTCCTACACTGAGCATGCCAAAAGCTGGAAATATGAATGGGCAGGGCCTGAGCAGTCAAAAACTAGCAATAAAATTGAATAGGAAAAAAGCCCTCCCCTCCTATCCCTAAGAGACCTGTGAGCCTGAGCAGGAAGGAGACATGGTCTTTGAGAGGGGAGTCTGTCATTCTTCCAGGTGCTGTGGCACCTAAATAAACCTCTTTCCTTTTGCACCTGCCTCTTTCCCAGTGGCAGGAAGCCAAACCTGAGTTGGAGAGCTAATTAGAGTCAAATATACCCTAATATACATGAGAGACTTCACATAAACTGTAATGTAAAGTGGATTTATTCTTTGTATTCATATGTGTGATTCTGGGAGAACATTGTTCACAGTATTTGTGAGATACTAGTTGGAGTGTCCAGGTCAATGAAACAATTCAATTCACATAGATGTTATTGTTCACACAGTACAAATCCATGTGTATTAACTTGTAGCCAACTGGAACAAAAAATGTATCCATTATATTGAACCATATACTATCTGGTACATTTTTTAAACTGATTTCTGTGATACAGACATAGTGATTTGTCTGGAGGGCTCTCCTAGTGTGAATAGTTATCAGGCCTTGTCAATCTTGAGTCTCTATTAATACCCTGGAAAACATGGTCAAAACCAAGGTTGCAAACACATAGACTTCTTTAATAATGAAATGCAAATATTGTTGGGTGTCATTAATTTAGTTGGTCATTTAACAAATACATTTGGAGTACCAGGAACCATTTTTAGGTGCTAGAAAAAACTATGGTGATGGTTCTAGGTCCATGATAGAATATATTTTAGAGAAAACCAAGATGTGAATATGAATGACCATTTTTATTATACATACATTGGAAAAAATGAGAATTTGAGAACTTAAGTTCCCAATCTTTCATTCCAGGAACATGAAAGCTGTTGCTCATCCCATTGAAAAATACCACTTGGCCAACGAGAAGTTTTCTTTTCTTAAGTGGAGTTACTTTGGTAGTAGTCATTACTGCATTTTATATCTGCTAGCCTTAAAATCAATCTCAGCTGTGAGTAAATGCTATGGGTGGGTTTTTATTTTCCCTTTAAAAAAATAGTTTTTGAAATCATAATGTTCATGGGCTAAATAATCAATGCTGGAGTTTGCTCATCAGGAATCTCTTTTCTTAATGCTATATGGAATCAACCCCAGTTTCCACATAGCTTCCAGAGTTATTGTTTAGAGCTAAGTTAATTTTCTGTTGTAGTTGGCAATGTGTTACATCACATACAATTGAAGATTCCTCTGGGAGATAAACTACAGAGTGTTATAGAGCCCTCATCAGATTCATTGGTTGGTGTTTGTAAAGCATTTTTAAAATTAAATAAAGCAGATAATTTATTTTGATCAGCTTTAGAACTTATTTATTCATGGAACTGAAAGGTAATACATTGAACCATAGTCATAGGTCTATATTTGAGGCTGACACTTGAAGCTTCTATTAGAAGCAAATGCAAAGAGAGAGAGAGAGAGAGAGAGAGAGAGAGAGAGAGAGAGAGAGACAGAGAGAGAGAGAGAGACAGAGAGAGAGAAGCAAATGCCAATCAATGTCTGTGATTCTCATCTAAAAATACATAATGCTCAAGTTATGCTCTGGAGATTAACTGGCTTTATCAATAACCAATGTCCTCCTTCATCTGAGTTCAGCAAAAACTCAAACCTGGTTAGGCTGCCTCTGTATCGGTATCTGTCCTGGATGACAGTTTCATGAGATGCATTATTCCGGGAAATTGCATTTAGACACCTTAAGTATAACAACTATATTTCTATTCACTATAACATCTAGAGATGTAATATGAATTACATATTTTATCCTTTTGTTGGAAATGATTCATTGATACCTGGGGATGTGTACATATAATTAATGATGGATACATGTGCACACACAAAATATAAAATGTATGCATTTTAAAATTTTGTTGTATGTTAGTTTGCCCTTGCAGCTACAAATATTCAGGTTATGTCATATTAACATGAAATAAATACAATTAATCAAAAAGTAAAAATTTATAATAGTTTTATTTATGCAATTTCATTTTTTATCATGAAACTGACAAATTGTTTTGATATACCATATAGACATTTTGAAGAAATATGTTTGCTTTTTATTATTAAATTAGAGGCCCGGTGCACAAAATTCGTGCATGTGTGGGGGGGTGTCCCTCAGCCCAGCCTACACCCTCTCCAATCTGGGACCCCACAAGGGATGTCCGACTGCCCACTGGGATCAGGCCTAAACGGGCAGTCGGACATCCCTCTCACAATCCAGGACTGCTGGCTCCCAACTGCTCGCCTGCCTGCCTTCCTGATTGCCCCTAACTGCTTCTGCCTGCCAGACTGATCACCCCCTAACCACTCCCCTGCCAGCCTGATTGATGCCTAACTGCTCCCCTGCCAGCCTGTTTGCCCTTAACTGCCATCCCCTGCAGGCCTGGTCCCCCCAACTGCTCTCCCCTGCAGGCCTGGGTCCCCCCCAACTGCCCTTTCCTGCAGGCCCGGTCACTCCTAACTTCCCTCCTCAGCGGGCCTGGTGACCTCTAACTGCCTTCCCCTGCAGGCCTGGTCCCCCCAACTGCTCTCCACTGCAGGCCTGGGTCCCCCCCAACTGCCCTTCCCTGAATGCCCAGTCACCCCCAACTTCCCTCCTCTGCCGGCCTGGTTCCTCCCAACTGCCCTCTCCTATTGGCCATCTTGTGGTGGCCATCTTGTGTCCACAAGGGGGCAGGATCTTTGACCAAATGGGGACAGCAATATTGTGCGTTGGAGTGATGGTCAATCTGCCCTATTACTCTTTTATTAGATAAGATAGAGGCTTGGTGCATGGGTGGGGGCCAGTTGGTTTGCCCTGAAGGGTGTCCCGGGTCAGGGTGGGAGTTCCCTTGGGGCGTGGGGTGGCCTGGGCAAGGGGCTGGTAGTGGTTTGCTGGCCGGCTACACCCCCTGGCGATCCAAGTGGAGGCCCTGGTATCTGGGGTTTATCTTCTACAATTGAAACTTTGTAGCCTGGAGCGGAGCCAAGCCTTCTGCTTGCTCCATGACAGCAGCCATTTCTTTTGGGGTTTATGTATCTTCTATAATTGAAACTTTGTAGCTTTAAGCGGAGGCCTGGGCCGGCCAGTGTATGCCGAAAGCTTGGCTTCCTCCATTGCCGGGGGCAACCCTAGCCTCCCACTCTTTCCAGCTCTGTGGCTGCCCCCTTTCTGTTTGGATTTGTTTATCGTCTATAATTGAAACTTTGTAGCCTTGAGTGGAGGCCTAGGCTGGCAAGGGCAGGAGGAAAGCTTGGCTTCCTCCATTGCCTGGGAAACACAAGCCTCCCTTCCTGCTCCATCTGGCTGTAGCCATCTTGGTTGGGTTTATTTGCATATTCACTCCTGATTGGCTTGTGGGTGTGGCTTGTGGGCGTGGCTTATGGGTATAGCAGAATGATGGTTAATTTGCATATTGCTCTTTTATTAGATAGGACTAGAGGCCCAATGCATGAAATTCGTGCATGAGGGGGTGTGTCACTCAGCCCAGCCTTCACCCTCTCCAATCTGGGACCCCACAAGGGATGTCTGACTGCCCCTTTAGGTCCCTAATCGTGCAGTTGGACATCCCTCTAACAATCCAGGACTGCTGGCTCCCAACTGTTCACCTGACTGCCTTCCTGATTGCCCCTAACCACTTCTGCCTGCCAGCCTGATCACCCCTAACCACTCCCCTGCCAGCCTGATTGATGCCTAACTGCTCCCCTGCCAGCCTGTTTGCCCCTAACTACTCTCCACTGCAGACCTGATCACCCCTAACTGCCCTCCCCTGCAGGCCTGGTCACCCCGTACTGCTCTCCCCTGCAGGCCTGGGTCCCACCCAACTGCCCTTCCCTGCAGGCCCAGTTGCTCCCAACTTCCCTCCTCTGCTGGCCTGGTCACCCCTAACTGCCCTCCCCTGCAGGCTTGATTGCCCCCAACTTCCCTTTCCTACAGGCCTGGTCCCTCCTTAACTGCCCTCCAATGCTGGCCTGATCACCCACAACTGCCCTCCCTTGCAGACCTGGTTATTCCCAACTGCTCTCTTTTGCTGGCCATCTTGGGGCAGCCATCTTGTGTCCACATGGGGGCAGTCATCTTTGACCACATGGGGGCAGCCATCTTGTGTGTTGAAGTGATGGTCAATTTGCATATTATTCTTTTATTAAATAGGACTAGTAGACCGTTTGCACAAAGATTTGTGCAATAGACCTTCATTCACCTGGCTGCCTGCACCAGTTTTCTGCCGGCACCAGGCACCCAGGCTTTGGCTGTGGCCACCGCCTTCTGCCTTCTTTCAGGGTCGGGGCTTGGCCCCAGGCGGCGGCCTTGGGCTCAGCCGCACCCAACATCCCTGCTAAGGATCGCAGGAGCCGACCCCCAGTAGTTTCCTGCGATCCGTGCAGGCTCCCTGCTGGTGCCCAAGGCTGGGAAAGCCTCAGGCAGCTTTCCCGGCCTTGGGCTCAGCCGCACCCAGTGTCCCTGCTAAGGATTGCAGGAGCCGACCCCCAGTGGTTTCCTGCGATCCGTGCAGGCTCCCTGCTGGTGCCCAAGGCCGGGAAAGCCTCTGCCCGAGGCTTTCCTGGCCTTGGGCTCAGCGGCACCCAGCGTCCCTGCTAGGGATCGCAGGAGCCGACCCCCAGTGGTTTCCTGTGATCCGTGCAGGCTCCCCACTGGTGCCCAAGGCCGGGAAAGCCTCCGCCAGAGGCTTTCCCGGACTTGGGCTCCGCCACACCCCAACATCCCTGCAACGGTTTCCTGGTGGGCATGGTTGGTGGGCGTGGCTTGGGCATAGCGAAGGTGCAGTCAATTTGCGTATTTGTCTATTATAAGGTAAGATAGAGGCCTGGTGCACGGGTGGGAGCCGGCTGGTTTGCCCTGGAGGGTGTCCTGGATCAGGGTGGGCATTCCGTTGGGGCGTGGGGTGGCCTGGGCGAGGGGCCTGTGGTGGTTTGCAGGCCAGCCACGCCCCCCAGAGACCCAAGCAGAGGCCCTGGTATCTGGGATTTATTTATCTTCTATAATTGAAACTTTGTAGCCTTCAGCGGAACAAAGCCTCCTGCTCACTCCGTGGCTGCAGCCATTTTTGTTGGGATTTATTTGTCTTCTATAATTGAAACTTTGTAGACTTGAGCGGAGGCCAAGGCAGGCCATGGCTGTCAAAACTTGGCTTCCTCCATTGCTGGGGAAACCCAAGCCTCCTGCTCTCTCTGTGGCTGCAGCCATCTTGGTTGGGTTAATTTGCATACTTGCTCCTGATTGGCTGGTGGGCATGGCTTGTGGGTGTAGTGGAGGTACTGTCAATTTGCATATTGCTCTTTTATTAGATAGGATGGTTATCTTTGTGCCTAATATATGCTGTTTATATATTTTTAAAAGCCTGGATGCTTGAAAGACAACTTGTTCAGTTGTTCATCCAGCTCCAACAGAAGTCCTTTATTAGTTACAATCTCTCAAGGCAGAATGATACACCACACAACCTTAGGACAGTTCTGAGCATGTTAGTCTCAGTTTAGCAGAAGGAAGAGAGTTTCTCAGGAACAGTTCATAGGTAACATCTACCTAATGTTTTTGCAATAATGATAGAGTGAAGATTTTCTTTTTCTCTAGAAGGTATTTTCTATAGAATAATGGAGAAAAATAAATCTGGCTTTTTAATTTTTTAATTTTTATTTTTTTTCCAATTTTTTTTACTAAGGTGTTATATGTGTACATATCTTACCATTGCCCCCCTCACCCCACTCCCATATATGCCCTCACCCCCCAGAGTTTTGCATCCATTGGTTATGTTTATATGCATGCATACAAGTCCTTCGGTTGATCTCTTATCTCCCCCACCTCTCCCTAAGCTTCCTGCTGTAATTTGACAGACTGTTTGATGCTTTACTGCCTCTGTATCTACCTTTTTGTTCCACAGTTTATAATGTTCTTTATTATCCATAAATGAGTGAGATCATGTGGTATTTTTCTTTCATTGACTGGCTTATTTCACTCAGCATAATGTTCTCCAATTCCATCCAGGTTGCTGCAAATGGTAAGAATTCCTTCTTTTTTATGGCAGCATAATATTCCATTGTGTAGATGTACCATAGTTTTCTGATCCAGTCATCTGCTGATGGGCACTTAGGCTGTTTCCAGATCTTAGCTATTGTAAATTGTGCTGCTATTAACATAGGGGTGCATATATCCTTTCTTATTGGTGTTCCCAGTTTCTTAGGATATATTCCTAGGAGTGGAATTACTGGGTCAAATGGGAGTTCCATTTTCAGTTTTTTGAGTAAACTCCATACTGTTCTCCACAGTGGCTGCATCAGTCTGCATTCCCACCAGCAGTGCACGAGGGTTCCTTTTTCTCTGCATCCTCTCCAACACTTGTTGTTTGACAAAGGAGGCATGAACATACAATGAAATAAAGACAGTCTCTTCAATAAATGGTGTTGGGAAAATTGGACAGATACATGCAAAAAAATGAAGCTAGATCACCAACTTACACCATACACAAAAATAAACTCAAAATGGATACAGGACTTAAACATAAGATGGGAAACCATAAAAAATACTAGAGGAATCCACAGGCAACAAAATCTCAGACATATGCCAAAAGAACTTCTTCACCGATACTGCCCCTAGGGCAATGGAAGCTAAAGAGAAAATAAACAAATGGGACTACATCAAAATAAAAAGCTTTTTTACAGCAAAAGAAACTATCAACAAAACAACAAGAAAGCCCACTGCATGGGAGAACATATTTGCAAATGGTATCACTGATAAAGGTTTAATCTCCAACATCTACAGGCAGCTTATACAACTTAATAAAAGGAAGATAAATGATCCAATAAAAAAATGGGCAACAGACCTAAATAGAATCTTTTCAAAAGAAGACAGAAGGAAGGCCAAGAGACACATGAAAACATGCTCAACGTCACTAATTATCCAAGAGATGCAAATCAAAACAACAATGCGGTACCATCTCACACCTGTCAGAATGGCTATCATCAACAAATCTGGCTTTTTTAAAACCAAAGGAAGAAGCAGGCCAAAAGCATACTAATGTGGAATTATCAATCAGATGCTATTTAAAAAACCACCTGGAAGTAAGCATTATAAGAAGTTTGCACTAAAGTTATCCACAAACACAAAGGAAGATATACTTTATGTGCTTAATTCACATTTCACTTCCTGTGTTCTATATTTTAGTATTTTCTTTACAAATTCAACATATTTTATTTATATGCTTTGATGTTTAAATAAATATGCATACGATAGGGCTTCCAGTCAAGATGGCAACATAAGTGAATGCTGTACCCAGAACCTCCCACAGGACCACATCAAAATGTCAACCAAACTTCAGAATAACTGGCATTCAGAACCCCCTGAAATCTAGCTGAACAGAAGTTCTACCACCATGGCTACAAAGAAGAAGCCACATGAAGATAAACACGAGGAGCAGAGACTCAGAACGGGGTCAGGTACCACACCCACGTGAGCAATTAAAGATTGGGAGGGACATCTGGGCTTCACAAGTTCCCCTACGAGCCAATGGGCCCATCATTACAGCTGGCCCAAAGTCTGGCTATAAGCACCAGCAAGGACTGAGGCTGAGGGAGACCAAAGGCTGCTGGAGTCCCAGGTGTTCCTCTTAAAGGGCCCCATGGACTTACACAGACTCACTCCCTCTGAGCTTCATGCTGGGGAAGCAGCTTGAAAGGCACCAAGGACATTTGGGAGAAGCTGAATTGTTTGGCCTCAGAGCTAGAGCTGCAGGGCAGTGTTCTCTCAGATAGAAGTGCTGGCAGAGGCCATTGTTCCTTTGCTATGCCCTCCCTCTACAGAGCTAGCAGGCAGACACCAGATTTAAGTCTCCACCAACTTGGCTAATACTGTTCACCTTGCCCTGGTGATTCCCTGAGACCCCACCCAATTTACAGGCCCATACAGACCCTTTCCAGAGGCTTTTCCATACAAATAACCTATCATGACCCAAGCTGCCTACTTTCCTAAAATCTCTGCAACAAGGAGGCTCCGGCCTCTGTATACCTGTTCCTCTCGCTAAGTGGCCCCAGGCTTGGCATGAGTGGCAGATGCCCTTGGCACACAGCTTGGCCTCTCCCTGACCCCTACAAGCCCAGCACAAGTAGCAGCCACCTGCATATCACTCTGTAGCTTGTGCTGGGTGGTCCTGGGCAAGGCATAAAACAAGACCATATGTATGCTGCCTATATGATACTCACTTCAAGTCGAAAGACACACAGACTGAAGATAAAGGGATGGAAAAATATTAGAAACAAAAAAGCTGGGGTAGCAGAACTTATACCAGACAAAATAGATTTTAAAATAAAGGGTATAACAAAAAACAAATAAGGACCCAGCAATTTCACTTCTGGATATTTATCCAATGAAACCCAAAACACTATATAGAAAAAAAGTACTCATCTATATGCTTATTCAGGATTATTTATGATAGCTTAGAGAAGCAACCGAAGTGTTCATCAATACATGAATGGATAAAGAATAAGTAGTACCTATATACAATAGTATATGAGTCAGTCATAAAAAATGAATGAAATCTTACCATCTGCAGCAACATGGATTGACCTATAGGGTATTGTGCTGAGTGAAATAAGTCAGACAGAGAAAGACAAATGCTAGATATGAAATCTTAAAAGCAAACAAATAAGAAGAGTAGAAACAGAGTCATGGATACAGAGAACATTTTGATAGTTGCCAGATGGGAGGGGCTTTGAGGGATGAGTGAAAAGCTGAAGGGATTTAGAAGTATAAATTGGTAGTCACAGAACTGTTACAAGGATGTAAAGCATAGGGATATATAGTCAATAATATTATAATAACCACATATGGTGCCAGGCAGGTACTGAACTCATCAAGGTGTCCACTTCATAAGTTATATAAATATCTAATCATGGATTTGTGCACCTGAAACCAATACTTTACATTAACTATAATTTAAAAATAAAATTTTTTAAATAAAATAAAGTTTTAAATATATATATATATCAGAATGATGTATATAAACCTACTTAGCATCTTCAATTCACTTGGAAACTATGAACAAGACAAAGTGTTTATTTTCTTTTTAGGGTTCTTTCACTTTAACCTTCAAACTGTGATGAACATGGTCCATGCATACTCATACTGTTTTATGTAACCAGTATCATACAGAGAGGATCTTTATACAATAGTTTTTCATTAATTTTCATGTTTTAATTTTTAGAATCTTTCCAATCATGTTACAACATGTAATAGTCATCATCAGTACCAGTGGGTCTTTCCTGGATAATGTAGGGTGACCAATTCTTCTCCTTTCCCGGGACCGAGAGGTTTCAAGAGACATGGGACTCACAGAGACATGGGGCAGTTTAGGCAAATCAGGACAGTCACCAAAAATGAGGGACACTGACTAAGGTGGCCAATACAAGTGCCTCCAATATTTATTGAAGATGTAAATGTTAGGTGTGGTGCTAAACAAGCAACTTTTTCTCTTCTATTTAATCCTCCTGAGAACTCTTTGAGATAGGTATTCAATTTCATCTCCTAAAAAAGATGAGGAAACCAAAGCTTAATCAGAAGACATAAGTAAAACATGCATATTGAATCTACCAGAATATGTGTTTTATTAAATCATGTCTTCTATGTCCCAAACTCTTATTATAATATATATGAGTATATAATATTATTTTATAGTAAGCTTGATGGGTGAGTGAATAAAAAGGTAGACATTAAAGAGAACTGTTTCAGCTTAGTTCAGAAGGACTGTCCCTGGGAACAGTGTACTTTTCACTAGAATGGACTCATTTCTTGTAATATTAAGATGAATAGCAATAAAGTCAACCAGGTGTTTTTTAAGAACTCGAGGACAATTCACCTTGGTGTAGGTGGAAGAATTAAAACGGAAGCTCCCATTCATCCTATATTTTATATATTAGCTGTCCTTCACTGTTTTTGAAGGATAAAGGAGATAGGTCTTAATTTGGGGGAGGCGTGGAGGGCAGAGGAGGAGTGGGGTATACTGTGAGGAGAGAGGGCGTTCAGGGAGGAGAGGGCAGTGACATGAATGAAGCAGTGCAGGCTCCTCTGTCTTCTCTTTAAGGCTGAGCTTCTAATGCTTTGGTCTGACTCCTTCTCTCTCCCCTCCGCACTTGAGCCCTAGCAGAGTCTGGTACTTGGTCTTAATATCTAAAGGTATCAGGCTAGAATTATGAGGCTATATATTAACCAGAGTTAAATACTTGGTTGAGTAGCAGGATTGACAAAGCAAGTGTTGAAATCCATGGAAAGGGATAGGGTTTCTCTTCCTGAGACCTCATAGTGATCATGACCCAAACCCTTATAGCTGGGATCCTGCTCTCTATCCTGTCAGACAAATATAAAAGCAAAGAAATGAACTTGGAAAAACACATTATCCATCCCTCTATTCTTCCAAATCAATCTGCAGCTCATCTACTCAGACTCATGTTGCCAATATTTTTCAGAATCTCGGATGAGACTGAAACCCACAAAGCAGCATGATATCTAGAACGCAGGGCCTAAGTCAGGAGCAGCAGAGGCCAGAGCCAGGCTGAGGACAGAAAGCCCTGCAGGTCATAATCTTGGGCTGAACCAATGGAAAATCAGTAGATTTGGAGCAATTAGAATTACAGGGTAGGACATCAGAAACACAAGCCCCACCTCATTCTCGAATCATCCAATTCCTGCCTCCTGGTGCGCCAGCCTGTGCTTGAAGATTTGTGGGCTTACAGCACCCTCTCCTCAGCTGGCACCTTGTACACATGACTATCAATGCTGGACACTCTCCTCACATTGAGTCACTGCTTATCCCCATGTTCCTTCCAGCAGTGGTTCCCTCTGAGGTAACACGACGAGTTTCATCCTTCTATCCCACACAGTCCTGTGAGCTGCAGGACCGGGTTGTTAAGATCTTCTTGGTCCATCTTTTCTCTAGATGGTAGCTGCTCAGATTCTTCTATGATTTTTCTGTGCTTATCACATCTAAGTGGCATATTTGTAGGCATTTGTTTACTGAAAAATCCCCTTCTTGTTATTGTCAAATATTTACAGAATGACAGATACTGCCTCAGACTATGTTTAAATCCTAGCATCAAGTGCAGGTCACACAATTCAAGGACAAGTAAACCCCAAATGAAAATAAGATAGAAAGGGGCTCTATCCACCATTCAAAAGCAAAATGAAAATCACTGTTTTACATGAGTCTAAGTGGAAGATGACAGAAAATTCAGGGTAGAGTTAGTGAAAGAAAAAACAATCTATTGGTTTATTTTTTCCACAGAGAAGTCTAGATTAGGTAGAAATAGAGTATGTCTATACCTGGATATATATGCAGACTAAATTAGACAAGAAAAGAATGTACAATAGTATCAATATGTTGTTATTTTTATGGTTATTTTTTTAGCTTTATTTGTCTATGCAACAAAGAAGAGTCCCTAAGTTCCATGGGAAAGATTTGCACAACATAAGCTGTAGCAGAAAGCAAATGGCCATCTGATTCTAATAACTGTGTGTAAACAGAACTGAACTGTCGCTAGTGATGTCATCAGCAATGATTTATTTGAGAAGCATGGTAAAGGGGCTTTCACCCTCACAGAATATCTTTTCTTTCAATGTTTGTGATTGTCTACAAAACACTAAAAACATCTGCATATAAACCAAACCCCGCAGTCCATCGTCTACATGGCTGACAATGCGCAATGCCAAGCGACTGAATGCTAGGGAAGAGAAATGCAAGTGACCAAAGTACTTATCTATATGTAAGTGGTTAAATATGAGGACTTCTTCAAAGGTTGGCCATAGACATCTCACTGGAACAGAACAGAAATCTAATTCAGGGTCCTTAGTCTGTCAGACCCTCCTTGGTTCTTCATTGCTTATAAGAGTCTGCAGTCCAAATGTGCTGAGGCACCAGCTCACTCTGCTGTTTGATTCTGGTCTCTCATCCCATCCTCACCTGCTGCTGCTTTTCACCCTCTGCTTCTATGGAGCCTCAGGCGAGTACACCTCACGCTGTGCGTTGTCATTATTTGCCTGGGCATCTCTCTTTCTGATTGAACTGTGCAGAGGAGGAGATGTGTCTTTTAATCTGTCACTCTTCTGTACCTAGAAGAGTGGTGGGCTCATAACTGGCTCTCCACAGATGATATTTGAATGAATTTATTCCAATTTAAACTCTCTTCCTTCAATGAGAGGATTTTTTAATCTGATTAAATTTGGGTCCTTGTTCAATAATTCACTCCAGCTATATCGATGATAGCTAAAGGAATATATATTAATTCAATATTGATTTGATTACATAAGTTTAAATGATAATGTGTTCAATAAACTTTAATTCATTGACTGAATAATTTGCATTTTATTTTTTTATGCAACAGCATGGAAGACACATTTTTGTAGCACTTTATTATTTACAAAATACGCTTCAGTGTGTATGTAGCTGTGATAAATGAAGATGACTGGACAATCTTTAGGAATTTTCCAATCTCTCTAGGATGCATAACACTAAAAAACACAGTGAATGTTAAACGCCTAGTAACTTTCACGGAAGTTATGTTCATAGCATGAAAAACTATAAAATAATTGTAGAATGCCCTATTCACCTCTTCACTTTTGAGCATTAAAGTAATTTTCATCATTTTGGGCTTTATATTACATTATTTGGAAAGAAAATAATTTCTCATATTATTATTTCACATGTGTATGTATGTAGGTAGCAATATACATTATATGTGTATATGTTTTGTTTTATTTATAGTGAATATACAGAGAGATACACAAACATACATTTATATACACATACATATAAATGTACATTTATGTTCAGTGAAACGGAAACAAACCAGAACCCAAGAGAAAATTACTTATCCCCACAACTACTCCCATAGCTTCTTGAAACATCCCAATACCTTTTATTGCCACACCAAAACTGTCAGTATAAAACGAACACTGCGGAATGAAGGGCGATACAGGAATGGCTTCACCAGCTTTAGGGTGAGAGATAATGAAACCAGCTCCTGGGATCAGCATATTTATTGGGTTTGCTATGTATCAAAGGTAACAAAAGTAAAAGATCTGAGGAACACCCTGTGTGGTTCTTTTCACACTCTTTGATCACACAATTCCTCTTTAATTCAGATGCAGTAGAGCTTAAGTGGCTTCATTGATGTGTTAAGTGTGGAATGATTTTTGTATAAAATGAAAAAGGCCCCATTATGTGTGCAGAAAAGCCTGTGTGTGCTTGTTTATTGAGACAGGAAGTCAGTTTCCCACACGGAACAACAGTTCTGGGTGCTGGCGCTTTGTGTGCAGAGAGGAGCAAAAGAAACTTCATTTTCTACCTGCAGAGACGGCTGCTGCGGGAAGGGGCAGACAATGCGATCGGCTTCCCCTGCATGAGAGGACTTGATTGATTTTCAAATATGTGCTGTGCCAGGCAGAAGAGGTGGTCTGAATACTTTTGTGAAGAAAACGTACAATGTATAACATGCGCCTGTGTTTTGTGCCTTGCTTAACTGTATCCTCCCAGCCAGCACCATCACCCTCTCATGGAGTCTGGTGGGGTAGAAGGGAAATGCTCTTTTGAAATTTTCCCTCCTAGAATTGTCTACAGGTTAATTCTTTTGTTTGTTTATTTTTTAAATTTTTATTATTATTTTAATAATCCTTTATTGTTGAAAGTATTACATATGTCCCTTTTGTTCTTGTGGGAATTTGTTTGCTTGTTTATTTGTTTAATAATCAGAATGAAGAATACTTCTGTGACCTTCCAAGGTAAAGGTTAAAAATGCATGCATTGTTTAAATATTTAGCCCAGCTGCTTTGGCTCAGTGGATAGAACATAGGACTGTGGACTGAAGGATCCTGGGTTCGATTCCGGGCAAGGGCACATGCCTGGGTTTCGGGCTGGATCCCCAGTAGGGGACGTGCAGGAGGCAGCCGATCAATGATTCTCTCTCATCATTGATATTTCTATCTCTCCCTCTTCCTTCCTCTCTAAGATCAATAAAAATATATTTTTAAAAAAATGTTTTTAGGCATGGATAGAATTCCTATCTGCTAGGAGTAGATCTTAGTCTTGTTAAAAATCAAAATTCGACTGAATGGATTTGAAGACTTAATTGGCTCTCTTCCATGATTTATGAATCCGGCAGCATCCTATCTAGCAAATGGGAAGGAGCTCTGAGGAGCTGTATAAAAGGGAAGGCTTTTAACAGCAGAAGGGGATCTGGGAGAGGAAATGAAAGAATGAGTTATTTCAGGCAAAGTCGCCTTTCTTCAGGCAGAAGCAGGGTGTCTGGGAGGCAGATTACCTCACTGGAGCCGATCAGGAAGTTCCAGATCGAAAGCTAAGATTACATTCCTGGGAAAGGCTGAATCTGACATTAGGTTTGGTGTTAAATCCTGATTTTGTGATATGAGACTTAACATGAAAGACTCCATTTTGGGGCCTATTGTCCTTTATTTCTTAACATTATAAATCCATGGAACAAACCCTCTGCTGTGGTCACAGGATGACCAGGAGAAGATGGGAATTCATCTCAGCCTCATACGGCAAAGCACAGTCTCCTTCCTGGACAGGGAGCTGGACTCCAGCTGCCTCCCCAGGGCTCAGGTCATGGCCTGGTCTCCTCTCAGGACTATTGTCACTGCAGTCTTTTTCTTCAGACTCATTATTTGAGAAATGCTCACCTGTCCGAGTTAAAATAACGGACTTGGAGACAGAAGTGTGGCGAAAATGAGACCTTTAATACGTTCTTGCAAGAGCGGGAGTGGGGACAGGCCAGGAGCAGTGATCACAGGCTGTTATCTGGAGGCTGTGAGTCCCTCCTCCGGCTCCTCATTGGCTGAGCTCCAGGGGGTCACCTGATTGCTCATAGATCGCCTAGGTCTGCTCTCTCCCATTGGGCCATTTAAAAGAATGGGCTGAGGCCTTTTCCAGTTGCCTCCCCCTCCCCCTGTCTCATTGAGGTGGGCACCTCGGGAGTTTCCTCCATGATGCCGCCATGCCCACAGTTCTTGGTTCTCACATTCTCTCCCTCCTCCCCACATTCTGTTTGCCCTGGGGACTCAGTGACTGCTCCCATCCAAAGCTGGCCCTGCTGGAGGTGAACCAGAGAAGCCCACTTCCCACAATTATGAACTCTAAAAGCTTATGTTTCTTAGCTGAGACTTTTTTTCTAAGAGAATATGTTACATAGATTTTCCACTCAATAGTGTTATAATCTGAAGCAGACAGCAATGAAATGGACCTAATAATACAATGAGCCCAGGGGATATTTTCCTTGGTAATGTTGTCAGTGGAAGTGGGTTTCTTGAGGTGTTAGGAGAAAACACATTTTCAGGGGCACACAATGGAGAATGAGTCTCATGGCAAGATTTATTCATGGTGCAAAAGCAAAGGAGTCCCCCCCACCCCGGGCTTTCACGGGCCCATCGCCGACTGTCCCAACATGCAAAAAGTCCAACCTTGTCCTCAGCAAGGCCAATACAAAGGCCATTGTCCAGAGTTTCTGCTCCATCTTAGTCCTTTGGAGCTTGCAGGGTCTGTGGGTCCCAGTGGCTGCTAGACCCACATGGCAGAGTGTTCTGGGGTGAGGGGGGAGAGAGAATGCAAAGTGACAGGTGAGTTTGGGTCAGGTGTGGGTCAAGAGGAGAAAGAGAGAGAGAGAGAGAGAGAGAGAGAGAGAGAGAGAGAGAGAGAGAGAGAGAGAGAACTATTCACTTTCTTTCCCTGGGGTTTTAACCAGGAACTTTTTAAGCTTTTGATAATTTGCATTGGGTCCACCCTCTAGCCAATGATCTTTTTCCAGAGCTAGACTGACAAGCCTTTCTGGTCAAGCACCTCCCGCTGCACCATTTTTACTTCTACTGCACCTGTGCTCTCCTCCCTCCCCATCACACACACATAATCAGGTACTGGAGGGGAAAGGAGAGGTGTTCATCCTTGGCGGCCAAGCAAACAGGCTTATGCTCCTCAGCCCATTAGGCTCAAGAATGTCTGACTTCCTTTGCTTCTTTTTTAATTATTATTAATATTTAGCAAACTATGGTAACAGTAGCATTTACTTTATTAGTATTAGAGATATTATGGAGACAAGTGAATTTTCAGGGTGAAAAGCTCAGTAAAGTATCGATAATTTTCATGTCCAAGAAAATGATTATTCTGTGAAAACTGTGGCAGAAAGGATTAGAAGAGCTGTTTGACTGAGGCTTGGTGAGGGAAGTAAAAAGGGTAGGTGTCCCAGGTACAATCACACTTGCAAGCTGATTATTTCATTTTTCTAGGGTAGTTGTATCTTTTTCTGTCCATTTTTTACTTTTTGCAAACCTACTACAAATATAATTTCTACTTTTTCTTCCCATCATGTGTAGGTGAGTGCTTTCTTTAAATTTTATGTCACATCATTTTGATCATTATAAATCCTATCTAATAAAAGAATAATATGCAAATTAACCATCACTCTGCTACATCTACAAGCCATGACCACCAGCCAATCAGGAGCGAGTATACAAATTAACTCCAACCAAGATGGCTGCGGCCATGGAGCAAGCAGGAAGGAGGCTTGGGTCTCCCCGGCGATGGAGGAAGCCAAGCTTTCCACACACCCTGGGGGGCCCAGGCCTCCACTCAAGGCTACAAAGTTTCAATTATAGAAGATAAATAAATCCCAACAGAAATGGCTGCCACCACGGAGCAAGCAGGAGGCTTGGCTCTGCTCCAGGCTACAAAGTTTCAATTGTAGAAGATAAATAAATCCCAAATACCAGGGCCTTCGCTTGGGTCACCAGGGGGCGTGGCCAGCCTGCAAACCACCACAGGCCCTTTGCCCAGGCCACCCCACACCCCAAGGGAACCCCCACCCTGATCCGGGACACCCTTCAGGGCAAACCAGCTGGCCCCCACCCATTTACCAGGCCTCTATCCTATCTAATAAAAGAGTAATATGCAGATTGACCATCACTCCAACACACAAGATGGCTGCCCGCATGTGGTTAAAGATCCTGCCCCCATGTGGACACAAGATGGCCACCACAAGACAGCCAGCAGGGGAGGGCAGTTGGGAGGGATCAGGCCAGCAGGGGAGGGCAGTTGGAAGGGAGCAGGCCTGCAAGTGAGGGCAGTTGGGGACGATCAAGCCTACTGGGGAGGGCACTTAGGGGTGACCAGGCCGGCAGAGGAGAGAAGTTGGGGGTGACCAGGCCTGCAGGGAAGGGCAGTTGAGGGGGACCCAGGCCTGCAGGAGAGAGCAGTTGGGGGGGACCAGGCCTGCAGGGGAAGGCAGTTAGGGGTGACCAGACCTGCAGGGGAGGACAGTTAGGGGTGACCAGGCCTGCAGTTAGTGGGAAACAGGCTGGCAGGGGAGCAGTTAGGCATCAATCAGGCTAGCAGGGGAGTGGTTAAGGGGTGATCAGGCTGGCAGGCAGAAGTGGTTAGGGGAAATCAGGAAGGCAGGCAGGCAAGCAGTTGGGAGCCAGCAGTCCTGGATTGTGAGAGGGATGTCCAACTGCCCGTTTAGGGGACATTGGACAGTCGGACATCCCTCGAGGGGTCCCAGATTGGAGAGGGTGCAGGCTGGGCTGAGGGACACATACACTCCATGCACAAATTTCATGTACCGGGCCTCTAGTTTGTTTATAAAAGAATCTCAGAGTCAAGAAATTCTAGGGGTTCAGTATTGGTACAAGACAAGGAATGTTCTTCAAGGAGGTCCTCAACTAATAATGGTAACCATGAACTCCCTTCCCCGTGGCACTCACAATGAATGTCATCCCAGACTCCTGGGTCAGTCTCAAGGTTAGACTCATCACAGGTCACAGTAACTCTGCTGTTGCTCTTCTCCTGGACACAGTAAACCCTTGATCTATGCTCCTCAATTTAATGCACTTTGGAAGGAATGGACAAAATTTCCAGTTCATATGTCATATGTGAAAATGAACGTCCTGTTAATTTAAAAATGCTTTTTATCAAGATTTACTTACAATTAAATTATCGGGTTATTCCTTTGTTAGTAATTCACTGTTATTTTTAACAAATTCTACCAAATAGATCATATGTTGAAAAAAACGCTGTAGTAATTTTGCCAACATAGATAAATATTACATATCTATAACTATAGTCTATATATTTAAATCCAAGAGTCACAGCTCATAAACAATGTTCTGGGAATGATTAGCACATAATCACACTGCATCCAGCATGCTAATGGGTTCTGTTGTCGTGTGGCATGACCTTCTGCAATTGTAGCCCATGAAGGCCCATGTTCCCACGTGCACTAAGACACACCCAGCTGTGTGCATTTGTTTACTGATGGTGGCTGGTGAATGCATGCATCTACTAAACCTGTTCAGTATAAATTTAAAATTACAATAATATATATAAAAAATTTTCCTGTGAAATTAAACTTTTCATACATAATTTTAATTATACAAATGTAAAAACAGGTAAACTAACTAATTTGTCAAATTTTTAAAGTACACATTCAGAAAATCCACTTTATTATATAAAGGACTTTTGGCTTTAACGGACACCCTTCACCCAAATTAGTCTGTTGTACTGAGGTTTTCCTGTACTTAATGATCCTTATTCATGCACTTCTCACATTCCTTCCATGCATTTGTCATTGAGACTCATCTCTTACCCCCTCCATCTATGGATGTAATGCTTGCTATATGACTGTTGCCATGAAAAGCAATAGACCCCAACCAAATTATGTGACTTGCATTTGTCATGTCAGATACCATTTTTTTTCTTGAAAAGAATTAGTTACTGCCCTAGAGCTAATTCTTTTATCTCAATATGACATAATTTCTGAAAACCAAAAATAAAAACAAACCTCTTAAAATCTCTATTCACCTTATATTTATATAAAAAAAATGCCACAGATATTTATTACCAAAGTTAAGTGAAAAGATGGGAAAGTATCCATGAGCTGAATTCGGATCTTGGTACTGTAACTGATTTCTTACAACTCAAGACCACTTGTTTAATCTCTCAAACCTTCAAGTTCTTCATCATAAATTTGTCATTTTCTTTTTTAAAATATATTTTATTGATTTTTTTACAGAGAGGAAGGGAGAGGGATAGTTAGAAACATCAATGAGAGAGAAACATTGATCAGCTGCCTCCTGCACAGCTCCTACTGGGAATGTGCTGGCAACCAAGGTACATGCCCTTGACCGGAATCAAACCTGGGACCTTTCCGTCTTCAGGCCGATGCTCTATCCACTGAGCCAAACCGGTTAGGGCTTGTTTTCCTTTCTTCCCTTCTTTTCTTCCTTCCTTCTTTCTCCTTTCTGTCTTTTAACTCATGTTTATTGAATATCTCCATTCTCAAGGAGACAACAAAAAAACAAATGAAGCATTAAAATAACACAAGGCCTTTGTAATGAAGCAACCAAATAAAAATGAATAAACTCCATATGCATTTCAAAGCACTATATAAAACTATGCTTCATATGGGAGAAAGACACCCCTGGAAAGACGGAATAATATAGAGGTTATAACTTGGGCTTTGGAATTAGAAAAACATGAGTTTCAGTCTTACTAGCTGTGTGACCATGGGCACATTAAAATTTCCAAGTCCAAGTTTTCTCATCTGTAAAATACAATATGTTAATAAAAGTATAGAACTGAAATAATAGTTGTTGTGAAGATTCAGTGAGTGAGATTATGCATGCAAAAGGCTGAGCATAAATGCCTAGCATATAATAAACGCTAAGCAATGTCAACTGTGATTTAGGGACCCAGAGCAACTTGCAATCTTATCATTTAAAAGAAGAAGAATAATCCCAGAAGAAGCAAAGGTCCTGGGCTGGAGGAGTGAGGGCCTCTGAGGTGTCAGTTCCCCTGGAGAGAACTTCGTGGAGGGAAAGGCATGGCTGCCCCGGGGGAGAGGCCCGGGGACTCCCTTGGAGGCTGGTGTTTGTGAGCCTGCTCACATGTTGATTGCCTGCTTCTCCACTCGTGAGCCTCCCTCTTCTCAGCTCTTGATTGAGCTTGTCTTCCTGTTCTCTCTTCGTGTGGGTGTCTGGGTGGAACTTCCTCGGAGGAGAATCAGCCAGGGCTCAGAAGTCTTGCCCTTCTTCCTGTCTCTGTCGAACCTGCTCATTCTTCCAGGCCTGGTTCAAATGGCAGCTCCTCCACAAAACCCTCCGCTGTGACCCAAGTGCCTGCTGGTGTTCCGGTGCATTCTTAAAGCAGCTCGTCTAGCATGACTGTGATTGAGGCAGGGCCTGAAAATCGCTCTGTGGGCCTTTCTCTGGTGTTAGACCCTAAGCTGTTTGAAGGCAGGTGTTACAGTGTATTCATCTTCGAACCTCGTGTCCTTTTTTTTTTTTTTTATCCTCACTCAAAGGAATTTTTCCATTGATTTTTAGAGAAAGTGGAAGAGAGAGGGAGAGACAGAGAGAAATACCCATGTGAGAGAAACACATCATTGGTTGCCTCCTGCACGTGTCCCAACTAGGGCCCTGCTGGAAGGAGCCTGCACCGAGGTACATGCCCTGGACCAGAATCAAACCTGGGATCCTTTGGTCTGCAGGCCGTCGCTCTATCCACTGAGCAAAATGGGCGAGGGCTGAGCCATATCTTCCTTGTGCTTAGCACAGAGTAGAGCTAGACAAATGAAATGGAATTGCTAATATTAAAATTGAACAAAGTCCTGCAAAGGAAGGAGCAATAGGCTGCTTCCTAAGAGCCTCATGAAGGTGCTGCTGGTATTGAGTTGGACGCATGCAACCAAGGAGAGGCCCCAGGGGCCCGAGTCCAGCTCAGACCTTCAGGTCCCCACAAGCTGCCCTGGGTTCACAGGGCGGCTCCATCATGACTGAGGCGGCGGGTCCCCTGAAGCTGGAATGGAGAGCCCTGCGCAATGTTTGGATTAGGGCCCTGATGACAGGGTCACAGGCACGGGAACGGGCGCTCCTCGGAGCGTGGTGCACATGGTGGGACGTTCGGATGGCTGGTGCTAAAATGCTTAAAGGGTGTGGGAATTACGTGGGGCTAAATGTTGCTAAGCGATTTCTTGGCTAAAAAGATAAAATATAACCTTTTTTCCTCCTTTCCTAAAAAAATTTTTTGCAGTTCAAGATGGAGTTTTGTTGTTGATTTTCCCTCTGTTTCAGGGCCCTTATCTGATTTTAATCAAAACTGGTTTGTTATGATTTGAAACAGCTGAGACTGAAATGCCCTTAAAAATTAATCTTAAGTGAAACTAAACTTCTTACTTATTACACTCCCCTTGTGTAAAGCATATGTGCCAGCAAGTGGAAATGTTGGGAATTATGAATTTACCCTTCACACACTGCACTGCCCTGCAGTTTTCTCAGCAATCCTAAAGCCTGTCACCCATACTACAATCAGTTCTTGATTACCCACCGAAACAGGAAATGAATGGCGGCACAAATAATCCAAAACAGAAGAACAATCAAAACGTTCCTGATATTTTACTTTGGAATGCTTTGAATGGCTTTGGGGGATTCAGACTTTCCTCCCCAGTGATGTTCTTCTCAGGAAAATGTTAAAATGAGTTTGCATTCCCTAAGCCCACACTAAATAACTGAGGGGGATGCGGCCCAGCCACATACTGGGTGGCAGGGAGACGGAGGCTGAAATCTGAGGGGAAAATTCCAGGATAATCTAGAAGTGGAAAATGCCCATATGAACAGAACTCAGTCTTGTAAATTAGTGTGGACACTTTTCCACCCACATTTTTTAAAAACCAGGTTATCCTCTTCAGAGGTTACATGGGAGCTACAACTCGCCTCCGCGGCCTTGGTGCTGGCAGTGCGCTGTGCCACGACGTAGTGCCAGAGGCCGGGGAGCCTGCCCTACGCTACAACCTTCTGCAGTGGGACACGTGTGGCTCATAAGACGCCAGGCTATGTGCTAAGTCTTGTCTCAAAGATGAGAAAACGAGGACTCAGACCAGTTCATTAGTTACCTAAGGTCACAGCTGGTCACTGGGGAGAGGCCACCATTTGAGCCCTCCTACTTTGGAATTGGGGTGGAAAGGAAAAGAAAAACAGAAACCTATTTTAAAAAGATGTTTAGTAAGTGAATAAATGCAAGTTAGTTGGTAATTCTGATTTAATGTGTGTGATGTCACTATAGGACAAAGTGCTTAGTGCCACTGATTTGGGCCATAGAGATTAGAGAACATTTTCTTAATGGACAGGACAGGATGACTGGAGGCGGGGGCGGGGGGGGGTGCTTCGGAGGTTCACACAGGGTAGGAAACCTCAAACATGTTCAGAGAACCATAAGTTGATCTGATAAAGAATCAGCTAAAGTTGAAGAAATATAAACAAAAATGAAAATAATGACAATAATAAGAAGTGTCTAAATAGCATAGTAGTCTGACCTAATACATTCGTGTGGAGAAATGTAAATGCTTGTGTGTTATTTAGTGAAGGGCCATATAGACATCTTTCAATGATGTTAGTGCTGGGAGGAAATGAGGACAATAAATAAAGATACAAAATTGGTTATGTCAAGGTCACCCAATTGGCCACGTAAATCCCAAAAGCAGGTCTCCGGACTCCTGGCCCTCTGACCTTACCCTGGCCAGCTGGCTGTGGGCTCCATGTTAGCATGCTAGCCTCAGAAAGTAGAGACTCCAGACTGTTTACAAAATATAACTCAAGGCTTATAGAGTCTCAATTAGTTCTGGAAATTTCCACAGCTGTCTTAGCCAAATCATAATCCTCTTCCCAGGCAAACAATTTTGTCTGGACTTGACCCCTCCTTTGCCATCTCCCGCTGTGACCACGGTTTCCTCCATGAAGCCTGGTTTCATCCCCTCTTTACGAATGCAGAAGCCGTACTGTGGTTTACTCACCTCGATTACCATCTCCTAGGTCTCATCTCTTCAGTCTCTGGGGCTTAAGTGACCTTGGGCACCATTCCTGGGTCTATGAACGATGTCACATCACTGCAGACATGACCCCCGTGGAAGTGGCCCTGGCACTCTGGTTCTCCTGCCTCATTACCTCTCTCAGAGCCACGCACTCCAGCTGCCGGGGGCGAGGGGGGCGGCTGTCTGCTTACCTCCCACAGTGGAGCCTTCCCTGGAAATTGCTTTCTGTCGATGGAAACATCCAGAGATAGCTCATATCTAATGATTGTGCAGACTCTCTGACATATTTCCAGACAACCATGAGGGGCTATAGGAGCTGCAGACTCAGTGATGCCCTCTCTTGAGAACGCCCCACCATTCAGCTTCTCCCTTTGCCCAGTGCTGCTGCTCCCACTCTTTCAAGAGTATCATTCCCAAGAGAATTCCTACGGAACTCTTTGCATGCAAATCTCCACTTCAGCATCAATTTCCCAAAGAATTTAATGTATGACATTTTTTTAAAATATATTTTTATTGATTTTAAAGAAAGGGAGAGATAGAAACATCAATGATGAGAGGTAATCAATGATCCCTGCCTCTTGTATGCCCTCTACTGAGGATGGAGCCTTCAACCCGGGTATGTGCCCTGACCAGGAATCCAACCGTGACCTCCTGATTCATAGGTCAACACTCAACCACTGAGCAACACTGGCCAGGAGATGTATGACATTTTCATTGCCCCATATTTATTGTGACTTCTATGTTGTTGTTGTAGTCACCTGCCCTATAATGAAAGAAAAACTTGCAAACTTTAAAAAGGTCAGAGATCCAGTTTTGGTAGATTATGTACAACAAACTTCGTTAAGTCAGGCTCTTGACCCAGTCCAGCCACTGTCTTATTTCTTGATCTCAATTAAAAAGAGAACCATTCCTAGGCACCGACTCTGTGGACTATAGGATGGGGTGACGGGGAAGAAAAATGAACAGCTGGCGAAGCAATCCCTAGAAGACCATTCAGTGCTGTGGGACACTTAAACACTGTGGTAGAAGCTCCAAAATCTAGAGCCCCATAAAGCTGAGATCCCACAGAGCCCGCTTCCTTGGAAGTAGTTTTGCAAATACTCTTTGCTTCATTTCCTGTGTGTATTGTGCAACCCACAGAATTCCTCTGGGGACGCTGCCACACCCCAAATCTTAATGGGACCGGAATAACCAAGTCTAAATGGATCCACAGGAAGTTGTCAAGAAGCTCACCCCACTTTTCTACCAAACTGTATCCCAATGTGTAGTGTGGCTGAGAGTTCAGCTGAAAGGGAAAGAGTCTCAAGCTAATTCACTGCTAAATTGTGACATTTCAAACAGGAATGAGTTTGGCTCAGCTTTAAAACTGGGAGGAAAGTTTTGAGGCATAGTATCTTATCTAATAAAGAGGGATATGCAAATTGACCATCACACCATCACAAAGATGGCAGTGCCCATAGCCACAAGATGGCAGCGCCCAGTCCCCTCTGCCCCGCTGGAGTCCCACAGTCCTTTCAGCCCCACCGGGGGGTGGGGTGGCAGGCGCACAGTGTGACCGGACCTGCCCTCAGCCCCGCAGCTGCCCAGGGCCAGCCCAAGGTGCAGGCAAGCCTTGGATGGTGGCTGCCCAGCTGACACCCGAGGCACAAGCAAGCCTCGGATGGTGGCTGCCCAGGCGCCCAGGGCCGGCCCAAGGTGCAGGCAAGCCTCAGATGGTGGCTTCCTAGCCACCCAGGGCCACTTGAGGCTCAGGTATCCAGGGCCGGCTGAGGTTTGTGCTGCTGGCAGTGGCAGCAGCAGAGGTGTGATGGGGGTGTCACCTTCCCCTGATCACCGGGTCACCTCCCACCCCTGAGGGCTCCTGGACTGTGAGAAGGGGCAGGCTGGGCTGAGGAACCCCACCTCCAGTGCATGAATTTTCATGCACCAGGCCTCTAGTATGATATAAGCCCTGGTCCAACTCAAAACAGTTTTCAATTTTTCTGGGGGGTTTGTGTTTCACATGTGTATCTGATCCTGCTAATGGAGACAGGTCATTGTGGGCATTCTAAGTGACATGGGTGGCCCTGGAGCAGGGGCCACTCCAAGCCTGACCTGAACATTTCGCTCATGGGAGATCCTCTAGCCCCATCCTCAGGAGTCCTGGAAGTCTCTCTCTGCCAAGACCAGGCCCTAGCAGAATCTAGACAGTCTGAGTTGTGTGGCTCTTGGACAGGGGCTATTTTTCCCTATCATGCCAAATCAGTGCAGAGCCCTCCCTTCATGTGGCCAAATCTTAGTCTGTTTGAGTCAGATAAACTCTGCTGGCCTTACTCTGATGGATCCATAGGACCCTGCCCCACCACAAAGGTGAGTGAGCACCCAGTGGGTGGCAGCTAGACTGAGTGGACCCTAGGACATTGCTGAGGGGCCACAGGCCCAGCACTGCCACACAGATTGAACCTGTCTTTATCTGGTGAACACCATTCCCTGCTGCCATTTGAGTGCCTCCAGAGGCTCTTCCAGTGACTGAGCCTCACTGGCAGCTGGGAGGTGGAGGCACATCTCAGGGTGCTTGGGGACTTTCAGTGATCTGCCTCTGGGCCCAGTGCTGGTAAAAGCTGACTTTGATGCACAGCTTGGTTTTTCCCATGAACACCCAGGCCCAGCAGAGACAGACAAAAAACTGTGGATCACTCTGAGCTCCAAACAGGTTGCCCAGGGCCAGACACAGGCAGCACGTGACATTGGTCTTTACTGGAGTCCCTCCCAAGAGGCCCCAGAAAATACATGCCCAGTGGCCAGCTTCAGATAATATCCAAACAGGATCCAATTAGTTGCACAAGCAGCATATTCAAAAGGAGATTTGGACAGGCACCAGAGCCTGCTGTGGTCAGCACCAGCACATCAGCTGGTACACTGTCATCGGTATTGATCATGTCAGCCAGGCTGAAGGTCAACCCCACACATGAATGGCCAATAGAAATTAAGACTCAAGTAGAATAGGAGGGCCCACACAAGAGACATTCCTGGAGCATCTAGTGCAGATGATCAAGGAGATTGTGCCACAGGGTCCCATAAAATACCTACTACATAAAGCCACCAAGCCAAGACTGGGAGTCCCAACAAACCTACCTGTTACATAAAGATAAATACAAAGAGGCAGTCAAAATGGGAAGACAAATGAAAATGTCCCAAATTAAAGAACAGGAGAAATATCCAGAAAAAGAGATAAATAAAACTGAGGCAAGCAATTAACCAGATATAGAGTTCAAAACAATGGTTATAAGGATGCTCAAGGAACTTAGGGGAGGAAATGGGGGAGGGAGGAAATCAATGAAAACTTACAGTAAACAAATAGATAGTAAGACCACAAAAAAAAGGGGGGGGGTATAGAAACCCTAAAAAGAACCAGTCAGAAAAGAAGGCAATATCCAAAATGAAGAATACACAAGAAGGAATGAACAGTAGGTTGGATGAAATAGAGGATCAAATCAGTGAATTGGAAGACAAAGTAGAAAAAAATACCTAATCTGACCAGAAAACAAATAGATTAGAAAACGGGGACAGTTTAAGGGACATTTGGGACAACATGAAGCATAACAAAATCCACATCATGGGGGTACCAGAAGGAGAAGAGAGAAAGCAAAAGATGTAGAAATCATTTGAAGAAATAATGACTGAAAATTTTCCTAAACTGGTGAAGAAATAAGACATATTAATTCAGGGATCCCAGAAAGTCCCAAAAAAGATGAATTTAAAGAGGTGCAAACAAAAATACATCATAATTAAAATGGTAAAGTTTAAAGACATGGAGAGAATCTTAAAAGCAGTAAGAAAAAAACAGTAGTTAGTTATAAGGGAGCTCCCATAAGACTATCAGCTGATTTCTCAAGAGAAATTTTTCAGGCCCGAAGCGATTGGCATGAAATATTCAAAGTGATTAGAATAAAAAACCTGCAAACAAGACTACTTTACCCAGCAGGGCTACATTTACAATTGAAGGTAAAATAGAGAGCTTCCAAGAAAAGAAAAAACTAAGTGCGTTTATTATCAGCAAACTGGTATAAAAAGAAATATTAAAGGGTCTTTGTTTACAAGAAAAAGAAGAAGAAAAAAACACAAAGAAACATAATTAAAAAAATAAAATGTCAATAAATACACACTTTAAATGTAAATGGTATAAATGCTCCATGGATAAGAAAACATGACTCATATGTATATATACTCTCTACAAGAGACCCACCTCAGAATGAAAGATGCACAGAGACTAAAAGTAAAGGATATTTCATGCAAGTGGAAATTTTAAAACAGCTGGGGTAACAATATTGACATTAATAGATAGATCTTCCAGGCAGAAAATCAACAAGAAAAGAATGGCCTTAAATGACACACTAGAACCAATAGATTTAATTGATATCTTCAGAGCATTTCACACAAAAATATATGTAAATGCAGTATATATTATTTTCAAATGCACATGGAACATATTATAGGATAGACCATATGTTAGGACACAAAACAAGTATAATTATTTGAGAAGGTTGAAATCATATCAGTGATCGTCTTTGACTATAATGGTATGAAAATAGAATTCAAACACAAGAAAAAAACACTGAAAAAGATATAGAGATATGGAGAAAATAACATGTAACTAAACAATGAAGGGGTTAACAATAAGTTCATGAAAATTATAAAAAGATACCTTGAAACAAATGAGAATGAGAGCACAACAACCCAAAATTTATGGGACACAACAAAAGCAGTCCTAGGAGGGAAATTCATAGCATTATAGGCCTACCTCAAGAAATAAGAAAAATCTCAAGTAAACAATCTAACTTTACACTTAAAGAAATAATTAAAAAAAGAATAAGAAAGCCTCACCCAGCCTGTGTTGCTCAGTTGGTTGAGTGTCATCCTATGCACCAAGAAGTCACTGGTGGGATTGATTCCCATTCAGGGCAAATGCCCAGGCTGCTGGCTCAATCTCCACTAGGAGGCATGCAGAAGGCAGCTGATTGATGTTTCTCCTTCATTGATGTTTCCAACACTCTCTTCCTCTGACTTCCTTCCTCTCTAAAAATCAATGAAAAACTTATTTTTAAAAGAAAGCATGATGTGAGTAGAAGGAAGGGAATAATAAAGATCAGAATGGAAATAAACATATTAGAGTCTAAAACAATACAAAACATAAATGAAACCAAGAGCTGGTTTTGTGAAAAGATAAAAAAGATTGACAAACCTTTAACCAGACTCATCAAGAAAATAAAAAAGAGAGAGAGAGAGAGAGAACTCAAATAAATACAATCAGAAATGACAAGGGAGAAGTAACTACTGCCACCAAAAAAATACAAAGGATTATAAAAAAATATTATAAAAAAATTGTATACCAATAAATTGGACAACCTGGAAGAAACGGATAAATTCCTAGGAACATACAATCTTTCAAAACAGAATCAGGAAGAACCAGAGAATTTGAATAGACAAATTACAACTAGTGAAATTGAAGTATAATAATAAAAAACAACAACCTCCCAACAAAGTCCTGAACTGGATGGCTTCACAGGGGAATTTTACCAAACATTCACAGAACTAACACCTATCATTCGCAAACTATTTTTTAAAATTCAAGAAAAGGGAAAACACCTATGATCATTTTACAAGGCCAGCATTATCCAAATTCCAAAACCAGATAAAGACATTAAAATGAAAGAAAATTATAGGACAAAACCCCTGATGAATGTAGATGCTAACATCCTCAACAAAATATTAGCAAACTGGATCCAGCAATACATTTTAAAAGATCATATATTATGATCAAGTGAGATTTATTCTTGGGATGCAAGGTTGGTACAATATTAATAAATGTGATACACCTCATAAATAAAATGAAAGATAAAAAACATAATCATATCAACAGATGTAGAAAAAGCATTTGATAAAATCCAGGATCCATTTATGATAAAAACACTCAGCCAAGTGGAAATAGAGGGAATATGCCTCCAAGTAGTAAAGGCCATATATAACAAACCCAATGGGCAAAAACTAAAACATTTCTCTTAAGATTGGAAACAAGACCAGGGTGCCTGCTTTTACCACTCTTATTCAACATAGTTCCAGAAGGCCTAGCCACAGCAATCAGGCAAGAAGAAATAAAAGGTATCCAGATAGGAAAGGAAGAAGTAAAGTGAGTAGTATCATTATTTGCAGATGACATGATACTATAGAGAGAAAACCATAAATATGCCACCAAAATCTACTAGAACTGATAAATGAGTTCAGTAAAGTAGGCAGATACAAAATTAATACATATAGAGAAATCAGTTACATTTTTATACACCAATAATGAACTATCAGAAAAGAAAACAATACCATTTACAGTTCTTTCAAAAGAATAATGCACCTAGGAATAAATTTAACTAAGTACATAAAAGATATATGCTCAGACAATTATAAGACACTGAAGAAGAAATTGAAAATACACAAATAAGTTGAAGCACATATGTTTCTGGTTAGGGAGAATTAACATCATTAGAATGCCCATACTACCCAAAGCAATCTATAGATTCAATGTAATTTGGATCAAGATATGTCAATGTCATATTTCACAGAGCTAGAACAAATTTCTAAATTATTATATGGAACCACAAAGACTCCAAATAGCAACAGTGATCTTGAGAGAGAAGAACAAAATTGAAGAAATCATGCTATTCGATATCAAACTACACTACAAAGCCATGATAATCAAAACAGCATGTTATGGGCATAAAAACAGGCATATAGATCAATGGAACAGAATAGGGAACCCAGAAACATATCCATACTTTTGTGTCAATTAATGTTTGACAAAGGAGGCAAGATAGTCTATTCAACAAATGATTGGGAAAATTGGACAGATACATGCAAAAAATTAAACTAGACCACCTTCTTACACCATACACAAGAATAATCTCAAGCTGGCCAGTGTGGTTCAGCGAATTGAGTGTTGTCCCATGCACTAAGAGGTCACCGATTTAATTTCTGGTCAATCCCTTGTGGATCCAATCCCCATTAGGGGGCATACAGAAGGAAGCCAATTGATGTTTCTCTCTCATTGATGTTTCTATCTCTTTCTCTTCTCTCTTTGAAAAAAAAATCAATAAAAACATATTCTTTAAAAAGAATAAACTCAAAATAGATTAAAGACTTAAATGTTAGCCTCAAAACCATAAAAATCCTAGAAGAAAACATTGGCAGTAAGCTCTCGAATATTTTGCATAGCAATATATTTTTATATATCTCCTTGGGCAAGAAAAAGAAAAGAAAAAATAAACAAGCGGGACTACATTAAATTAAAAAGATTTTGCATAGCAAAGGAAACCACAAAGAAAATGAAAAGACAACTCACTAAATGGGAGAACATATTTGCCAGTGTTATATCTGTTAAGAGGTTAATATCCAAAATTTATAAAGAATTTATAAAAATCAACACCAAAATAACAAACAATCCTATATAATAAAGAGGTAATATGCAAATTGACCATCACTCCAACACAAAAGATGGCTGCCCCCATGTGGACACAAGATGGCTGCCACAAGATAGCCAGCAGGGGAGGGCAGTTGGGAGAGATCAGGCCTAAAAGAGAGAGCAGTTGGGGGCAATCAGGCCCACAGGGGAGGGCAGTTAGGGGGGACCAGGCCAGCAGAGGAGGGCAGTTGGGAGAGATCAGGCCTGAAAGAGAGGGCAGTTGGGGGCAATCAGGCCTGCAGGAGAGAGCAGTTGGGGGGGACCAGGCCTGCAGGGGAGGGCAGTTGTGGGGGGCCAGGCTGGCAAGGGAGGGCAGTTGGGAGGGACCAGGCCTGTAGGGGAGGGCAGTTGGGGGCAACCAGGCTGGCAAGGGAGGGCAGTTAGGGGTGACTGGGCTAGCAGGAGAGGACAGTTAGGGGTGACCAGGCTGGCAAGGGAGGGCAGTTAGGGGTGACTGCACCAGTAGGGGAGGGCAGTTGGGGGCGACCAGGCTGGCAGGGTAGGGCAGTTAGGGGTGGCCAGGCCAGTAGGGGAGGGCAGTTAGGGACAATCAGGCCAGCAGGGGAGTGGTTAGGGGGTGATCAGGCTGGTAGGCAGAAGCAGTTAGGGGCAATCAGGCAGGTGAGTGGTTGGGAGCCAGAAGTCCTGGATTGTGAGAGGGATGTCCGACTGCCCATTTAGGCCAGATTGGGCCTAAATGGGCAGTCAGACATCCCTTGAGGGGTCCCAGATTGAAGAGGGTGTAGGCTGGGCTGAGGAACACACCCCATGCATGAATTTCATGCACTGGGCCTCTAGTCTAATTATAAAATGGGCAAAATGTAACCAAAAAAATCATAGGTTTGGCTGTCTGCCACAACGAAAGCCAAACAGGTGAGGCAAGTGCTGGTGCAAAAGGAAAGCATCTTATTCAGGTGCCGAATCACCTGGGATAATGGTGGACTCAGGACTCAAAGGCCATCTTTCCTTCCTGCTCAAATCCAAAGTTCTTATAGTGATAGGGAAGTGAGGGTTCTTTTCTGTTCAATTATCTTTCTCGCTTTTGGGGTGCTAGGGTCCTATCCATTCATCTTTCTAGCTTTCAATGAGCTCTGGTCCTGTCCATTCATATTTCTAGCTTTTGGTGCGCTCCATGTAAGAAACTCTGCTGAGGCCATATTAGCCAATGGTGAAGACTGTACTCCCATGGACCTTTACAGTAAAAGACACGTCTCCAAACAGGACATACAGATGGTCAATAGACATATGAAAAGATGTTCAATGTCACTAATCATTAGAGAGATGCAAATTAAAACCACAATTAGGTGTCACCTCATACCTGTCAAAATGGCCACAACATCAATAAATCAAACAACAAGGGCTAGCAGGATGTGAAAAAAAAAAAAAAGGAACTCTAGTGGGACTGCAGGTGGGAAGCCGATGGAATTGCAGACTGGTGCAGCCACTTTGGAAAACACTATGAAGTTTCCTCAAAAAATTAAAAATGTAACTGTTGTTTGACCCAGTAATCCCACTTCTGGGAATATATCATAAGAATGCCAAAACCAATCAGAAAGAATATATGCAGCCCTAAGTTCATATCAGCGCAATTTACAATAGCTAAGATCTGGAAACAGCCCAAGTGCCCATCAGTAGATGAGTGGATAAAAATGCTGTGGTACATTTACACCATGGAATACTATGCAGCTATAAAAAAGAAGGAGCTCTTACCCTTTGAGACAGCATGAAGGGACCTGGAGAGTATTATGCTAAGCAAAATCATCCAGTTAGAGAATGACAAATATCACATGATCTCACTTACATGTGGAATCTAATGAACCCAATAAACTGATGAACAAAACAGTTCCAGAGTCATAGGGACATGGAACAGAATGACTGATGTCACAGAGGAGGAGGGGGTGGAGGGGACGGGAAGAGATTAACCAGAGATATATGCATAGTATATATATTCATGTATATGCCTAACCCATGGACACAGACAATAGTAAGGGTGGGGCAGGAGCTTGGGGGAGGGGGACATCTGTAATGCTGTCAACAATAAAAAACAAAAACAAAACTCATTAACACAGACAGTAAAATCATGACAACCAGAGGGAAAGGGGTTGGGGGTAGGTAGAAGAGGGTAAATAGGATCTAAATGGTGATGGAAAGAGACTTAACTTGCAGTGTTGAACACACAATGCAATATACAGATGATGCATATAGAATTGTACACCTGAAACCTATATAATTTTATTAACGAATGTCACCACAATAAGCTCAATAAAAAAATAAATAAAATGCATCTTACCTTTCTGATTCTCATTAGCCTGAGGCCCCTGAAAGCAAGTCCTATCTCTCCTCATGCTTGAAGCCAGAGTGGCTAACACAATAGATAGCATGGAGTTGGTACTCCAAATATGTATATTGAATGAATGTGTCACCTCTGAGAGCATTTATAAGTTATAGAGATTGTCTCTCAGTGAGCATACTTATTCTGCTGGAGCGGGGTCCTCTTCTGACTATACCTTTCCTGGAGAGGACTGTAATGGAAATGTCAGGTGCATGAAGTTGTTTTGAAAAGGGTGAAGTTCATGGTGTCACTCAAATAACTTCATGTAGGTGACCCCTTGACCTCCCCAGACATCAATCTGGCCCCAAACCCGAGTTCCTAAAGAGAGGTATCTGAGTCTCAACATTCCCTGCTTCATTCAATGGCTCTAATTTGTCTCAACTTTCACCTTGAAGCTGAGATCAAATGTCCCCCAAGTATGGAGAGAGAGAAGGGGAGAGGTGTTTCATTCTCTCACTTGACTTACTCCCCTCACCTCATCTCCTCTCTTTTGACATTTTTTTATGAATGCTTGAGCTAGATTCTAGAGAGAAGCCTGACCTGGATAGACAAGCACCCCTGTGGGCTCTGATACTGCAAGCAGCTCAGAATCGGGACAGAGCATTGCTTATGGGGCGCCTGAGCTCTGGCATACTGGGGAGAGGAGAAGAGGGTAGGATACAGGACATAGGTGATGCTCCATGTTCACAGAGCAAGGGTGGAGTACAGAAAGCTGACCATGGCTAACGGGGCTGGGAAGAGGGCAGGAAGGAATGATTGTTTCTTTCATGCCTTTGTTAGAAAATTTTCCTTGTGCCTCACATTTTTACATCTGGCTGACAAAGCACTGGCTGCCTTTGTTCTGGACTATCTTCTCAAGGCTGTTTCTATAGCAGATAGCCTTGGAGGAAAGAGATAGTCTGAGCACAGAACAGGTATTTTTTCTAAATGCTCATTATCTAAGCTCAGATCTCCTTCCCCATAATGCATCCCATCATGTGACCAGCTATCACCTGGCTCTCTTCCCATTGCCCTGCAGATTTAGGGCCCAGGAAACCAGTGCTAATAAGCTGATATTCATGTGGTTTCCTGTGCTATAGTAATAGAGGTCTGTTTTCCACTGGGAGACTCGTGTGTTCTGTTAGGTCTGCTTGCTAGCTGACCAGTAGCATCAAGCTTCAAACATTGGCAGTTGTTGACAGTGCATTGTCCTTGCCAGAAGGCAGTCCATGAGCGAATCCTGCTCTTTGTGAAGTGTGTTAGCCCCACCTCCATGGGGGAAGAGAAAGGAGAAAAAGAGCACTGATTTATTGAATGTCTTTTGTTTGCCAAGCTGGATTGGGCTGAGCTCAGTCTTTCGTGCATTAACTCATCGACTCTTCACAGTAAGCCTGGAAATGGGCAGGACTCTCCCTTGCGCAGGTGAGGAAACCTCCGCTTCTTGCGGTGAGGAGGCTCTCCAAGCCACATGCAGGGGCAGCAGGGGACTCGTGCTGTGCAGGGTAAAAGGGCCTCTGTCTCCCTTCCTGGTACCCCATGCTGGAAAGACAGGCTCTTCTGCCTGGGGAGGAGGTGACCCACCAGGATAACATGAGCAATGCTACAAGCCTAAAATAACTCCCCTTTCCACTCTATTACTGCGCATGATTTTGCCTACATTGTGCCTGGATGTGATCCGATATTCCTAGTTTACCTGAGCACTTTTGTTTTTAACCTAATCTAGTTATCCTTCTCTTTCCTGGTGCTTGTCCTTGACCATATTGGCCTTGGCTGTTATGGGGTTTTTCCTACTTGGAAGCAAGAATCTGAAGGAATTTCTCTGATTTAACCACAGAACCAATAACACTCACTAGACTTCCCTGTTCTAAAGAAAATTGCTGGGTTTTCAGATGGGACTGCAATGGTTTGCACCAGGACACGAAGCCTTGCCATCTGCTCAGAGGCGCAGTCATGCACTCTTTTATGCAACCCAGCCATGCTCTCTCCTACACACACCAGCCATGTCTCTCCTACTAATCCCAGCCATGTCTCTCCTACACACCCCAGCCAAGTCTCTCCTACACATGCCAGCCATGTCTCTCCTACAGACCCCAGGCATGCACTCTCCTACAAACCCCAGCCATGCTATCTCCGACACACCCGAGCTATGTCTCTCCTACACACCCCAGCCATGAACTCTCCTACACACCCCAACCATGTCTCTACTACACAACCCAGCCAAGTCTCTCCTACACACCCCAGTCATGCGTACTCCTACACACACCAGCAATACTCTGTCCTACACATCCCAGCCATGCTCCTACACACCCCAACCATGTCTAGCCTACATATCCCAGACATGTCTCTCCTACAGACCCAGGCCATGTCTCTCCTACACACCCCATCCATTCACTTTCCTACACACCCCAGCCATGGACACTCCTACACATCCCAGCCATGTCTTTCTTACAAATCACAGCCATATCTCTCCTACACACCCCAGCTATGTCTCTCCTACACACACCAGCCATGGAATCTCCTATACACCAAGTCATGTCTCTCCTACACACCCCAGGTATGCACTCCCTTATGCAACTTATACATGCATTCTCTTATGCAACCCATCCATGCACTCACCTACACACCCCAGCCATGCTATCTCCTACACACCCCAGTCATGTCTCTCCTGCACACCCCAGCCGTGCACACTATTATGTACCCCATCAATGCACTCTCCTACACACCACAGTAATGTCTCTCCTACACACCCCAGCCATGCACTCTCCTATATATCCCAGGCATGTCTCTACTACACACACCAGTCATGCACTCTCCTATACATCCCAGCAATATCTCTCCTATACAACCCAGCCATGTCTCTCCTACACTTCCCAGCCATGTCTCCCCTACACACCGAAGCAATGCACTCTCCTATACATACCAGCCATGCACTCTCTTATACAATCCAGCCATGCACTCTCCTATACATCCCAGCCATGTCTCTCCTACACACACTAACCAAGCACTCTCCTGTAATACGCAATCATGTCTCTCCTACACATCCCAGCCATGTCTCTCCTACACATCCCTGTCAGGCACTCTCCTATACATCCCAGCCATGTCTATTCTACACATACGGGCTATGTCTCTCCTATACAGCCAGCTATGTCTCTCCTACACATCCCAGCCATGCACTCTCCCATACATCCCAGCCATGTCTCTCATACACACCCAAACATTCTCTCTCCAACACACCCCAGCTGTGCACTCTCTTATGTACCCCATCCATGCAATCTCTTATGCAACCCATCCATGCACACTCCTACATATCCCAGGCATGCTCTCTCCTACATACCCCAGGCATGTCTCTCTACACACCCCAGCCATATCTCTCCTACACACCACAGCCAGGTCTCTTCTACACACCCCAGCTGTGCACTCTCTTATGTACCCCATCCATGCACTCTCCTACACACACCAGCAATGAATCTTCTACACACCCCAGTCATGTCTCTCCGACACACCCCAGCCATGCACTTTACTACACATCCCAGCCATGCACTCTCTTATACATCCCAGCCATGCACTCTCCTATACATTCCAGCCATGTCTCTCCTACACGCCCCAGCTGTGCACTCTCTTATGAACCCCATCCATGCAATATCTTATGCAACCCATTCATGCACACACCTACATATCCCAGGCATGCTCTCTCCTACACACCCCAGGCATGTCTCTCTACACACCCCAGCCATATCTCTCCTACACACCACAGCCAGGTCTCTTCTACACACCCAGCTGTGCACTCTCTTATGCACCCCATCCATGCACTCTCCTACACACACCAGCCATGCACTTTACTACACATCCCAGCCATGTCTCTCTTACACTTCCCAGCCATGTCTCTCCAACACACCCCAACCATGTCTCTCATACACACCCCAGCCATGTCTCTCCTAAACACCACACCAATGCACTCTCGTATACATCCCTGTCATGTCTCTACTACATGACCCAGCCATGTCTCTCCTACACATCCCATCCTTGTCTCTCCTACACACCCCAGCTATGTCTCTCCTACACATCCCATCCATGCTCTCTCCTATACAACTCAGCCATGTCTCTCCTACACACCACAGCCATGCACTCTCCTACACACTCCAGCCATGTCTCTCCTACACACCCCAGCCATGCTCTCTTCTACACACCCAGTCCTGTCTCTCCTATACACCCCAGCCATGCTCTCGCCTACACACACCAGCCATGTCTCTCCTACACACGCCATCCATGCACTTTCTTATGCACTGCATTAATGCACTCTCTTACATCCCCCAGCCATGCTCTCTCCTACAAACCTCAGCCATGCTCTCACCTACACACCTCAGCCATTCTCTATCCTACACACCCCAGCCATGCACTCTCCTATACACCCAGTCATGTCTCTCCTACACACCCAAGCTGTGCAATCTTTTATGCACCCCATCCATGTACTCTCTTATTCACCTCATCCATGCACTCACCTACACATCCCAGGCATGCTCTCTCCTACACATCCCAACCATGTCTCTCCTACACACCCCAGCCATGTCTCTCCTACACATCCCAGACAGGCATTCTCCTATACATCCCAGCCATGTCTATTCTAAACATCCGGGCCATGTCTCTCCTATACACCCCAGCCATGTCTCTCCTACACATCTCAGCTATGTCTCTCCTACACATCCCAGCCATGCACCCTTCTATACATCCCAGCCATGTCTCTCTGACACACTCTAGCTGTGCACTCTCTTATGCACCCCATCCATGCACTGTCCTACACACATCAGCAATGAATCGTCTACACACCCCAGTCATGTCTCTCCTACACACCCCAGCCATGAACTCTACTACACATCCTAGCCATATCTCTCCTACACATCCCAGCCATGTCTCTCCAAAACACCCCAGCCATGCACTCTCTTATACATCCCAGCCATGCACTCTCCTATATATACCAGGCAAGTCTCTTCTACACAACCCATCCTTGTCTCTCCTACACATTTCTGCCATGTCTCTCCTATACATCTCAGCCATGTCTCTCATACACACCCCGGCCATGTGTCTCCTACAAACCCTAACTATGCACTCTCCTATACATCACAGGCAAGCACCCTCATACATAACCCAGCCATGCACTCTCCTACACACCCGAAACATGCCTCTCCTACACATCCCAACCATTTCTCTCCTACACACCCAAGCAATGCACTCTCCTATACATCCCAGCCAGGCACTCTCCTAAACATCCTAGCCATGCACTCTCCTATACATCACAGCCATGTCTCTCCTACACACCCCATCCTTGTCTCTCCTACACATCCCTGCCACGTCTCTCCTACACACCCCAGCTATGCACTCTCCTACACACCCCAGCCATGTCTCTCCTACACACCCAAGCCGTGCACTCTCTTATGTACCCCATCCATGCACTCACCTACACACCACAGTCATGTCTCTCCTACACACCCCAGGTATGCACTCTCTTATACAACCCAGCCATGCACTCTCCTATACATCCCAGCTATGTCTCTCCTACACACCCCAGCCAAACACTCTTCTTTACATCGCAATCATGTCTCTCCTACACATCCCAGCCATTTCTCTCCTACACACCCCAGCCATGGAAACTCCTACACACCACAGCCATGCTCTCTCCTAAACAACCCAACCATGTCTCTCCTACACACCCCAGCCATGTTTCTACTACACACCCCAACCATGTATCTCCTACACACACCAACCATGTCTCTCCATCACACCCCAGTCATGTCTCTCCTACGGACCCCAGCCAATCTCTCTCCTACACACCCAACCATGGTCTCTGCTACACACCCAGTCATGTATCTCATACACACCCCAGCCATGCTCTCTCCAACACACGCGAGCCATGTCTCTCCTACACATCCCATCCATGCATGTTCTTATGCACCCCATTAATGCACTCTCTTACACTCCCCAGTCTTGCTCTCTCCTACAAGCCCCAGCCATGCTCTCACCTACACACCTCAGCCATTCTCTATCCTACACACCCCAGCCATGGACTCTCCTACACACCCCAGTCATGCACTCTCTTATACATCCAGCCATTTCTCTCCTATACACCCAGTCAAGCACTCTCCTGTACATCCCAACCATGTCTCTCTTACACACCCCAGCCATGTCTCTCCTACACATCTCAGTCAGGCACTCTCCTATACATCCTAGCCATGTCTCTCCTATACATCCCAGACAGACACTCTCCTATACATCCCAGCCATGTCTCTCCTACACATCCAAATCATGTCTATTCTAAACATCCAGGCCATGTCTCTCCTATACACGCCAGCCATATCTCCCCTAACATCCCAGCTATGTCTCTCCTAAACACCCCAGCCATGCACTCTCTTATACATCCCAGCCATGCACTCTCCTATACATCCCTGGCATGTCTCCCCTACACTCCCCATCCTTGTCTATCCTACACATCCCTCCCATGTCTCTCCTATACATCTCAGCCATGTCTCTCCTACACACCCTGGCCATGCACTCTCCTACACAACCCAGCCATGTCTCTCCTACAAACCCCAACTATGCACTCTCCTATACATCACAGGCAAGCTCACTCATACATACCTCAGACATGCACTCTCCTACACACCCCAACCATGTCCCTCCTACACATCCCAGCCATGTCTCTGCTACACACCCAAGCAGTGCACTCTCCTATACATCCCAGCCAGGCACTCTCCTATACATCCCAGCCATGTCTCTCCTACACTCCCAATTCAAGCACTCTCCTGTACATCCCAACCATGTCTCTCCTACACACCCCAGCCATGTCTCTCCTACACATCCCAGATAGGAACTCTCCTATACATCCCAGCCATGTCTATTCTATACATCCGGGCCATGCCTCTCCTATACAGCCCAGCCATATCTCTCCTACACATCCCAGCTATGTCTCTCCTAAACACCCCAGCCATGCACTCTATTATACATCCCAGCCATGCACTCTCCTATACATCCCAGGCATGTCTCTCCTACACACCCCAGCCATATCTCTCCTACACATCCCAGATAGGAACTCTCCTATACATCCCAGCCATGTCTCTCGTACACATCCCAGCCATGTCTATTCTATACATCTGGGCCATGCCTCTCCTATCCAGCCCAGCCATATCACTCCTACACATCCCAGCTATGTCTCTCCTACAAATCCCAGCCATGCACTCTCCAGTACATCTCAGCCATGTCTCTCCTACACACCATAGCCATGCACTCTCTTACACACCCCATCCATGTCTCTCCTACACATCCCACCCATGTCTCTCCTATACATATCAGCCATGTCTCTCCTACACAACCCATCCATGCACTCTCCTACACACCCCAGCTATGTCTCTCCTACACACCCCAGCCATGCACTCTCTTATGTACCCCATCCATGCACTCTCCCACACACCACAGTCATGTCTCTCCTACACACTCCAGCCATGCACTCTCCTATACATCCCAGCCATGCACTCTCCTATACATCCCAGCCATGTCTCCCCTACACACCCCAGCCAAACACTCTCCTGTACATCGCAATCATGTCTCTCCTACACATCCCAGCCATGTCTCTCCCACACACCCCAGCCATGTCTCTTCTATACATCCCAGCCATGTCTCTGCTACACACCCCAGCCATGTCTGTACTATACACCACATCCATGTCTAACCTGCACACCCCAACCATGTCTCTCCTACACACCCAAACTATGTCTCTCCTCCAAACCCCAACTATGCACTCTCCTATATTTCACAGGCAAGCTCCCAAGTACATACCCCAGCCATGCACTCTCCTACACACCCCAACCATGTCTCTCCTACACACACCAACCATGTCTCTCCTTCACACCCCAGTCATGTCTCTCCTTCACACCCCAGTCATGTCTCTCCTTCACACCCCAGTCATGTCTCTCCTACAGACCTCAGCCATGCTCTCTCCTACACACCCCAGCCATGCTCTCCTACACACCCAGTCAGGTCTCTCATACACACCCCAGCCATGCTCTCTCCTACAAACCTCAGCCATGCTCTCACCTACACACCTCAGCCATTCTCTATCCTACACACCCCAGCCATGGACTCTCCTACACACCCCAGCATTGCACTCTCCTATACAACCAGTCATGTCTCTCCTACACACCCAAGCTGTGCAATCTCTTATGTACCCCATCCATGCACTCTCTTATTCACCCCATTCATGCTCTCTCCTACACATCCCAGCCATGTCTCTGCTGCACACCCAAGCAATGCCCTCTCCTATACATCCCAGCCATGCACTCTCCTATACATCCCAGCCATGCCTCTCCTATACATCCCAGCCATGTCTCTCCTATACATCCCAGCCATGTCTATTCTACACATCTGGGCAATGTCTCTCCAATACACCTCAGCCATGTCTCTCCTACAAATCCCAGCTATGTCTCTCCTATACATCCCAGCCATGCACTCTCTTATACATCCCAGCCATGTCTCTCCTACACACCCCAGGCAGGTCTCTCCTACACATCCCAGCCATGCTCTCTCCTACACACCCCAGGCATGTCTATCCTACACATCCCAGCCATGTCTCTCCTACACACCTCATCCTTGTCTCTACTACACACCCCACCATGCTCTCTCCTACACACGCCAGCCATGTCTCTCCTACATACCCCATCCATGCACTTTCTTATGCACCCCATTAATGCACTCTCTTACACACTCCAGCCATGCTCTCTCCTACAAACTCAGGCATGCTCTAACCTACACACCCCAGCCATTCTCTATCCTAAGCACCCCAGCCATAAACTCGCCTACACACCCTAGCCATGCACTCTCCTATACACCCAGTCATGTCTCTCCTACTCACACCAGGCAGGTCTCTCCTACACACCCCAGTCATGTCTCTCCTACACATCCCAGCCATGCACTCTCCTACACACCCCAGCCATGTCTCTCCTACACACCCCAGTCATGTCTCTCCTACACACCCCATCCATGCACTTTCTTATGCAGTCCATTAATGCACTCTCTTACACACTCCAGCCATGCTCTCTCCTACAAACCCAGGCATGCTCTAACCTACACACCCCAGCAATTCTCTAAGAAATGCACTCTCCTATAAATCCCAGCCATGCACTCTCCTATACATCCCAGGCATGCACTCTCCTATAAATCCAAGCCATGTCTCTCCTACACACCCCAGTCATGTCTCTCCTACACATTCCAGACAGGCACTCTCCTATACATCCCAGACATGTCTCTCCTACACATCCCACCCATGTCTATTCTAAACATTCTGGCCATGTCTCTCCTATACACCCCAGCCATGTCTCTCCTACACACCCCAGCCATGTCTCTTCTATACATCCCAGCCATGTCTCTGCTACACACCCCAGCCATGTCTGAACTACACACCACATCCATGTCTAACCTGCACACCCCAACCATGTCTCTCCTACACACCCAAACTATGTCTCTCCTCCAAACCCCAACTATGCACTCTCCTATATTTCACAGGCAAGCTCCCAAGTACATACCCCAGCCATGCACTCTCCTACACATCCCAACCATGTCTCTCCTACACACACCAACCATGTCTCTCCTTCACACCCCAGTCATGTCTCTCCTTCACACCCCAGTCATGTCTCTTCTACAGACCTCAGCCATGCTCTCTCCTACACACCCCAGCCATGCTCTCCTACACACCCAGTCAGGTCGCTCATACACACCCCAGCCATGCTCTCTCCTACAAACCTCAGCCATGCTCTCACCTACACACCTCAGCCATTCTCTATCCTACACACCCCAGCCATGGACTCTCCTACACACCCCAGCATTGCACTCTCCTATACAACCAGTCATGTCTCTCCTACACACCCAAGCTGTGCAATCTCTTATGTACCCCATCCATGCACTCTCTTATTCACCCCATTCATGCTCTCTCCTACACATCCCAGCCATGTCTCTGCTGCACACCCAAGCAATGCCCTCTCCTATACATCCCAGCCATGCACTCTCCTACACATCCCAACCATGTCTCTCCTACACACACCAACCATGTCTCTCCTTCACACCCCAGTCATGTCTCTCCTTCACACCCCAGTCATGTCTCTCCTACAGACCTCAGCCATGCTCTCTCCTACACACCCCAGCCATGCTCTCCTACACACCCAGTCAGGTCTCTCATACACACCCCAGCCATGCTCTCTCCTACAAACCTCAGCCATGCTCTCACCTACACACCTCAGCCATTCTCTGTCCTACACACCCCAGCCATGGACTCTCCTACACACCCCAGCATTGCACTCTCCTATACAACCAGTCATGTCTCTCCTACACACCCAAGCTGTGCAATCTCTTATGTACCCCATCCATGCACTCTCTTATTCACCCCATTCATGCTCTCTCCTACACATCCCAGCCATGTCTCTGCTGCACACCCAAGCAATGCCCTCTCCTATACATCCCAGCCATGCACTCTCCTATACATCCCAGCCATGCCTCTCCTATACATCCCAGCCATGTCTCTCCTATACATCCCAGCCATGTCTATTCTACACATCTGGGCAATGTCTCTCCAATACACCTCAGCCATGTCTCTCCTACAAATCCCAGCTATGTCTCTCCTATACATCCCAGCCATGCACTCTCTTATACATCCCAGCCATGTCTCTCCTACACACCCCAGGCAGGTCTCTCCTACACATCCCAGCTATGTCTCTCCTACACATCCCAGCCATGCTCTCTCCTACACACCCCAGCCATGTCTCTCCTACACACCCCAGGCATGTCTATCCTACACATCCCAGCCATGTCTCTCCTACACACCTCATCCTTGTCTCTACTACACACCCCACCATGCTCTCTCCTACACACGCCAGCCATGTCTCTCCTACATACCCCATCCATGCACTTTCTTATGCACCCCATTAATGCACTCTCTTACACACTCCAGCCATGCTCTCTCCTACAAACCCAGGCATGCTCTAACCTACACACCCCAGCCATTCTCTATCCTAAGCACCCCAGCCATAAACTCGCCTACACACCCTAGCCATGCACTCTCCTATACACCCAGTCATGTCTCTCCTACTCACACCAGGCAGGTCTCTCCTACACACCCCAGTCATGTCTCTCCTACACATCCCAGCCATGCACTCTCCTACACACCCCAGCCATGTCTCTCCTACACACCCCAGTCATGTCTCTCCTACACACCCCATCCATGCACTTTCTTATGCAGCCCATTAATGCACTCTCTTACACACTCCAGCCATGCTCTCTCCTACAAACCCAGGCATGCTCTAACCTACACACCCCAGCAATTCTCTAAGAAATGCACTCTCCTATAAATCCCAGCCATGAACTCTCCTATACATCCCAGGCATGCACTCTCCTATAAATCCAAGCCATGTCTCTCCTACACACCCCAGTCATGTCTCTCCTACACATTCCAGACAGGCACTCTCCTATACATCCCAGACATGTCTCTCCTACACATCCCACCCATGTCTATTCTAAACATTCTGGCCATGTCTCTCCTATACACCCCAGCCATGTCTCTCCTACACATCTCAGCTATGTCTCTCCTACACATCCCAGCCATGCACTCTCCTATACATCCCAGCCATGTCTCTCCGACACACCCCAGGTGTGCACTCTCTTATGCACCCCATCCATGCAATCTCTTATGCAACCCATCCATGCACATTCCTACATATCCCAGGCATCCTCTCTCTCCTACACACCTCAGGTATGTCTCCCTACACACCCCAGCCATATCTCTCCTACACACTGCGGCCAGTTCTCTCCAACCCAGCCCAGCTATACACTCTCTTATGCACCCCATCCAGGCACTCTCCTACACACACCAGCAATGAATCGTCTACAACCCCAGGCATGTCACTCCTACACACCCCATCCTTGTCTCTCCTACACATTTCTGCCATGTCTCTCCTATACATCTCAGCCATGTCTCTCATACACACCCCGGCCATGCACTCTCCTACACACCCCAGCCATGCACTCTCCTATACATCCCGGACATGCACTCTCTGATACATCGCAGGCATGTCACTCTTACACACCCCAGTCATGCTCTTTCCCATACATCCCAGCCATGTCTCTCCTAAACACCCAGGCAATGCACTCTCCTATACAGCACAGCCACTCCCTCTCCTATACATCCCAGCCATGTCTCTCCTACTCATCCCAGCCATGTCTCTCCTATACATCTCAGCCATGTCTCTCTTACACACCCCAGTCATGTATCTCATAAACACCCCAGCCATGTCTCTCCTATATATCCCAGCCATGTATCTCCTCCACACCCCAACCATGTCTCTACTACACACCCCATCCACGCACTCTCCTATACACCAAGTCATGTCTCTCCTACACACCCCAGCTATCCACTCCCTTATGCAACCTATCCATGAACACTCTTATGCAACCCATTCATGCACTCTCCTACACACCCCAGCCATGCTCTCTTCTACACACCCCAGCCATGAACTCTCTTATGTACCCATCCATTCACTCTCCTGCACACCACAGTCATGTCTCTCCTACACACCCCAGCCATGTCTCTCCTATAAACCCCAGTCATGCATTCTCCTACACACCCAAGCCATTCTCTCTCCTACACATGCCAAACATGTCTCTCATAAACACCCATCCATGTCTCTCCTACACACCCCAGCCATGCACTCTTCTAAACACCCCAGCCATGTCTCTCCTACACACCCCAGCCATTTCTCTCCTACGCATCCCAGTCATGTCTCTACTACAAATCCCAGACATGCACTCTCCTATACATTCCAGCCATGTCTCTCCTATACTCCCATGTTCTGCACTCTCTTATGCACCCCATCCATGTAATCTCTTCTGCAACCCATCCATGCACACTCCTACTTATCCCAGGCATGCACTCTCCTGCACACTTCAAGCATGTCTCTCTACACACTCCCGCCATATCTCTCCTACACAACCCAGCTGTGCACTCTCTTATGCACCCCATCCATACACTTTCCTACACACACTAGCAATGAATCGTCTACACACCCCAGTCATGTCTCTCCTACACACCCCAGCAATGCACTCTACTACACATCCCAGCCATGTCTCTCCTACACATCCCAGCCATGTCTCTCCTACACACCCCAGCCATGGAAACTCCTATACAACACAGCCATGCTCTCTCCTAAACAACCCAACCATGTTTCTCCTACACATCCTAGCCATGTCTCTCCTACACATCCCAACCATGTCTCTCCTACACATCCCAACCATGTCTCTCCTACAAACCACAACTATGCACTCTCCGATACATCACAGGCAAGCTCCCTCGTACATACCCCAGCCATGCACTCTCCTACACACCCCAACCATGTCTCTCCAACACACCTCAACCATGACGCTCCTACACACCCCAAACATGTCTCTCCTTCACACCCCATTCATGTCTCTCCTTCACACCCCAGTCATGTCTCCCCTACAAACCCCAGCCATTCTCTCTCCTACACACCCAGTCATGTCCCTTCTACACACCCCAGTCATGGTCTCTCCTACACAAGCTAGCCATGTCTCTCCTACACAACCCATCCATGCACTTTCTTATGCACCCCATTAATGCACTCTCTTAAACACCCCAGCCATGCTCTCTCCTACAAATCTCAGCCATGCTCTCACCTACACACCCCAGCCATTCTCTATCCTACACACCCTAGCCATGCACTCTCCTATACACCCAGTCATGTCTCTCCTACACACCCCAGCTGTGCAATCTCTTATGCACCCCATCCATGCACTCTCCTACACATACCAGCCATGTCTGTCCTACACACCCAAGCAATGCCCTCTCCTATATATCCCAGCCATGCACTCTCCTATACATCCCAGCCATGTCTATCCTACACACCACAGCCAAGCACTCTCCTGTACATCTCAATCATGTCTCTCCTATACACCCCAGCCATGGAAACTCCTACACACCACAGCCATGCTCTCTCCTAAACAACCCAACCATGTCTCTCCTACACATCGCAACCATGTCTTTCCTAAACATCCCAGCCATGTCTCCGCTACACACCCCAGGCATGTCTCTCCTGCAGCCAGCAGCCATATCTCTCCTACACACCCCAGGTTTGCACTTTCTTATGCACCCCATTCATGCACTCTCCTGCACACTCCAGCCATGTATCTCCTACAGACCCAAGCCATGTCTCTCCTGCACACTCCTGCATTATCTCTCCTACACACCCTAGCCATTCTCATTCTTACACACCCCAGCCATGCTCTCTCCTTCACACCCCAGCCATGACCCATGCTACACAACCCAGCCATGACTATCCTAAACACGCCAGCCTTACTCACTCCTACACACCCCAGCAATGCTCTCTCCTACACACCCCAGGCATGCCCTCTCTTACACACCCCAGCCATGCTCTCTCCTACACAATCCAGCCATGTCTCTACTACACACCCCAGCCATGCACTCTCCTACACACCCCAGCCATGTATATCCTACAGACCCAGCCATGTCTCTCCTACACATCCTAGCCATGTCTCTCCTGCACACTCTAGCCATGCTCTCTACTACACAACCCAACCATGTCTCTCCTATACATCCCAGCCATACTCTCTCCTACACAACCCAGTCATGTCTCTACTACACATCCCAGCCATGTCTCTCCTACACACGTCAGCCATGCACTATTCTATGCACCCATTCATATCACCTACACACCACAGCTGTGCACTCTTTAGGCAACCCATCCATGCACTCTCCTACACACCCCAGCCATGCTCACTCCTACATGCCCCAGCCAAGTCTCTCCTAAACACCCAACCATGTCTCTCGTCCACACCCCAGCCATAACTCTCCTACACACCCTAGCCATGTCTCTCCTACACATCCCAGCCATGTCTCTCCTACACACCGAGGCAATGCACTCTCCTATACAACCCAGCCCTGTCTCTCCTACACACCCCAATCATGTCTCTCCTACACACCCCAGCCATCGACTCTCCTACACACCCCAGCCATGTCTCTCCTACTCATCCCAGCCATGCACTCTCCTATACAACACAGCCATGCTCCTATACATCCCAACCAAGTCTCTCCTACACATCCCAGCCATGTCTCTCCTACTTGTCCCAGCCATGTCTCTCCTATACATCTCAGCCATGTCTCTCCTATATACCCCAATCATCTCTCTCCTATACACCCCCACCATGAACTCTCCTATAAATCCCAGCCATGTCTCTCCTACGCATCTCAGCCATGTCTCTCTTATACCTCCCTGCCATTACTCTCCGACACACCCCAGCCATCCACTCTCTTACACACTCCAGCCATGTAACTCCTACAGACCCACGCCATGTCTCTCCTACACACCACCCCAGCCATGTTTCCCATGCACAGCCCTGCATTTTCTCTCCTACACACCCTAGCCATTCTCTCCTACACATCCTAGCCACTCTCTTACACACCCCAGCCATGCACTCTCCTACAAACCCCAGCCATGTATATCCTACAGACCCAGCCATGTCTCTCCTACACACCCCAGCCATATCGCTCCTACACACACCAGCCATTCTCACTCTTACACACCCCAGCCATGCTCTCTCCTACACAACCCAGGCATGCCCTCTCCTACACACCGCAGCCATGCACTCTCCTACACACCCCAGGCATGCACTCTCCTACACACTCCAGCCATGTATATCCTACAGACCCAGCCATATCTCTCCTACACATCCCAGCCACGGCTCTCCTACACATCCCAACCATGTCTCTCCTACACATCTCAGCCAATCCTCTCCTACACACCCAAACTATGTCTCTCCTGCATGCCCATGTATTGTCTCTCTTACACACACCAGCCATGCTTACTCTTACACACCTCAGCCATGCTCTCCTACACACCCCAGCCATGCACTCTACTATACACCCCAGCCATGCACTCTCTTACACACCCAAGCCATGCACTTTCCTACAAACCCCAGCCATGCACTCTCCTACAAACCCCAGCCATGTATAACCTACAGACCCAGCCATGTCTCTCCTACACACCCCAGCCATATCTCTCCTACACACCCCAGCCATGCACTCTCTTACACACCCCAGCCATGCCCTCTTCTACACACCCCAGCCATATCTCTCCTACACATCCCAGCCATGTCTCTCCTATACACTCTAGCCATGTCTCTCCTACACACCCCAACCATGTCTCTTCTACACATCTCAGCCATGTCTCTCCTACACACCCCAGGTATGCTATATCCTACACACCCCAGCCATGCACTCTCCTACACACCCCAACCATGTCTCTTCTACACATCTCAACCATGTCTCTCCTACACACCCCAGGCATGCTATATCCTACACACCCCAGCCATGCACTCTCCTACTCACCCTAGCCTTGTCTCTCCTATACACCCCAGCCATGCACTCTCCTACACACTCCAGTCAAGTCTCTCCTATACACCCCAGCCATGCACTCTCTTACACACCCCAGCCAAGTCTCTCCTACACACACCAGCCTGCTCTCTCCTACATTTCCCAGCCATGCTCTCTCCTACACAGCATAACCATGTCTCTCCTACAAATCACAGCCATGTCTATCCTACAGACCCCAGCCATGTCTCTCCTACAAACACCAACCACGAAATCTCCTACCCACCCCAGCAATGCACTCTTTTACACACCCCAGCCATTCTCTCTCCTACACAGCCCAGCCATATCTCTCTTACACATCCTGCAATGTCTCTCCTACACATCCATGCCATGTATCTCCTACACACCCCAGCCATGTCTCTCATACACACTCCAGCCATGCACTATTCTATACACTCAGTCATATCTCCTACACACCACAGCTGTGCACTCTTTAGGCACCCTATCCATGCACTTTCCTACACACCCCAGCCATGTTCACTCCTGCACACCCCAGTCAAGTCTCTCCTACACACCCCCGCCATATCTCTCCTACACACCCCAGCTGTAGACTCTCTTATGCACCCCATCCATGGACTCTCTTATGAACCCCATCCATACACTCTCTTTTTTTTATTTTTAAATATATTTTATTGATTTTTTACAGAGAGGAAGAGAGAGGGACAGAGAACTAGAAACATCGATGAGAGAAACATCGATCAGCCGCCTCCTGCACACCCCCCACTGGGGATGTGCCCGCAACCAAGGCACATGCCCTCAACCGGAATCGAACCTGGGACCCTTCAGTCTGCAAGCCAACGCTCTATCCACTGAGCCAAACCGGTCTCGGCCCATGCACTCTCTTACACATCCCAGCCATTCTCTCTCCTACACACCCCAGCCATGTCTCTCCTACAGACACCAGCCATGTCTCTCCTACACACCCCAGCCAGGTCTCTCCTTCACACCCCACCTGTGCACTCTCTTATGCACCCCATTCATGCACTCTCCTACACACTCCAGCCATGTCTTTTCTACACACCCCAGTCATGTCTGTCCTACACACACAAGCCATATCGTTTCTACACACCCCAGCCATGCACTCTCCTACACATCTTAGCCATGTCTCTCCTACACACCCCAACCATGTCTCTCGTACACACCCCAGCCATGTCTCTTTTAAACACCTCAGCCATGCACTCTCCTATACATCCCAGCCATGCACTTTCCTATACATCCCAGCCATATTTCTCCTACACACCCCAGCCATGCACTCTCCTATACATTCCAGCCACGTCTCTCCTACAAACTCCAGCCATGTCTCTTCTACACATCCCAGCCATGTCTCTCCTATACATCCGAACCATGAACTCTCCTATACCTCCCAGCCATGCACTCACCTATACATCCTAACCATGTCTCTCCTACACATCCCTGCCATGTCTCTCCTACACATCTCAGCCTTGTCTCTGCTACACAGCCCAATCATGTCTTTCCTACACACCCCAGCCATTCCTCTCTTACACACCCCTGCCTGCACTCTCTTACACACTGCAGCTCTGCACTCTACTACACACCCCAGCCATGTCTCTCCTACACATCCCAGCCATGTCTCTCCTATACAACCCAATCATGTCTCTCCTCCACACCCCAATCATGTCTCTCCTACACACCCCAGCCATGCACTCTCCTACACATCTTAGCCATGTCTCTCCTACACACCCCAACCATGTCTCTCGTACACACCCCAGCCATGTCTCTTTTAAACACCTCAGCCATGCACTCTCCTATACATCCCAGCCATGCACTTTCCTATACATCCCAGCCATATTTCTCCTACACACCCCAGCCATGCACTCTCCTATACATTCCAGCCACGTCTCTCCTACAAACTCCAGCCATGTCTCTTCTACACATCCCAGCCATGTCTCTCCTATACATCCGAACCATGAACTCTCCTATACCTCCCAGCCATGCACTCACCTATACATCCTAACCATGTCTCTCCTACACATCCCTGCCATGTCTCTCCTACACATCTCAGCCTTGTCTCTGCTACACAGCCCAATCATGTCTTTCCTACACACCCCAGCCATTCCTCTCTTACACACCCCTGCCTGCACTCTCTTACACACTGCAGCTATGCACTCTACTACACACCCCAGCCATATCTCTCCTACACATCCCAGCCATGTCTCTCCTATACAACCCAATCATGTCTCTCCTCCACACCCCAATCATGTCTCTCCTACACACTCCAGCCATGCACTCTCCTACACACCCCAGCCATGCACTCTCCTATATATCCCAGCCATGTCTCTTCTACACACCACAGCCATGTCTCTCCTGCACATCCCAGCCATGCACTCTCCTACACACCCCAGCCATGCACTCTCCTATATATCCCAGCCATGTCTCTTCTACACATCCCAGCCATGTCTCTCTTACACACCCCAGCCATGCACTGCCCGACACACCCCAGCCATGTCTCTCCTGCATGCCCATGCATTGTCTCTCTTACACACCCCAGCCATGCTCACTCTTACACACCCCAGCCATGCTCTCTCCTACACACCCACACCATGCACACACCACAGCCATGCACTCTCTTACACACCCCAGCCATGCACTCTCCTACACACCCCAGCCATGCACTCTCCTACACACCCCACCATATCTCTCCTACACACTCCAGCCATGTCTCTCCTACACACCCTAGCCATGTCTCTCCTACACATCCCATCCATGTATCTCCTACACATCCCAGCCATATCTCTCCTATACACTCCAGCCATGTCTCTCCTACACACCCCAACCATGTCTCTTCTACACATCTCAGCCATGTCTTTCCTACACACCCCAGGCATGCTCTCTTCTACACACCCCAGCCATGCACTCTCCTACTCACCCCAGCCATGTCTCTCGTACACACCCCAGCCATGCACTCTCCTATACATCCCAGCCAGGCACTTTTCTATACATCCCAGCCTTGTGTCTCCTACACACCCCAGCCATGTCTCTCCTGCAAACCCCTGCCATGCTCACTCCTACACATCCCAGCCATGTCTCTCCTACACACCCCAGCCATGTCTCTCCTGCACATCTGCATTGTCTCTCCTATGAACCCCAGCTATGCTCACTCTTACACACCCCAGCCATGCTCTCTCCAACACACCCCCGCCATGCATACTCCTACACACTCCAGCCATGATCTCTCCTACACACCCCAACCATGCTCACTCCTACACACGCCAGCCATGTCTCTCCTACACACCCCAGCCATGTCTCTCCTACACACCTCAGCCATGCTCTCTCCTACACAACCCAGCCATATACTCTTCTACACACCCCAGCCATGCATTCTCCTACACACCCCACCATATCTCTCCTACAAATCCCAGTCATATATCTCCTACACACCTCGCCATATCTCTCCTACACACTCCAGCCATGTCTCTCTTACACATCTCAGCCATGTCTCTCCTGGACACCCCAACCATGTCTCTTCTATACATCTCCGCCATGTTTCTCCTACACCCCCCAGTCATGCACTCTCCTACTCACCCCAGCCTTGTTTCTCCTACACACCCCAGTTGTACACTCTCTTATGCACTCCTTTCATGCTCTCTCCAATGCACCTGAGCCTACTCTGCCCCCTGCATATATGCCTAACTATTTGCAGTGTAGTTCCTGTTTTGGGAGGTTTGGTTTTTTATTTATTTTTATTTATGCGGGAAAAGCATCAGACAGATGGAGTATGTGCATGAGAATGGAAGACAGAAAAGGAGCTACCTTTTTTATAGTGACTTTTCCATCACAAGGATTTGCTGGGGGCTCTTGAACATCACCATAATTTTACTTTGTGAAGTGCTATACTTGTAGATAACCCATATTCTTGTGGTGCACTTATGGGCATTACATTTTAGTAATAAAGATAAATTTTGTAAATAATTTGCATTTTTTTTGAAAATTATATACATGTTTTTTAAAATGGAATCAACTTAGTTCTGCAATAAACTAACATCTAACTATCATTCTCCAGAGAGAAAAATTGTACCCAACCTCGAGTTCTGCACAACATCCAAATGCAACAAGAATGAACCAAATAGCAGTGAACGTTTTGTAACAGTTGTTAACACTGCCTAGACTCAGTGTAAGCTAATTTCAAAATAAAAAAATCAAGGATGATGGAACATTGACTATGCTTTACGAAGCTCGTGAACAAGTTGAGAAAGAAAGCAATAGGAGGAACTAACCTGTACCAGACAGCAGATGGAAAGACACTCGTGAGCGGCATAGACACTAACAACTGCGACAGACATTGTGAACAAGTATCAGTGATCTCCAAGTTACCAAAAATATAAATTGTGGAAACATCTTTACATCCCCCCCGACACACACACACACACACACACACACACACACAGACTTCTTCAAAATCCCTCTTACATCTCCTCTCTCCATGCCTGGGTTCAGCCAGCACCTTACAAATAAGCCTCTTCGTTGCATTATGATCATTTCACTTTACTTTTACAACTCTAGTTGATAGTTATTATTATTATTATCTCCATGTCACTGATGTCTAAACCAAGTTCAGAGAGATTGTAAAAATCTCCCAAGATCCCACAGGGAGCTCAGGGCAGCGCTGGAAAGCGAAGCCAGATGGTGTAATATTGTAGTCCATTTGGTCATGTTTCCCTGGACCATCTAGAAGTCCAGCACATACAGAATCAGTGCTGGGAAGTCGCTGTGGGACACACTGGTGAAAGATGACCATTCTTGATTAAAGCCACAGCCATGAGTGAGACTCTAGAGGAGTTCTGTGGAGAACAAAAAAGTGGAGATCCTTGACCAGAATAATAGGGAATGCTAACATTTTGGATATAAATAGAGAGAGTTATCCTTAACACAGCAGAGAAAGTGTATACTTCTAATAATAAATCATCTTTATATTGTGTTGTGTTCACCCCTCTCCTACTTCCCTCACCCTCCTTTCTTTATGCCAATCACCATAATGTTTGTCCATGTCTATGAATTGTTGTTGTTTTCTTAATCTATTCACCATTTTCACCCAGCCCCCTCCCCTCTGACAGCTGTCAGTCTGTTTTCTATATTTACTGGTCTTTTCCATGGCCACGTAATATTTGATTACATTATGTACCATGCATTCTTCATCACTCTTCTATTAATGGGCACTTGGGTTGCTTCCATAGCTTGGCTGCAACAAACATAGGTTGTGTATATTCTTTCAAATTAGTGACTTGGGTTTCTTTAAATATACACCCAGAAGTGGAAATGCCAGGACATTAGAAAGTTCCGGTTATACCATTTCCCCTAAGAACAGGAACAAGACAGGGATGCCCACTCTCACCACTCCTGTTTGACATAGTACTGGAAGTATTAGCTATCGCAATTAGGCAAGAAGAAGAAATAAGAGGCATCCAAATTGGAAAAGAAGAAGTGAAGCTGTCCTTATTTGCAGATGACATGATATTGTACATAAAAAACCCAAAAGATTCCATAAAAAAACTAATAGACTTAATAAATGAATTCGGCAATGTAGCGGGATACAAAATTAACGCCAAGAAATCTATGGCATTTCTATACACCAATAATGAACTTACAGAAAGAGAGACTAAAAAAGCAATCCCATTTACCATCGCACCAAAAAAATTAAGATACCTAGGAATAAACTTAACTAAGGAGGTAAAAGACCTATACGCAGAAAACTACAGGACACTGAAAAAAGAGATAGAGGAAGACGTAAACAGATGGAAGAACATACCATGTTCATGGATTGGTAGAATCAACATCATTAAAATGTCCATACTACCTATAGCAATCTACAGATTCAATGCACTCCCCATTAAAATACCAACAGCATATTTCACAGACCTAGAAGGAACTCTCCAAAAATTCATCTGGAATAAAAAAAGACCCCGAAGAGCCACAGCAATCCTGAGAAAGAAGAATAAAGTAGGTGGGATCTCAATACCAGATTTCAAGCTGTATTACAAAGCCACTGTTCTCAAAACAGCCTGGTACTGGCACAAGAACAGACATATTGATCAATGGAACAGAATAGAGAATCCAGATATCGACCCAAACCACTATGCTCAATTAATATTTGACAAAGGAGGCATGAACATACAATGGAGTCAAGACAGTCTCTTCAATAAATGGTGTTGGGAAAATTGGACAGATACATGCAAAAAAATGAAACTAGATCACCAACTTACACCATACACAAAAATAAACTCAAAATGGATACAGGACTTAAACATAAGATGGGAAACCATAAAAATACTAGAGGAATCCACAGGCAACAAAATCTCAGACATATGCCAAAAGAACTTCTTCACTGACACTGCCCCTAGGGCAATGGAAGCTAAAGAGAAAATTAACAAATGGGACTACATCAAAATAAAAAGCTTTTTTACAGCAAAAGAAATAATCAACAAAACAACAAGAAAGCCCACTGCATGGGAGAACATATTTGCAAATGCTATCACTGATAAAGGTTTAATCTCCAACATCTACAGGCAGCTTATGCAACTTAATAAAAGGAAGATAAATGATCCAATAAAAAAATGGGCAAGAGACCTAAACAGAATCTTTTCAAAAGAAGACAGAAGGAAGGCCAAGAGACACATGAAAACATGTTCAGTCACTTATTATCCGAGAGATGCAAATCAAAACAATAATGAGGTACCATCTCACACCTGTCGGAATGGCTATCATCAACAAATCAACAAACGACAAGTGTTGGCGAGGATGCGGAGAAAAAGGAACCCTCGTGCACTGCTGGTGGGAATGCAGACTGGTGCAGCCACTGTGGAGAACAGTATGGAGTTTCCTCAAGAAACTGAAAATGGAACTCCCATTTGACCCAGTAATCCCACTCCTGGGAATATATCCAAAGAAACTAGAAACACCAATCAGAAAGGATATATGCACCACTATGTTCATAGCAGCACAATTTACAATAGCTAAGATTTGGAAACAGCCTAGGTGCCCGTCAGCAGATGACTGGATCAGAAAACTGTGGTACATCTACACAATGGAATACTATGCTACCATAAAAAAGAAGGAATTCTCATCATTTGCAGCAACCTGGATGGAATTGGAGAACATTATGCTAAGTGAAATAAGCCAGTCAATGAAAGAAAAATACCACATGATCTCACTCATTTATGGATAGTAAAGAACATTATAAACTGATGAACAAAAAGATAGATACAGAGACAGTAAAGCATCAAACAGACTTTCAAATTACAGGGGCAAAGTTAGGGAGAGGTGGGGGAGATAAGAAATCAAACGAAGGACTTGTATGCATGCATATAAGCATAAACAATGGACGCAAAACTCTGGGGGTGAGGGCATGTATGGGTGTGGGGTGGGGGGGGTAATGGTAAGATATGTACACATGTAATACTTCAATAAAAAAAATGTCAAAAAAAAAAGAAAGTTCCGGTTATAATTTTTGAGGAAATTCCATAGTGTTTTCCATAACTACTGCACCAACCTTCATTCCCACCAACAGCAGTACACAAGGGTTCCCTTCTCTCCACATCCTTGTCAACACTTGCTGTTGGTTGATTTATTGATGATAGCTATTCTGACAGGTGTGAGGTGACATCTCATTGTGGTTTTAATTTGTATTTCTCAGATGATTAGTGACATATGTCTATTGGCCATCTGTATGTCCTATTTGGAGAAGTGTCTATTCAGGACTTCTGCTCATTTTTTTTATTGGATTGTTTATGGAATTGTTGGTGTTAGATTATATGAGTTTTTTATAATTTTTGGATATTAACCCCTTATCAGATGTATCATTGGTGAATATATTCTCCCAGTCAGTAGGTTGTCTTTACATTTTGTTCACGGTTTCCTTTGTTGTGCAAAAACTCTTTAGTTTGATGTAGTCAAAATAGTTTATTTTGTCTTTTATTTCCCTGGCCTGAGGAGACATATCAGAAAAAATATTGCTATGATACATCTCCGAGATTTTACTGCCTATGTTTTCTTATAAAAGTTTTATGGTTTTGAGGCTAACATTTAAGTCTTTAATCCATTTTAAGTTAATTCCTGTGTGCGGTGTAAGAAGGTGGTCATTCCATATCTACCCAATTTTCCCAACACCATTTACCTTTAGTCCATTATATGGTTTAGCCTACTTTGTCAAATATTAATTGACCATAAAGGCATGGATTTATTTCTCAGCTTTCTATTCAGTTCCTTTGATCTACAAGTCTATTTTTATGCCAGTACCATGCTTTTTTATTACTATGGCCTTGTAGTTGATATCAGGCAGTGTGATTCCTCCAACTTTGTTCTTCTTTCTCAAGATCGTTGTTGCTATTGAGAGCCATTTGTGTTTCCATATAAATTTTTAAAACATTTATTCTAGTACAGTGAAATACACCATTGGTATCTTGAAAGGAATTGCATTGAATCTATAGGTTGCTTTGTGTAATATGAACATTTTAATGATAGCAATTCTTCTTATCCATGAACATGTTATATGTTTCCACTTATTTCTATCTTTCTCAATTTCTTTCTTCAATGTCTTATAATTTTCTGAGTATGGTACTTTTACATCTTTGGTTAAATTTATTCCTAGGTATTTTAGTCTTTTTGAAATAATTATGAAGAGGTGTGTGTGTGTGTATGTGTGTGTTTTAGTTTTCCTTTCTGATAGTTCATTATTGTGTATAAAAATTTAACTGACTTCTGGATATTCATTTTGTATCCTTCTACTTTATTGAATTAATTTATCAGTTCTGGTAGTATTTTTGTGGAATCTTTAGAGTTCTCTATATACAAATATGTCATCTGCAAATAAGACAGTTTTAGTTCTTCCTTTCCAAATTGGATGGCTTTTTATATCTTCTTCTTTTCTGAGTGCTGTGGCTAGGACTTCCAGTACTATGTTGAATAAGAGTGGTGAAAGTAGACATCCCTGTCTTATTCCCAATCTTAAAGGAAACACTTGTAGTTTTTGCCCATTGAGTATGATATTGCCTGTGAGTTTGTCATGTATGGCCCTTATCATGTTGAAGTTTGTTCAATCTATTCCCACTTTGCTGGAGGTTTTATTATAAATGGGTGCTGAATTTTATAAAATGCCTTTTTCTATCTCTATTAATATGATCATGTGGTTTTTATCATTCAGTTTGTTTATGTGGTATCATGTTTACTGTTTTGCAGATATTATACCAACCTTACATCCCCAGAATAAATCCTACTTGATAATAGTGCATGATCTTTTCAATGTATTGCTGGATTCATTTTGCTAATATTTTGTTGAGGATTTTAGCGTCTATGTTCATCAGAAATATTTGTGTCTATTTTTCTTTCTTTGTCATATCTTTATCTGGTTTTGGAATTAGGGTAATGCTGGCCTCATAAAATGAGTTTAATTGTCTTTCCTCCTCGTTAATTTTTTTGAATAGTTTGAGAAGAATACATGTTAGCTCTTCAAATGTTAACCTGTAAAACCATGCAGTCTATGGTTTTGTTTGTTGGGGGTGTTTTTTATTTTTTATTATTACTTCAATTTAACCAGTTGTAATCTCTCTACTCAGATTCTTCAGTTCTTCCTGATTTAGTTTTGGGAGATTGTATGTTTCTAGGAATTTATCTATTTCTTCCAGATTGTCCAATTTGTTGACATATAGTTGTTTCTAATATTTTCTTATAATCCTTTGTATTTCTCTGGTGTCAGTTGTAACTTCTCTTTCATTTCTGATTTTATTTATTTGTGTCCTCTCTCTCTTTTTTTCTTGGTGAATGTGCTTAAAGGTTTGTCAATCTTGTTCATCATTCAGAAGTACCAGCTCTAGGTTTCATTAATCATTCATACTGATTTTTAGATTCTATTTTTTTATGCTTTGATCTTTATTATTTCCTTTTTTCTATTCACTCTGGGCTTTGTATGTTGTTCTTTTTTTAAGTTCCTTTAAGTGTATAGTTATATTGTTTATTTGAGTTTTTATTTGTTTCATGGGATAGAACTATAATGTTATAGATTTCCCTCTTAGTATGCTGTGGTCCATAGATTTGGGTTGTTTTGTGCTCATTTTTGTTTGTTTCAAGGTACCTTTTCATTTCTCCCTTGATCATTGTTAACCCACTCATTTTTAGTAACATGCTATTTAATGTCCATGTCTTTGTGTGATCAGTTTTCTTCCTGTGATTGATTTCAAGTTTCATAGCATTATTGTCAGATAAGATGCTTGATATGATTTCAATATTCTTAAATTTATCGAGACTTGTTTTGTGTCTTAACATGTGGTCTACTCTAGAAAATATTCCATGTGCACTTGAAAATAAAGTATATTCTGTTGCTTGGGTGGGGTGGAATGTTCTGAAGATATCAATTACATCTATTTGATCTAGTGTGTATTTAAGGCTTCCATCTCCTTGTTGATTTTCTGGTTGGAAGATCTATCCATTGATATCAATGGTGGTGTTCAAATTCCCTACTGTAACGGTATTACTGTCAATCTTTATTTTTTTCAAGATTTGCTTTATGTATTTAGGTGCTCCTATTTGGGTGCATAAATGTGTACAAGGGTTATATGTCCTTTTTGGATTGATCCATTTATCATTATGTAGTTTCATTCTTTTTCCCTTACTATAGTCTTGGTTTTAAAGTCTATTTTGTTAGATATAAGTCCTAGTATTGCTACCCCAGCTTTTTTTCTTTCCATTTGCATAATATACTTTTTTCTATCTATTTACTTTTGATCTGTGAGTATATTTCATTCTGAGGTGTGTTTCTTGAAGACAGCATATACATGTGTCTTATTTTCTGATCCATTCAGCTGCCTTATGTCCTTTTATTATTATTGATATTTTACAGAGAGGAAGGGAGAGGGATAGAGAGTTAGAAACATCAATCAGAGAGAAACATCAATCAGCTGCCTCCTGTACACCTCCTATTGGGGATGTGTCCGCAACCAAGGTACATGCCCTTGACCAGAATCAAACCTGGGACCTTTTAGTCCTCAGGCTGATGCTCTATCCACTGAGCCAAACTGGTTAGGGCCTTATGTCTTTTTATTGCATCATTTAAGCCATTTACATTTAAAGTAACTGATAGATATGTATTTATTACCAATTTTAATTTTTTAAACTATGTTTCTCTGTTGTTTTTTCTTTTCCTTCTTTTTCTTCTTAAAGCAAAGCTTTTAACATATCTTGTAGTAATGGTTTCATGGTAACAGATTCTTTCGCTTTTTTTGTCTGAGAAGCTCTTTATTTCTCCTTCACTTTTAAATGATAGCCTTGTTGGGTAAAGTTGCCTTGGTTGTATGTCCTTGTTTTTTATTACTTTGAATATTTCATGTGAATCCCTTCTGGCCTGAAATGTTTCTGTTGAGAAATCAGCTGGAAGTCTTATGGGAGCTCCCATGTAAGTAACTGACTGCCTTTCTCTTGTGGCTTTTAAGATTCTCTCATTGTTTTAAACTTTTGGCATTTTAATTATGATGTATCTTGGCATGGGTCTTATTGGGTCTATTTTGTTTGGGATTCTCTGTGCTTCCTGAACTTGTTTTTCTTTTCTTTCACCAGGTGAGGAAAATTTTCAGATAGTGTTTCTTCAAATAGGATCTCAATTCTTTGATCTTTCCTTCTCCTTCTAGTACACCTACAACATGGATATTGTTATGCTTCGTGTTATCCCTAAGATCTTTAAACTACCCTACTTTTTAAATATCTTTTTTTCTTTTTGCTGATATGTTTGGGTGTTTTGTTTTTGTTTTTTGTTTGTTTGTTTGTTTTTTACCTTTTCTTCCTGATTAGATTGCTTCATCGATCCTATTGTTTATTCCTTTCAGTGTATTCTTTAATTCAGATATGGCATTCTTCATTTCTGATTGGTCTTTTTTTATGTTTGTTAAATTGCTATTGAGCATACTTATAATCATTACTCTGAACTCTATATCTGATATATTGCTGACCTCCACGTCATTAAGCTGTTCTGGATAATTTTCTTATTTTCTCAGCTGGGGCCTGTTTCTTTGTCTCCCCATTTTGGCTGCTTGTTTGTGTATGTTTCTATGGATTAGGTAAATCTTCTATGACTCCCAGTATTGATAGGGTGGCCTCATGCTGTAGGTGACCTGTAGGGCCCAGTGGTGCAGACTCCCAGATCACTAGAACTGGTAGCTCTAAGAATGTCCCTTGCTCATGTTGTGTGGGCCCTCCTATTGTAATTGAGTTTTGATTGGTATTGGCCCATCTGTGTATGGGCTCTACCCTCAGGATGGCTGAGGCTCAACCTCCAACATAGCATGCAGGCCACAGTGCAGTTGCTAATTGCACAAAGTGGAATTTGCCTCTGCAGGGTTTGATGCCTTCCAATATCTTCTTGTGAACATGCTGCTTGTGAAACCTATTAGATCCTGCTCTGCCAAAGCTGGCCACTGTTGTGTTGTTTCTGGGCTTCTTCAGAGGGACTATCATGCTGACCAATATCAGTTGCTGTCTGTAATTGGCCCTGAGCAACCTATTTGGAGCACAACTTGTGGCTCCCTCTACTGGGCCAAGGAGGGCCCCAGTGTCTGCTTTTACTAGTCCAGGTCAGGCAAAGGCTCCAATGATGCAGACATCCACCTCTGCCTGCAGGCTCTCTGCTAGTCTCAGTCACTTAATGAGCCTCTGGCTGGAGTCCTCAGCAGGTCATAAGCTCCTCATGGTCAGGCAAGAGGGATTCCAACAGGTGGGCTCTTGCCTATTCTAAAATGTAGTTTCATTTTTTAAATGTTTTATTTTCTTACACTTCTCCAAGGCAATATATTAGAGAAAATAAAGCTACAAGAAATGTCTGATATTTTATTGCCTATGTTTTCTTATAGGATGTTTATGATATTGAGTCTTACATTTAATCTTTAATCCATTTTGAGTTTATTCTTATATATGGTGTAATAAGGTGATCTAGTTTTATTTTTTTAATGTATCTGTCCAATGCCAACACCATTTATTCAATACATTGTCTTTACCTCATTTTATGTTCTTGCCTCTTTTGTCATTTATCAATTGAACCATATAAGTGTGGTTTTATTTCTGGGCTTTCTATTTTGTTTCATTGATCTTATGACTGTGTTTATGCCAGTACATATTGCTAATTATTATGGCCTTGTATCATAGTTTGATTTAAGGTAATGTGATTCCTCCAACTTTGTTCTTCTTTGTCAATATTGCTGTGGCTATTAGGAGTCTTTTGTTGTTCCATATAAAATTTTGGATTATTTTTTCAACTTCTATGAAAAATGCCATCGGTAGTTTGATAGAAATGTCATTGAGTCTATAGATTGCTTTGGTATAGACATTTTAACAATGTTAATTCTCTTTATCCATGTGCAGGATAAAAAAATCCCTATCTTGTTCCTCATCTTTCAGTTTTTGCCCATTGAGTATTATGTTAGCTGTGTGATTGTCACATATGACCTTTATTATAATGAGATATGTTCCCTCAACTTTTACTTTTCTGATTGTTTCTATCATTAATAGGTGCTGATTTTTTTTCAAATGCTTTTGCTCCATGTATTGTTATAATCATATGATTTTTAGCCTTTATTTTCTTTAGGTAGTGTATGTATCATGTTAATTGAGTTGTGGGTATTGTACTGACCTTGAATCCCAAGAATAAATTCCACTTGATCAATGGTTTATGATCTTTTCAATGTATTCTGGGATTCAGCTGGATAAATTTTGTTGAAGATTTTTGTATCTCTGTTTATCATAAATACTAGAGGCCCGGTACACATTTGTGCACTCAGGGGGAGGGGAGTTCCTCAGCCCAGCCTGCGCCCTCTCACAGTCCAGGAGCCCTCAGTGGATGTCTAACTGACAGCTTAGGCCCACTCCCCATGAGAGGCTACCACCACCACCGCTGCGCTCACCAGCCATGAGCCCAGCTTGTGGTTGAGTGGCGCCCCTCCCCACGTGGGAGCACACTGACCACCAGGGGGCAGCTCCTGCATTGAGTGTCTGCCCCTTGGTGCTCAGTGCACGTCATAGCAACCAGTCGTTCAGTCAATTTGCATATTACCCTTTTATTATATAGGATTGGCTTCTAATTTCCTTTTGTTTTAGTGTCTTTATTTGGTTTGGGAATAAAGGAGATGCTGGCCTTGTAAAACGCATGTCAGAGTCTTACCTCCTTTTAAATTTGTTGGAATAGCTTTAGAGGAAAAGGTGTGAGTTCTTTGAATATTTGATAAAATTCACCTTCGAAGCCATCCAGTCCATGACTTTTGTTTGTTGGAAGATTTTTTATTATTTCTTTTATTTCATTAGTTGTAATCAGTCTATTCAAATATTTTGTTTTTTCTTGACTCAGTTTTAAGAGATGGTATGTTTACTGGAATTTATCCATTTTTCCCTAATTGCCAATTTTTCTGCACACTGTTGTTTTAAATGTTTTCTTACAATCTTTTGTGTTTCTGTAGTGTCAGTTGTTAATGCCTTTCTTTCATTTCTGATTTTATTTGTTTGGTTCATCTCTATTTTTCTTGATGAGTCTGGTTAATGGTTTATCAATCTTATTTATTTTTTCAAAGAGCTAACTAATTTTTGATTCATTGATCATTTGTACTGTTGGGTTTTTAAATCTCTTTTATTTATTTCTGATTTGATCTTTATTATTTCCTTTCTTCTCGCTTATTTGTTGTTCTTTTTCTAGTTCTTTTAGGTAGAAGGTTTGGCAGGTTATTTGAGGTATTCTTTTCTTTTTTTTTCTTTTTTTTTTTTTTGTATTGCTATGAATTTCCCTCTCAGAGCTGCTTTTGCTGTGTCCCATATATTTTGGGTTTTTGTGTTCCAATTTTTATTTCTCTCAGTTTTCTATTGATTTATTCCTTGATCTCATTGTTAACCCACTCATTGTTTACTGACGTGTTATTTAGCCTCTATCTGTTTTTATGTTTCTCAGTTTTTTTCTTGTAATTGATTTCTTTTTTTTTTAAATATATTTTATTGATTTTTACAGAGAGGAAGAGAGAGGGATAGAGAGTTAGAAACATCGATGAGAGAGAATCATCGATCAGCTGCCTCCTGCACACCCCCTACTGGGGATGTGCTCTCAACCAAGGCACGTGCCCTTGACCGAAATCGAACCTGGGACCTTTCAGTCCGCAGGCCGACACTCCATCCACTGAGCCAAATCGGTTTTGGCTGTAATTGATTTTTTATTTCATAACATTGGTCAGAGGAAATGTCTGATATAATTTCAATCTTCTTAAATTTATATCCTAAAAAATGTTCCATGTGCACTTGAAAAGAATGTATATTCTGCTACTCTGGAGTGTAATGCTCTGAAGATATCAATTAAATCCATGTCATCTAGTGTGTCATTTAAAGCTGCTGTTTTCTTATTGAATTTCTGCCTGAAAGATCTATCCATTGATGTCAATTAAATGTTAAAATCCACTACATTGATTGTATTACTGTTGATCTCCCCTTTTATGTTCATCAAGATATGCTTCATATCCTATACTAGGAGCCCAGCATGCAATTCGAAATCTCATGGTGCCACCCACCCTGCAGTCGCTGGTCCAGCCCTGTCTTGCTCCCTGGGCCCCACAGCAGCCACAGCCGCTGCCGGTCTGGCCCTGCCTTCCTCTCCAACCCTTGAAGCAGCTGCAGCTACTGCTGATCAGGTCTTCCCCCAGCACAGGCACGCGGAGGCCCCTGCTGCCCCGCACCCGATGCTTCGCACACAACCTCCTCATGTCTTGTCGACCAGTTATGGCATCCTGGTTAATTAGCATATTCCTCTATTATATATAGATAATAAAGATGTAATATGCAAATTGACCATCACACCCTCACACAAGATGGCCACCCCCATGTGGTCAAAAGATGGCCACCACAAGATGGCTGGCAGGGGAGGGCAGTTGGGGGCAACCAGGCCTGCAGGGGAGGGAAGTTAGGGGTGACCAGGCCGGCAGGGGAGGGCAGTTAGGGGCCATCAGGCCGCCAGGGGAGGGCAGTTGGGAGCAATCAGGCCAGCAGGGGAGCAGTTAGGCATCAATCAGGCTGGCAGGCAGGCGAGCTGTTGGGAGCCAGCAGTCCTGGATTGTGAGGATGTCTGACTGTCCACCTAAACGGGCAGTCGGACATCTCTCAAGGGGTCCCAGATTAGACAGGGTGCAGGCTGGGCTGAGGGACACACACCTACCTGCCCCCCTCCCCGCCCTGTGCACAAATTTCATGCAGCGGGCCTCTAGTATATTTATGTTTTCCTATGTTGGGTACATAAATGTTTATCATTATGTAGTGTTTTCCTCTGTCTTTTCTTATAGGCTTTGTTTTAAAGTTAATTTTGTCACATATACATATTGTTACCCCACTTTTCTTCATTTGCATTTTCATGAAATACTTTTTTCCATCCCTGAACTTTTAGTTTGTGTGTGTCTTTAATTCTTAGATGGGTCTTTTGTAGACAACATCCATTGGATCTTGTTTTATTATCCATTCAGCTACCCTTTGTCTTTAGATTAGAGCATTTAAGCACTTATATTTTTATTGCATTAGTTGGGGTGACATTGGTTAATAAAATTAACAAATTTTAGGTACACAATTCTACAGTACGTCACTTCTATATTGTACTATGTGTTTACCACCAATTCAAGTGTCCTTCCATCACCCTTTATCTGCTACAACCCCCAACCCTCTTACCTTTGGCAATCACCATGAGCCTTTTTTTTTTCTTTCCTTAATCTCTTCACCCTTCTCACACAGCCCCAAGGTCCCACCCCTCTGATAGCTGTTAGTATGCATCCTGTATCCATGAGTCTATCTCCACTTTGTTAGTTTATTATGTTCATTATATTTCATACTAGGGGCCCAGTGCATGAATTCGTGCACCTTGAAAGGAACTGTGGGCCACAAGGATGCGATTGGCACAAGGGAGGGTCTCAGCCCATCCTCTGTGCCCCTGCCCGGCTCCTCCCACCGTGGCTCCCACTCCCCTCTCTGCTGGCAGCCCCGCCACCGCCACTTGCACCCGCTGATGGCATGGACCAATTGGGGCTGGCACCAGCAGCGGGAGTGAGTGGGGCCAGAGCCAACAATGGGTGCAAGAGATGGCTGCCAGCCCTGATCACCCCTCAGGAGCAAGGGGAGGTGGAGAAGCCCTGAGGGGTGGTTGGGGCTGGAAGCTGCCACTCACACCCACTGATGGCGCCAATTCACATGGGAGCATAGAATTTTCAGTAACCACCAGATGCTCACCCTGATGACAATGACCGGCACCCTGCCTTCGTCTGGTGCCCCTCCTCACCTGCTCCACCATCCCACCATGGTTAACACCCACCATGTTCCACCTTCTGCCGCCTGCTGCCGACACCCGCCATGTTCCGCGTGTGCCCCCTGGTGGTCAGCGCACATCACAGTGACTGGTTGTTCCGCCATTCGGTCTATTTGCACATTAGGGTTTTATATACAGAGATAAGTGAAATCATACATTACTTGACTTTCTGTAACTGGCTTATTTCACTTAGCATAATACTCTCTAGGTTCATCCAGGCTTTTTCAAACAGTAAGATTTCCTTCTTTTTTATGGCAGAGTATTATTTCATTGTGTAAATGTTCCATAGCTATTTTATCCACTTATCTACTGATGGGCACTTGTGCTGCTTCCAAAGGTTAGCTATCCTATATAATTAAGAGGTAATATGCAAATTGACCCTCATGCCATCAAAAGATGGTGGTGTGCACAGCGGAGGCTGGGTTCCCGTAACACAAGATGGTTATTCCCACAGTGGAGGCAGGATTCCCATAACGAGCTGTAAGAAGCGATCAGCAGGGACCTGAGGTTGCATGGTGCCGAGCCGGGGCAGGGAACCGGAGGCTGCGGCCCCTGCCCGCCCAGCAGGGCTTGACAGGGGAACTCAGGCCACGCCCCCCACCCCGGCACCCAGCTGGGACATCTCAGGCTGTGCCCCTCACTCAGCGAGGCTTGATGGGGGACTTCAGGCTGTGCCCCTGTCTGGCAAAGCTTGATGAGAGACCTCAGGCCATGCCCCCCACCTGGTGGGGCTTGATGGGGGACCTCAGGCTGCACACCTTGCCCCAGTGCTGGGCCGGGGGACCTCAGGCTGTGCCCCCCCACCGGGCATGCACCTGGGGACCTGAGTCTGCATCCCCCACCTGGCGGGGCTAGACAGGGGTGGTGCCGGCCAGGTCTGGATCTCACCCAATGGGGGTGGGGCCAGCCAGGTCTTGGTCTCTTGCAATTTCAAGGTGCATGCGAGTGGATGGGGACTAGACCCTGGGTCCTGCAGCATGCCCAAGACTCTAACAGGAGGAAGATTTTCATATGCATTTTACTAATTTACTTTCATCTCTGACACTTCTATTATAAATAAAGGGCAAATAGCAATATTAAAATATTTCCTCTAATTAATTCCCTTTTAATATGCATGAATTTCATGCACCTGGCCACTAGTCGTAAATAAAGCTGCAATGAACAGAGGGGTGCATATATTCTTTCTACTTAGTGTGCTAGGTTTTTTGGATATATTCCCAAAAGTGGAATTGGTGGTTCTAAGGCAGTTTCATTTTTAATATTTTGAAGATCCTTCATACTGTTTTCTGCAGTGGCTGCACCAATCTCTGTTCTCGCCAACAATGCATGAGGGTTCCCTTTTCTCCACATCCTCTCCAACATTACTTGTTTGTTAATTTATTGATGATAGCCTCTCTGTCAGGTGCGAAGTGGTATCTCATTGTGATTTTAATTTGCATTTTCCTGATGGTTAGTGATGATAAGCATCTTTTTATATGTCTATTGTTCATCTATATGTCCTCTTTGGAGAAGTATATATTCCAGTCTTTTGCCCATTTCTTAATTGGATTGTTCGTTGTTGTTTGTTTTTTTTTGTGTTGATTTTTATAAGTTCCATGTAAATTTTGAATATTACGCCCTATTAGATGTATTGGCAAATATGTTATCTCGTTCAATGGTGACTTTTCATTTTGTCGATGGTTTCCTTTAGTAAGCAAAAACTTTTTAGTTTGAGTAACTTTAACCAAATATGTAAAATACTTGTACTTGGGAAATTATAAGACATTGAAAATGATACAAATAAATGTAAGCATATATCGTGTTCAAGGACAGTATAAATTAGCATCATTAAAATGTCCATACTGCCCAAAACAATCTATAGATTTAATGTAATTCCTATCAAGATACCAATGGTGCCTCATCCAGTTTGACTCAATGGATAGAGTGTTGGCCTGCAGACTGAAGGGTCCTGGGTTAGATTCCGGTCAAGGGCACATGCCTGAGTTAAGGGCTCAATCCCCAGTAGGAGGCATGCAGGAGACAGCCAATCAATGATTCTCTCTCATCATTGATGTTTTAATATCCCTCTCCCTTCCTCTCTCTAAAATCAATTTAAAAAAAATTTTTAAAGATACCAATGGCATGTTTCATAGAACTAGTACAATTATTCCAAAAATTATATGGAACCTCAAAAGACTCTGAATAGCAACAGTGATCTTGAGAAAGAAGAGCAAAGTTGGAGTAATCACACTAACTGATATCAAACTATACTACAAAGCCATAGTAATCAGAACAGCATGGCACTGCCATAAAAACATATAGATCAATGGAACAGAATAGGGAGCCTAGAAATAAACCTATACCTTTATAGTCAATTATGATTTTACAAAGGAGGCAAAAACATAAAGTGTGGTAAAGATAGTCTATTCAATAAATGATGTTGGGAAAATTGGACAGATATATGCAAAAAAAAAGAGAAAGAAATAAGACCACTTTCTTAAATCATACACAAGAATAAACTGAAAATGGATTTAAAGACTTATATGAGACTCAAAACCATAAAACTCCTGCAAGAAAACATAGGCAGTGAAATCTCAGACATTTCCCATAGCAATATATTTTCTCTCTATCTCTCTCTTTTTAACCCCTACCCGAGAATATTTTCTCCTTGTTTCTTAGAGAGAGTGGAAGGGTGGCAGGGTGGAGAGAGAGAGAGAGATAGAGGTGAGAGAGACACATCGATTGGTTGCCTTCTGCATGCACTCTGACTGGGGCAGGGAGCAAACTTAGGACCTAGGTACTTTCCCTTGACTGGGAATTGAACCCACTATCCTTTGGTGTGTGGGCTGATGCTTCAACCACTGAGCAGCACCAGCCAGGGGAAAAACAATATTTTTCTGACATATTGCCTCAGCAAGGGAAACAAAAGAAAAATAAATGGGACTAAGCCATTTACATTTAAAGTAATTATTGATAGGTATGTATTTATTGCCATTTTGTTCTTTATAACTATGCGCCCCCCCCCCCCCCCCCCCCCCACACACACACACTTTTCTCTTTTTCTTAAAGAAAATACTTGAACATTTTTATAATACTGGTTTGGTGGTAATAAACTACTTGAGATTTTTTTCTTTTTTTTTTTTTGGTCTAGGAATCTCTTTATTTCTTTTCTTTTTCAATTCTAAATGATAGCCTTACTGGGTAGTCTTGGTTGTATGTTTTTGCTTTTCATCACTTTGAATATAATTTGCTAATTCTTTCTGTCCTGAAATGTTTTTGTTGAGAAATCAACTAACAATCTTATGGGAGTTCTCTTTTATCCCTTGCCATTTTAATTATGGTATGTCCTGGTGTGGGCCTTTTTGGATTGACCTTATTTGGACTCTCTGCATTTCCTAGAATTGTATGTCTGTTTCCTTCAACAGATGGAGGAAGTTTTCCATAACTATTTCTTCAAATAGGTTCTCAATCCCTTGCTTCCACTCTTTTTCTCCTAGTACCCTTATGATGCAGCTATTGTGATTCATGTTGTCCCAAAGGTCTTTAAACTATCCTCACATTTAAAATTCTTTTTTCTTTTTACTGTTCTAATTGTGTTTCTTCTTCTACCTTGTCTTTCAAATTATTGATTCCATCCTCTGCTTTATTTAACCTGCTGTTTATACCTTCTGTTGTATTTTTTCAGTTCAGATATGTATTCCTCATTTATGACTGATTGTGTCTTATGGTTCTATTTTCTTTTTTTCATGCTGTGAAAGTTCTCACTAAGTTTCTTGGGCATGCTGTAACCATTGTTTTGAACTCTGTATCTGGTAGATTGCTTGCCTACATTTTAATTAATTATTTTTCTGGAGAATTCTTCTGTTCTTTCATTCAGGGCATGTTTCTTTTCCCCCCATTTTCACTGCTCTCTGTTTGTATCTGTGTAGTAGGTAGATCTGCTATCTCCCAGTCTTGGTAGGGTGGCTTATGGAGGTGTCCTCTGGGAACCAGAAGCACATTCTCCTTGGCCACTGAGCTGGGTTCTCCAGGAATGTTCCTTACCTGAGCACATCTGCTGGAGTTGACTTGTGATTGCTGTTGGCGTGTATGGATGTGGGGTCAGTCCTCAGCCTGGCTGACCCTGAGGCTTGACCCTGACCACAGTGCACACGTGGCTTTGCATGTGGTGACCACACAGAGTGGAATTGGCCTCAGAAGGGCCTGCTGCCTGCCGTGACCCACTTTAGATGTGTCACTTGTGCAGCTCCTTGGATTCTGCTTCAAAAATTATCTGAAGTTGCCATTTGGTGTGTTGTTTCCAGGGCTCCTTCGGGGGGACTTCATGCAGGTTGATGTCAGACACTGCTTATGCCTGGCCCTGGGCAACCTGTTTTGAGCTATAAAGTGCTTCATGGTTTGTGGCCACCTCTTCTAATCTGGGTGTATGTGTGAAGGGTCATACTGCACATCAAAGCCAGCTTCCACCAGCATTGATCCCAGCATGGGTGAGCCCAAGGCCCAAGGACCCTGATATCCACTGCCACCTGCCTCTGCCTGATGGATAACTATTAGGTAAATCCCTGAAAGAGCCTTTGGCAGTACACGAGTTGCATGAGATAGGTTCTCAGTGAGTCACCGGGAAGCAGCCAATGTTCTTCACCAAACTGATTCAGGTCCAAAGCCGCCCAGCAACAGCCCAGGGTCTGTCAAAGCTGCTGCCACCCAGAAGGTGCCTGCAGACCTTTATGGGGGAGCAGGGTCCAGTAAGTCATCTAGGGGGCAGCTGACAGTGTTTATCTGACCCAAACAGGCCAGGATTTGGCCATGGGAAGGCAGGGCTCTGCATTGGTCAGGCATGCGAGGGAGAGATCACTCTTTCTGAGAGCCACACAACTCAGTCTGTCCAAATTTAGCCCAGACTTCCTAGAGATCCTGAGTTTGATAGGAGTCTGGTGGATGGGGCTAGTGGATCTCCCATGAGTGACACTGGTCAAGCTTGCAGGGGGTGAGATTCCTCCCATTCCAGGGTCATGTAACTCAGTTACTGACACCCTCTGTGTTGGCATGGACCTCTACATTCCGGGCCCAGGTAGCTGGCTCCTCCGCAGGTATGAGCTCGGCAGGGCAGATTGGTGGAGAATGGGGAAGGGGCCACTGCATTTTCTCAGGCTGCTGTCCTGTGATGGGAGCGCTCCACACAAGATGATGACCTTACAGTGTGGGAGGGGAACTCAGCCAGGGACCCTGGCAGCTGTCCCCTCAGCTCTCTCTCCAGAGCCATAGAACACAGTCTCTTCTCATCCAACTCAGTTCCACTGTGAGCCCCCCTCCTTCTGCTGGAGCCCAGAGTGATCAGCTGTGAGTGATAGTTTATGTGTTGTTCCTTTAAGATGGCACCTGGGTTTCTAGTTCACTTATATCTCCCCCTAATGAAGAGAATCTTGGCTAATTTTCACAGCCAGATATTATGTGGGCTCCTCTTCCCATCTCTGGTGCTCTGGGCTGTGGTTGAGACCCTACACTCTTCAGAGAAAACCTTTGCAATTGAGCTATCCCTCCAAATGGAAACATTTCATTTTATTTTATTGATGAATAATATGGACATCTAGATTGCTTCCATATCTTGTTTATTACTGGTAATGTGGCAACAAAAATAGGAGTGCATATATATATTTTGAATTAGTGTCATTGTGTTTTCTTCAGGTAAATACCCAGAAGTGGAATTGCTGGATTGTATGGCAGCTCTATTTATAATTTTTTGAGAAATCCCCATCCATAGCAGCTACACTACTTTACAATCCCACCAACAACACATGAGGGTCTCCTTTTCTCCACATCCTCACCAGCACTTGTTGTTTATTGATTTATTGATGATAATTGTGAGGCTATACTTCATTGTGGTTTTGAGTTGCATTCCCCTGATGATTAGTGATGTTGAACATCTTTTCATATGTCTGCTGGCCACCTGTATTCCCTCTTTGGAGAAGTGTCTATTCAGGTCCTCTGCCCATTTTTTAATCATATTTTTTGCTTGTTTTTGTTGTTGTGAAGTTATATAAGTTTCTTATATGTTTTGACTATTAACCCCTTATCAGATGTATCATTGGCAAATGTATTCTCCCCTTCTGTAGGTTGTCTTTTAGTTTCATTGATGATTTCCTTCTCTGTGCAAACTGTTTTAGTTTGATTTAGTCCCATTTGTTTATTTTTCTTTTCTTTCCATTGCCTGGGGAAATATATACAAAACATATTCCTAAGAGTGATGCCAAAGAATTTACTTCTAGGGAGTTTAATAGTTTCAACTCTTCCATTTAAATCTTTAATCTATTTTGAGTTTACTTTTGTAGATGTTGTAAGAAAGTGGTCCAATTTTATTATCTTGCATGCATCCGTTCAGTTTTCTAACACTTATTTAAGAGACCGCCTTCACCTCACTGTATATCTTTGCCTTTTTTGTTTCAATTATTGTAACTTTGATATCAGGGAGCATGAAGCCTCCCACTTTGTTCTTTCTTAAAATTTCTTTAGCTATTCAGGGTCTTTTGTAGTCCTATGTAAATTTTAGGATTCATTGTTCTAATTCTGAGAAGAATGCCATTGGCATTTTAATAGGAATTCCAGAAAAGTCTTTTTAGCAATATTAATCCTTCTAGTTCATAAGCAAAATATATATTTCAATTTATTTGTGTCTTCTTCAATTACTTTCTTCAATGTCTCATAATTTTCAGAGTATAATCAAACCTCAGTTCTTGAATGTCTCTCATCTTGAACAACTTGCTTCTCAACCCAACGACCCTTTTATGCTGATGCTTGTATGATTAGTCCTGCATATCTCAGGAGACAAACAAAGGAGAAAATGCAGGAGTATGGGCCAGTTTGCCACTAAACCTTACATTGTTAACATCTCAAGCAATTGTGCTGTGAAAACTTTTGTGGGTTTTGTGTTGTTGCTGTTATTTTGCTTTTGTTGCTGCTTAGTATTATTAAGTTTTTATTTTTACTGCACATTTCCTTAACCAAAAATTATCATATAAGTTTGTGTGTAAAAAACAATGAGCCAAACAAAATAAATGGACTATTTTACTGTTGAAATTGTGTGGAAGAGGCATGGGTGGGGGGCAAGACAAAGCTGAACTTTCAAGTGTCACTCAACAGAGAAGGTCACCCCAATGTCTTCATCCCACCAGCACTGTGGTTTGGGAACACAACCAGACAACGTAGACCGAACTGCTGACTTACAGTGAAGGACTCTTTCTCCCGGGTTTCCAGCCAGTGTCTCAGTAGACACTGGGGACACTCCAGGCTTCAGGAATGATCCATTCCTTACGTCTACCTCACGACTTTAATCTAAGACTTGGGAATTCAGGCAGCAGATCACTACCTCTGTGGTCGACCACTGCTGGCTGCTAGTTTATCTTTTCCTAGTGGGGACCTCTGTGGGTCTATCCCAGGATTCAAGCCTCTCCAGAACATGCTGACTGAGGTGAAAACGAGCCTCTGGAAGCTGCCTGGCCTTGAGATGTGTCTTCAAAGTTGTTGAGATAACACTTACTGAGATTGTCATTTAATTTCACTTTTATTCGGCTTGAAGTCTGGCTTCATTGTTTGTTTTCCTTCTCTAGTCAGATGGACAATATAGAAATGGGAGGTCAGAGTTAGCCATTTTCTGTTAAATCTGAAAGAAAAAGTGAAGTCATATTATGTTCTCAATTCTATTTTTTCCTCAGCTATTTGTGTGCACTGAGCCACAAGCAGATTGCCTTAATGACCCAATTAAATAATTTACATTTGCGTCATTTTGGTGTTTGTCTCAAATGGATAAAAATGGAATTGTAGATGGAGCTTTTAAGGTAAAAGGTGCTGCTAAATTTCCAGAAATGGTCATACTTACTCAAATCTCCTTAACGAAATTGGAATGTGAACATGTCATGCATTTATGCAATTTAGTTCAACAAATAAACCATTCAACCCATATATATGTGCTATATATGCTAGTTCTGAAAGTGACAATTAAGTAAAAGATACACTTGCCTTAAGGAGCTTACAGCCTAAGAGACACAAAAGCAAATGTAATCTTCTATCAATGCACTACGTGCCTGAGACACAGGGAGGCACGGTATGCTGGACAGCACAGCGGGCCAAGGCATCTTCCTCATCACTCTCACCGGTAACAGGCCCGACTGTGTGTGTCTCGGGCTGAGGACCGGGAGAAGCAGCCTGAGAAACCTGGAAACCCCTTACTACTTCCTCCTTCTTTGTTGCCACGGCTGTGATGACTAATAGTCAGGAAAGTTACAGTTATAGCACCTGTTGACTGATATTAGAGGAAGTTTTCTGTGTTGCAAATAGAGAACATGCTAAGGAGGCTGGATTCAAATGGATCCAGGTTTTGATATCTTCCTCCTTCTGTTTCAGCAGACAAATAATCTGTTGCGACTTTGTGCTTCTCTCCCCAGCTTGGCTCTGCTCCCAGGCACCATTTTGTTCTAGGGGATGCCCACATGAATTTGCCAGTGTCAGCCAAAACAGGCCGGGCACCCGCCCCGCTTTCAGCCCGCTGGCACAGCTACTGTGAGGGACGCTCTCTCACCCAAGACAGGGGGACAGGCTTCCCTGTGACAAATGCACACATTGACATCACTAGAGAATCAAGCGAGAGAGAGAGAGAGAGAGAGAGAGAGAGAGAGAGAGAGAGAGAGAAGAAGAAGAAGAAGAAGAAGAAGAAGAAGAAGAAGAAGAAGAGGAAGAAGAAGAAGAAGAAGAAGAAGAAGAAGAAGAAGAAGAAGAAGAAGAAGAAGAAGAAGAAGAAGAAGAAGAAGAGGAAGAAGAAGAAGAAGAAGAAGAAGAAGAAGAAGAAGAAGAAGAAGAAGAAGAAGAAGAAGAAGAAGAAGAAGAAGGAGGAGGAGGAGGAGGAGGAGGAGGAAAGGAAGGAGGGAGGAGGAGGAGGGGAGAAAGAGAGAGAGAGAGAGAGAGAGAGAGAGAAAGAGAGAGATGGAAGGGGGAAGGAAGGAAGGAAGGAAGGAAGGAAGGAAGGAAGGAAGGAAGGAAGGAAGGAAGAAAGGGAGAGGGAGGGAGGGAGGAAGGAAGGGAGGGAGAGAGAGGGAGAGAGGGAGAGGGAGGGAGAGGGAGGGTTGGGAGTCACTGTTCTTCTATCCATTATGGCTATTGTCTAGCTGAAATGTTGGTGAGGAGGTTGGTGGGAGCCTAGTACCCAAGGCACAGGGTTCTCCTCCCCTCAGACTGTGACTGTGAAGGGGCAGCTGCTCTTTCCTGACCTCAGGTTCCTCCACAAGGAAAAGGCCTTGCGGGTGTTCTCTGGGAGGAGTGTCTGTAATGCAGCCAGGGCATTGCAAGGTGGGAGGTCCAAGGGAGCAGACATATAGGGAAGGGGAAGACATTTATGCTTTCCTGTGTACCCAGTTATACCAGGGGCCTAAGCTGGAAGGTGGGATGTGAGGCCTTCAGATGGCTACCTGCAGCTTCTGTGGTTGTGAGGAAGCTGGTGGCTGACTCAACTGCAGGGGCGGGACCCAGGTTCTTCAGAGAACAGAGCAAATCTCTAAGAAGGCAACCTTGTGACCCTCTCTCATTCATAATTTGTACTGTTAACGTAAAAGCAAACAAACATTCAAGCCTGTACAGAATTTTGTAAGTTTATTTGCAAACTGTCAACAATTGCCAAGAAGCAGTATCTCAATGGATTGGGATAATGCTCCTGAGAATGGGGCAGTTATACCTTGTTTTTATAAATTACCATCAAAAGGAAAAGACATAAGTGGGTTACATGAAATCCATTGGTAATAGATTAGGGAGGTGGGAGAAAGCAAAGCGGTGATTGGATAAAAAGTGAAATGATGGTCATATGCTTCTTTGACAAAGATGAATACAGAATAGTTAACATAGTTAACAGTGGATGATTAACATAAAAATAACAATGAGGGAATGCCCTGGTGCCATTTGTTGTGCCCTGAGGGGTCTGGGAAAAGGGAAGTTACAAGTTACCCAGAGATTTCACAGGTATGTTATTTTAGATGCAAAAAGACAATAGGCTCAGTAAAGATCTAACTTGTCAGGGAAAATTTCCCTTTGTCAGGGAAAATACATGCCTAGGACATGACTACCCCCTATAAACTGCTTTTAGTCAAATATTTAATTCCAGACCATCCTTTTTGGTTATTTTAGGTCTGAGTTTGAAGAAGGCCCTGCAGGCCTCCCCTGAGCTGGTCAGGTTAGCACGTGGCCCCGCCCCCTTTTTTGTCCATAGTACTCAGATTCCTTTTATCAAAATAGTAGCCTTAGGAGGCATCCTTGATTACCGGATTTTGTGTATTGAGCCCAACAAAAATGTTAGTCACACTCACTGATACAGCAAGTCCAAAAATCGGAGAAAAATTGTGCAAAGGAGAAGCAGAGGAAGATAATAAGAAATACATATATCTAAGGGGTGAAGTTGCACAAAAATATGGCAAAAAAATTAGTATTGAAAGATGTCTTTAAGCCCTAGCCAGTTTTGCGTAGTGCATAGAGCGCCAGCCTGTGAACTGAAGGGTCCTGGATTCTATTCTGGTCAAGGGCACATGCCCGATTGCAGGCTCGATCCCCGAGGGTGGGGGTGAGAGGGGAGATGCAGGAGGCAGCCAATCAATGATTCTCTCATCATTGATGTTTCTATCTCTCTCACTCTCTCCATTCTTCTCTGAAATCAATAAAAACATATTTTTAAAATAAATAATAGTAAAGGAATATTATGAACAACTTTATGCCCACAAATTTGATAATCTAGATGAAATGTCCAATTCCATGAAGTATACAATGTGTCAAGACTCACATAAAAATAAAAGAAAAAAGAAAGATGTCTTTAAGGACGACAGGTGTCTTTAGAGCCTCACAGACACGTGTCGTCTGGATCCTAATTTACAATGATCATTTACTGAGACCTCCAGGCCACTGTGCCATCTACGGAGGAAGGTGTATCACCAATCAAGGAAGTTACTATATATTGACCAACTGCCATTTGTCAGGTGCTGTGCTGGGAGCTTTATATGATGACATGCCTAAATAGCATGTTGCAGAATTTACCAGGCGACCAGAAAACACGCAACGGGTACTCAAAAGATTCAGTCTGGAAAAACCCTTTATTTGCAGATGTACTGGTACAGTGACTCAGGGGAGTCGGTTTCCAAAGCCTGCATGATGAATATGGACGAAGCTCTCCCTTTATACCCTTAGTTTCTTTGTCGTTCTCTGAGGTGAGATTACACTCAGAGGCCTGGCCTGTCTCGTGCCAGCACTGCCAACGCTCTCCGGGGGTTGTATATGGTTCATGGTTTATGGCCTCTGTAAAAGGGGAGTATTCCCGGAAACAGGTTCTGCAAGGCAGGACAGGCGACACGATAAAAATGGAATTAATTATCAGCTAGCAAGAGTGTGTCAGAATGCAAGTTACTGGCACAAATTCAGCTAGCTAGCCCCCAAATGTCTTATTTTCCCTTTCAGCACAAGATGTAGGTATCAGACACTTAGTTATGTACATAAAGAAGCTGAGGCTCAGTCTGTCTTAGGTCACAGGATTAAGTAGCAAATCCAGGCTTCCACCCCAGTTCTGTGTAACTACAAACCATCTACACAAACCCTTGCAATACCAGTCTCCCCACAGAGGGCTCCAGGATGCTAACAGGGACATGCAAGATGAAGCCTATTTGTAAATCTTGTGACTTTACCAACGGGCCAGGCTGGGAGGAGGGAGCTAGTTCTGCCAAAGGCTCCAATACGGCAAGCCATGCATTGCACTTACGTGTTCATTGTGCTAATGAGTGAGTTCCTTGGTGCCTCTCTGGGCCTGTCTATCACTTTTGCACACAATATGCATTCTGCTTATTTCCTGGTCTTCAGGCAAAGGACTCATACCTGCTCATTGAAAATATCAAGTTCCTTTCTATCTGGTATTCCGTGTTCATAAAGCATTTGATGGGGATCCCTCGGTAACAGTGTTCACGGTCATGGGACCCAGGCAAGCTTCTGCAGTAAAGTTGCAAAGCCAAGCAACAGTCAGCGTTTGTGTTTCCCGATGGACTCTTTCCTCTGAGACCAATGTTACAAGAATCACTCAATGGAGGTTTCAGTTTCAGTGCAAGCCTCCTAGCATTCCTTGGTTTTTACAAAAACCAATCAAGGTTTAATTATTTTTATAAAAGCACTATATCTAAAATAAACTTCAGATAGGCTTTTTTCTTATTATTTTAGTTTATTTATTTTATCTCTAAATTATGCTTTTATCTTTGCTCTGTGCAAATGATTTTGTTCCCAAGTGCAACTAAGGGTATTTTATCGGGGGAAAAGGTGCAAATATTGCTTTTCATAAGCAGAAAAATTTTATGTATGAATTACTAAACTTCTCAGACTCTCAACTTACTCATGAGTGGATTGAGAGCTTGTGGGAATTTTAATCATTGTATATAAAGTATCTGATAAGATGCCAGATATATAGTAGGTATTTGAAAATATTAGCTCTTATTGTTGTTAATACTGACATGACTTGTCTAAAAAATAACATAGTGAGGATAAAAGAAAAATACTACCACCGTAACTTCTGACCCTTAATATATTATTATTTTCATACCTATAGATTCCTCTTACCATAGATTATTGATTACAGAATAGGTTTTCTATGATATCTGTCATCATCTATTATCATCTAGCTAGCTAGCTAGCTATCAACAAACAAGTCAGAATCAACCATTGTGCTGGCGTGAGCACAGCCTTTCTCAGGGAGAGCGCTGCTCACAGCTCTTGCTGAAACTCCGGAGAAGCAGCCAGAAAGCCACGTTCTCAGCCAAGTGGTCCTGTTTCCAGCTCTGCCAAGTGAGGCCAGGAGTACACAGCTGACCTGAGTGTGCCCGATCCATGGGCTAGACGGCCTGTGAAATCTCCGACTCCCACTCAGAAACAGGCTGTGCCAATGAGAGCCCCTCAACTCTCAATTAGTCTTGGGAATGGTGAGGAAAGTTAGGCTATTGCCAGTAGTAAGTGCTGCATTTTTTAAAGGAGACGCAGACCATGAAGTAGAGTAAGACCGTAAAACATATTTTTTATAATCCCACGCACGGTGTCCTCCTCTCACAACCACGAGGTCCTCTGGGAAGCTCTGATGCCCAGCCTCCTCTCTCATGCTTGTCATGGTCTGTGGAACACCAAGTTGCCTTAAAATCTATCTGTCAATTCCCCGTGGCACTTGCTGCTCTTTTACTCAATTGCCAAAGTGGACCTTGAAGTTCTCAGTGAGACTTGCATCTCTCAGACTGCATAGGTAAATTAGAAAAGGATCCCCTCTACTCTGGAATCCTGCCAGCTTTTCTGGTATTTCTCTATTATTCCTGTTACCTCCAACCACAGCCCGGACGTGGGCCACCTCTCAGGACTGAAGAGCATTGCAGCTAACCCATCCCTTCTTCCTTCCTCGACTGAGCTATGTTCTCGTAGAATGATCTCTAGTGTCAGCCCACAGTTTTGCTTACACTCTAGCCTATGTGATGTGTATATATTGTGGGTTTTCGTTTCTTTGATTTTTAGTGGTTGCTCTCATGTTTGCAGCAGACATTTATAATTATCCAGGTTCACTTTCCAATCATACTACACCCCTTGATGGGTAGTACAAATACCTTATAACAGAGTGTTCCCAATTTTCCCCTCCCGTCTCTTATACCATTGCTGTCATTGATTTCACTTATCCATAAACTATAATCTCTGAACACATTGTCACTATTCTTATTTTGGACAAACTTTCTTCTATTAGATCAATTACAAAAAATAAAAATAAAATGTTTTGTTTTAGCTTCACTTACTCTTCCCCTTGTGCTCTCCTCTTTATGCAGATACACCTTTCTGACCTCAATAATTCCCCTTCTCTTTGAAGAACTTCTTTCAACATCTTACAAGACAGAGCTACTTGCAACAAATTATCTCATTTTTGGTTTGTCTAAGAAAGTCTGTGTTTCCTTCGTTACTTAGAAATAATAAATCACTGGATACAGAATTCTAGTTTGGGGTGTGTTTTTTGTTTGTTTGTTTTTGTTGGTTTTTTTTTTGACACTTTAAGTATTTCATTCTCTCCTTGCCTTCATGGTTTGTGACGAATAGTTTGATGCCATTCATATCTTTATTTCTCTCTAAGTGAAGTGGGGTTCACCCCTCTGGCTTCTTTCAAGATTTTCTGAGTCTTTGATTTTTTTGCAAATTGAATATGATATGCCTAGACATAGATTTTCTTTTAGTATTTTTTATAGTTGGTATTCTCTGAACTTCCTAGATTTGTTGTTAATGTTGGAAAAGTATTTCTTCTGCTCCTTTTTTAATCTTTTTCTTCTCTTATTCTTATTATAATTACTAGTAGTCCAGTGCACAAAATTCGTGTATGGGAGGGGGGGTTCCATCAGCCCAGCCTGCATCCTCTTCAATCTGGGACCCCTTGGGGGATGTCTGACTGCCAGTTTAGGCCCGATCCCTGTGGAACCATTGGCTCCAAACCACTCACCTGCTGTCCTGCCTGATCACCCCTAACTGCCTCTGCCTGCCTGCCTGATTGCCCCTAACCTCTCTAGCTGCCTGCCCGATTGCCCCCAACTGCCTTGCCTTGGCGGCCCGATTGCCACCAACTGCCTTCCCCTGCCAGCCCAGTTGCCCGCAAATGCCCTCCCCTGCAGGCCTGGGCCCCCCCCCTGCTTGCCGTCCCCTGCAGGTCTGGTCGCCCCTAACTGCCCTGCCCTGCTGGCCTTGTCCCCCCAATTGCCCTCCCCTGCTGAACCAGTCACCCCTAACTGCCCTCCCCTGCAGGCCTGGTACCCCCCAACTACCCTCCCCTGCAGGCCTTGTCCCTCCCAACTTCTCTCCCCTGCCATCCTGGTCCCCCCAGCTGCCTTCCCCTGCAGGCCTGATTGCCCCTAAATGCCCTCCCCTGCTGGCCTGGTCACCCCTAACTGCCCTCCCCTGATGGCTTGGTCACCCCTAACTGCTCTCTCCTGCTGGCCTGATTGCCCCCAACTGCCCTCCCCTGCAGAATGGGTCCCCCCCCACTTGCCGTCCCCTGCAGGCCTGGTCCCCCCTAACTGCCCTGCCCTGCTGGCCCAGTCACCCTAACTGCCTTCCCCTGCAGGCCTGGTCCCCCCGCAACTGCCTTCCCCTGCAGGCCTGGTTGCCCCTAAATGCCATCCCCTGCTGGCCTGGTCACCCTTAATTGACCTCCCCTGATGGCCTGGTTGCCCCTAACTGCTCTCTCCTACTTACCTGGTCACCCCCAACTGCCCTCCCCTGCTGGCCTGATCACCCACACTGCCCTCCCTGCCATCCATCTTGTGACCAAATGGAGGCAGCCATCTTGTGACCACATGGGGTTAGCCATCTTGTGTGAGGGTGTGGCAGTCAATTTACATATTACCTCTTTATTAAATAAGATAGATTATATAGGATAGGATTTCTTAAATGTGAGGGAAAAGCCTTTTTTAGCAGGAGGAGATGCTCTTGGCAGACAAAAATACATTATCCCTATATCTGGACTGATAGCCAGCCATATGCACTATACTGCCAAACCAGTCATTAAAAAATTGAACTGCTCTCTTACACCTTACACCAAACAGCTATTGCCCTTAAAACTCCTCCTCAGCCCCCACCTTAGGTTCTGCCTTTGCAGTTCACCCAGATTAGGTTCTGATTGGTCAGTTTCTATGCCAATCGGCATCAGAAACTCCACCTCCTGGGCAGCCATTGGCTCCTCGCAGTTCAGCCAGATTTGGTTCTAATTGGTTGGTTTCTATGCCAGTCAGCATCTCCAGGCCTATCTCTGGGCCTGATCAGAAAGGCAGGGCTGATCAGCAGCCCCTGTGGAGGCCCAGAGAGAAACAGAGGTGCAGCTGCTGGTGAAGCCCAGAGAGAAAGAGAGAGGCAACGGCTGATCAATGGCTGCCATGGAGGCTGCAGATCAGACCCTGCCTCTCTCTCTGGGCCTCTCTCCGGGCCTGATCCTCAGCCCCCTCGGCAGTCAGCTACACCTTTTGTAATCATGTCACAATTCTTGGATAGTCTGTTCCATCTTTTTCATTCCCTTTTCTCTTTGCATTTTAGTTTTTGAAAGTTGAAGTATTGATATATCCCTAATTTTACTGATTCATTCCTTGGCCATTCTGTTGAGCCCATCAAAGACACACTTCATTTCTGTCACAGTCATTTCTAGCCTCTCCTTTTGATTCTTTCTCAGTTTCCATCTCTCAGCTCATATGACCCACCTGTTCTTGTTATACTGCCTTAGCTCTTCTGCATTTAAAGCCAAAGAGGTCAAAAAATATTTTTCTATTTAAAATACTTAGTTCTTGCAATAATAGATATGGCTTTCAAGATTATTTTTCCTGCTCCAGACCCACCCAAAAGGACTAAGAGCTGCAAAGTGAGGAGTGTAACATTTGGTTTGGTATCAGCCCTACCTTAAGGGCAGCACTAGAACAAGTTGAATTATTACAGGATGGAGGGAGAGGTAAACAGGTAAATAGGCTCCTACTACATTTGTCTTCTCCAGGGGTTTGTTATGCCTGGAACACAGAGCTCCCACTGCACTTCTGGCTGAGAAGCAAGGAGGCCCCACCAATCACCGTGCAGGTGAGACAGAGGGGCACCTTCACCCAACCCTGGGCATAGTCACAGTTCATTTACCCACTTACTTGGCTGATGAATTTACACCTGGTGGTCATAATAAATAGAAAGAAAGCCAGACATACTCACCCCCTTGTTCTCTGAGAAGTAAGATAAATTTAATATTGACCTCAGGATTTAGTAAAACTAATTGATTTGGCAGCTAATGAAAAACTCCTAAGGGAAAATCAATATAGAAAAAAACAATCCAGCCCTACCCAGTGTGTCTCAGTGAATAGAGTGTGGGCCTGCAGACTGAAGGGTTCTGGGTTCAATTCAGGTCAAGGGCATGTACCTCAGTTGCAGGATCCTCCCCTCTCGGGCCCTGGTCCGGGCTCATGCAGGTGGCAACCAATCGATGTGTTTCTCTCACATTGATGCTTCTCTGGTCTTCCCCTCTCTCTTCCACTCTCCCTAAAATTCAATGGGAAAATATCCTCGGGTGAAGATTAACAAAAAGAAAATAATTCAATCGGCAATTCTGTAGGCTGTTCCCCTTAAGTGTTTAGCCTGTGCAGCACCAATGTCACCAGTTTTAAAAGAGAATGTTACCAACTACAATGCCTCTGTTGGTATCTCAACACAAATGCCCCGGCATTCTTGGTTAAAATGACAGAATTTGAATGTGTTCAGGTTCTATGTTACTTGAACCACTGTGTGTCTCTTTCTTGTGTCCACTGCTTTGCACACAGCAACACAGCTCTCTATCCTAGTGCACGAGGGACATCGGTCCTATCTCTGTGACTGGGTCTTCTTTCGTTGCTTTGGTTTAGGAAGTTTCCCCACCTTGGTATCAGGATAGGGACTGGAATGATTAAGAGAATATCACTACCTCTAGCATTTAAAATTTTAAATGGAGCTTTAGAAAAGTAAACAGCTAAATAAAGAGAGAGAAGTTATATGGAATTTACTGATTCATATACTAAAACAAAGCCTCACCCACTTTTCTATAAGTTTGATAAAGATCAGATTTAAATGCCATAAAGCAGTATCAGCATCTGGTGCCTAGACACTACTCAGTAAGTATTCGTTAAATAGATAACAGATATTTTTATATACATTTCAAATTTCCTCTCACTAAATATTGGTGCAGTAACCATGGGGATGCAATGGAAGGCTTGAAGAATTACTTAGCAGATTCCACAATGGTTTCAGAGTATCATTAGTGGAGGGTGTGTGTGTGTGTGTGTGTGTGTGTGTGTGTGTGTGCGCGCGCGCACGAACATCTGAGGAGTCATGTTAGAAAGAGGAAGTAGAAGATTTGTCTTGAAAGAAACTCCATCTGCACAGTAAATAATACCAGTACTTTGCCTGCATTATATACGAGAAAACAACTAATGTGGTCAAGTTATCTTAAAATACTTTTACTTATATTTCAACTAAGATTAAAAAATTGCCCATTGTCCATATAAAAAATTACTAATTTTGTTTAGGTTAGTTTTGGAAGGTGATGGAGATTCTGGGAAGGTAAAAGTCATTCTCCCACCAAGATACCTACTGGAGCCACCATTCCTCAGATTCCTCATATGTTATAGTTTTTGCTCTTGATGATTCTGCATTGGTGATCCTGTCAATCATCATAAAAATATGCAAAAAACTCTCAGTCTCTGTGATGCCCCTGTTTAACATTTGCATGAAATAACAAGATTTGGTAGTGGCCATAGGGAAATACTTCTGATATGTCGTGTGAACGGACTGCTACCAATTACTCTTCATTCTGGCAACGATTTGTCCTCCATGAGTACTTCCACATCTCTGTGTCTCTGTGTCTCTACCCCAGATGTCGCTCAGTCCTCTCTGTATTGTGCTTCCAGAAGGAAAGAATATTCCATTCATTTTAGTCCAGAATTGGTCATTTCCAGTCCAAAAAATATGTGCTTGCATCAGAGAAACACTTATACCAAAATACCTTTTTCTTCCTGGATACAGCTGTTCAGCTTATATCCGGCAATCATTTTAGGCCTGTCAGTCCCCGGCTACTACACTTGTAACGCTCTTAAAGTATGGCATCTGGAACAGAAGCCAAACCGCAAGTGAGGGCGGATCCACTTTCTCTTACCTGCAAGGCCGGCCATGCACATTCCCCCCGGGGCGGGGGAGGGCGGGGATGAGGGGCTGGGAGCTGGAGGACAGGGGGACAGGCTGCCTCTATTACAAGTTCTCTGCAAGGAGAACATTGTTTGCAGCCTTGTTGGAGGCACAGCCTCTCCCGCAGGAGCTGCAGTTAGACCCGAACACTGACCTCTGGCTGTGCTGCCGGCTGCCAGCCATGGAACCACAGAGGCTGCGGCTCGCAGTGACAATATTTGTGTTGTTGCAACAGGTACATTTGACGTACTGTGTATAGGCATCTTTCAGGACAGGTGAGCAAACAGGAATAATGCCCAGGCCTGCGATGTGCCAAAGACGACCTCATAGAATTATCACAACATTCCTCTCCACTTGGTTCTTACTGCTGTTTATGAATGGGGAATCAGTACTCAGACAAGCTGATACACATTTTCAATGGTCTTCCTTCAAAAGAAACAAAATTGAGCTCAGATTTATAAAAGCTTAAAAAGAGCAGATTGACAATTGCCCATTCTGCTGCTGCTTCACTGTGTAAAAGCTGCTCCTGCCTCCTGGGTTAGTTGGATATTTGTTCAGTGCAGTCTGCATTCAGAGCCCTTCAACTCCCTCTGTCTCCACTTTTTTATTTATTTATTTTTTATTTCAGAGAGGAACGGAGAGGGAGAGAGAGATAGAAGCATCAATGATGAGAGAGAATCACTGCACGCCTCCAGCAAGCCCCACACTGGGGATCGAGCCCACAACCCGGGCATGTGCCGTGACCGGGAATTAAACCGTGACCTCCTGGTCCACAGGTCAATGCTCAACCACTGAGCCGCACTGGCCGGGAGCTCTTTCTCCCCTTTTGTTTATGGCAAACCGCCAAGTGTGTAACCTAGTGTTACTTTCGTGGGTGTTGCTATGAGTGTCTCAGAGTAGTTAAAAGGTAAGCTGTATGTAAACTGCTTTTCTGGGTTGTGTTGCTTAGAAGCTGCACATTTTATGAGTTTGGGTCCTATCTTCCAGGAAATATAGAAACATTCACGCCTCGGCCTCAGATGGATGATGCTGCTTCCTCCAGGGGTTTCTGATTGAAATCTTGTCCTTGGAAGGCAGCACACAGACAGTCTGGCCCTTTGCCATCCTGGTCCAATGGCGTGAGGGGGCAACCTCACTGTGACCCGGCCATGACAATGGCCCTTCTCCTGTCTGACCTGTTAGGGCGGACGGGCCACTGCCGGACCCCCCAAGGTGGTTGTATTCTAAGGACAAAGGAGCAGGTCTCCAGCTGATCAACAAAATACTGTTGAAAAGGCCAAAACCAGTGTCTTTTCTGGAGCTTCCACTGAGCCACCGCAGTGGACACAAGTCCACTTTCAGCAGCTGGCACACGGGAGCAATGTCCTGATCTGGGTGCAGAGACTTTTTTTTAATGAGGAAAAAATAGGGAATTTTAATAATGTTGATTATTTTACCCTCATAAATTAATGTGGGGCAAACTACCTCTGCTACATAATCCTACTATATAAAAGAGCTAGGTGCCGTCACGACCGAACGGACGACCGGTCCCCCCCTCCCGCCCCCGAGCCGCTCGCCATGGGGAGGGTGGTGGCAGTGGGCGGGACTGGGGACTGTTGAGTGGCGGCAGCGAGTTTCACATAGCAGTCGCAGGATGGGGAGAGCTGGGGGAGTTTCAGGGAGGGTCCAGCAGCGAGCTTCGAGGGGTGGCACCAAGCTTTGAGGAGCAGTCAAGGGGTGGGGGAGCATTGCAGAGCAGTGGCAGGACGGGGGGAGCCTCGCGGAGCAGTGGCGGGGCCGCGAGCATCGCAGAGCGTCCTGGGACGGGGAGCTTCCTGTAGTGTCGCAGGGCATCAGAGGCCAGCAGCAGAGGCCAGGCTAGGCCTAGGGACCCTAACCGCGCACGATTTCATGCGTGCTGGGCCTCTAGTTAGATTATAAAACTGCTCATTCTATGTTTTTAAAAGGTAAAACACTAGGAGTTTTTTCAAGTAAGAATTTTCAAATAAGATCCTGCCCCCCAAAATGACTGACTTTTCCCATCTTAAAATTTTTTATTGATTTTTCAAATTGATTTTTAGAGGGAAAGGGAGAGACAAACATGAATGTGACAGCAAAACATTGATCGATTCCTCCCACATGCCCCCTACTGGGGATGATCCCACAACCCAGGCCTGTGCCCTATCCAGAAATCAAACCAGCCACCTTTGGGTGCATGGGACATTGGCCACCAAGGCACCACACCAGTCAGGGCTCCTATCTTAAGTTTGATAATTTTATTTCTAAATCAAGTTTTATCTTTCTTTGACCTTTAAATTGTAATTTCATCTTTACTCTGTAATGATACATTTTCTCCCAAGTGCAATTAAGAATAATGCTAGAAAGAGAATGGTTAAAATGAAAATGTCTGATGTTTTCAATGTGCTGTATTAAAAAAACACACAAAAAACATGTATTATTTTAGTCAGAATGGGATCATTTAAGCTGTAGTGACAAATGAATCCCAAAATCGCAGTGCTTAGCACACTAATTTTTTATTTTTTGTTACAGGACGTATCCACTGTGAATAACAAATCAGGGGCTGATGAGAGCTCCGCCATCCCAGCACGAGCTGCTGTGGTGTGCTGAGCCAGCCTCGGGAGACATCTATTCTTGTGTTTCGGCCTAAATTGAAGATACAGCCCCTCTGCTCACAGCACATGGGCCTGGACCTGTCGTGGGTCCTGCTGGGGCTGGAATGTGAGCGATGTGGGCGCTCCATAACAACAGGTGCTCCTGCCACAAACATTTATGTCAGTGTCTTTACTTGAGCACATCACCTTGAGATGCTTCTAGTCTTACCATCCTATCTAATAAAGAGAGATATGCAAATTGACCATCACACCATCACAAAGATGGCGGTGCCCATAGCCACAAGATGGCAGCTCCCAGTCCCCTCAGCCCTGCCAGAGTCCCCCAGTCCTTTCAGCCCAGCCGGAGGTGGGTGGCAAGTGCGAGGTGTGGCCGGACCCACCCTCAGCCCCCCAGCCGCCCAGGGCCAAGCCCAAGACATAGGCAATCCTCGGATGGTGGCTGCCCAGCCGCCCAGGGCCACCGGAGGCTCAGGTAACCAGGGCCGGCCAAGGCTTGTGCTGCCAGCAGTGGCAGCAGCAGAGGTGTGATGGAGGCATCGCCTTCCCCTCATCGCCAGGTCACCTCCTGCCCCTGAGGGCTCCCAGACTGTGAGAGAGGGCAGGCTGGGCTGAGGGAATTATCATGCACCGGCCTCTAGTTAGTAATAATACAGGATCCAGGCATCAACTCCCAATTCTGATTGGGAGTGGGCTCTCATGCCCTCATTTTACTCCTCTGGAACCTGAGCTTAAGGAGAGTGATGTGTGAGTTCAGGTCATCGGGGGACCAGATGCAAAGCAGAGTGAGGAGTGGAAGAAATTCATTGGGGTGACTCCTGTGAAGCATAAAGGGGAGAGGGAGCTCTAGCCAGTTTGGCTCAGTGGATAGAGCATTGGCCTGCAGACTGAAGGGTCCTGGATTCGATTCTGGTCAAGGGCATGTACCTCGATTGCAGACTCCTCCCCAGCCCAGGGCCCTGATTGGAGTGTGTGCAGGAGGCAACCAATCAACATGTCTCTCTCGCATCAATGTTTCTCTCTGTCTTTCCCTCTCTCTCCCACTCTTCCTAAAAATCAATGGAAAGTATCCTCGGGTGCAGATCAACAAGAAAACAGGCGGGGGGAGAGGGGCAGTGGGCACAGCCAGTGGCCGGGCCATCGTGGAGGCGACCCCTGTGGGCCGGGAAACAACAGCAGCCTCACAGTCCCACTCCAGCAGCTCTGGGGCCAGCCGCCCTCACGGAGCTCCCGGAGGTGGCAGCAGGGAGGCCACCTGGGGAGGAAACGAACGAGCCTAGCACCCAGGCTGTGCCTCACCCTCCCCTGGGAGCTCAGCTTCTGGTCTGAGGGAGAGCCCACAGGCCCTGCAGCCATGGCTGTGGCTGGCGGCTCTGCTCCAGCGGGCTTCCGGGGAGGGCAGGGCCCGCAGGTGCTGCCCACACAGGAGGATCAGCAAGTAGCCCTGGCTTCCACGGCCGCGGCTCTCAGACACTCTGCAAACGCTGCCACCGACAGCAGCACTTTACTGTTAAAAATAAAGAAGAACATCAAAATGAAGATTAAAATGCAACAGGGAGAAATATCAAGATCAAGTAGTCATGAGATCACAATTTCAGACTCTGTTGCCATTAACTAGCTCTGTGACCTTGACCCAGGCATCCAGCCTCTCTGTACCTTATTCTCTTCTCTAAGTCAGATGATTGGACTAGATCCGTTGTCCTCACATTTTATTGTGCATCAGAATCACCTGAAAGGCTTGTGAAAACACACACTCCTGGCCCCAGTCCCGGAATTCCTGTCTCAGGAGATGGAACTGGGGCTGCAAATTTGCATTTCAGACAAGTTCCCAGCTCTCCTGCTCCTTGAGAGCCCACACCTTGGAAGCCACTGGGCTGGGTGCTCCCCAAGCCACTCCAAACTCAGAAGTACTGTGTCCTTGCAATTCAGCAACATCATTTCCAAAGTATTGAGAAGGCTAAAAAGGGCTAATTCCAATGTAACCCTGATATCTGGGGGGCTAGCAATCTGAATCCATGCCAGCAAGCTCAGTGTACATTCTTGATAACCTATAATTAAGTCACTACCTCCTTCCCAGAAACTGGTCTTGCAGAACCTGTTACTGTGAACGGTGAACTGCCCCAGAGGGGGGCTATTAATGCTGGTGCCAGGCCAGACCATCAGATATGGCTTGGAGACCCCCAACACCTGGGGGACTTCTTGCAAAGCCGCAAAAAGGACCGGAAGCATCATCCATGTTTGCAGGACAAAGACCCCAGGAAGGTATAAAAGAGAAGCCCCTGCATGTTACTTTACTCAGATTTGGAAAGTTATTCTGAGTCCGCTGGCGTAATAAACTGTGTCACTCCTCTCCTTTAAAGCTTGGCTTCTCTTTGGTCTTCTGCAACAATATCACTGCCACCGTCACTGATGCCAGCAGGATAAGGGAGAATAATGGTGCCTTTATTACTATCTACATAGTACCTGCATGGATTAACCTGTGCATTAAAGTAGCTAACGATGCCTACCACGTACAGTTATTATGCAAACGCAAAGAAGATATTATGTTTGAGAAGAGACTAATGGAAATACCAGCCTCATCCACATTCACAGCCTCGTCATCACTGTAATCGCTCTTATTGACGACACAGTGTCCGGGGCCTGTGCTAGCCCCTTACAGTCATTACCTCTGTAATAGACGTACAACACAGACAGAGCAGCAAATGGTCTTCAGAGCAGACGAAGGAGATGGGGATGGGGAAGAAGGAGTGGTCTAGTTGGAGCTTGGAGAGCAGTTTGATAAAGTCTCAGCATAGACTAGAGGTGTTTGGGGAAAGGGAGGCGTGCTGTTTGTATGGGTAGGAGAAAGGAATAGAATAAGTTAAGACATGCAGTTTAATGTAGTGGATCCAATGCATGTGACTGTACCATCTGGATTTACTAGTCAGAGTTAGAAGTCAACAAAAAGGAAGACTTTTCTCGCTTTGTGACCTTGAGCAAGTCTCTAAGCTCTCTCAATATCCTGTTCTTATCTATAACCTTTTGCACTCGGATGTCAAGTGTGACTCGACACGGTTAGCATTAGAATAAAGGAATCTAGAAGAAAGCAAGCGAGTGAAAAGGGATAAAATGCACATGATACTCACCATGTCCAAAAAGATGGCGCGGAGTATAAAGTGAGAGCCTGCTTAGCTGCAAAGTTCTGTGCATCGGTATGACATTATTAATTAGAAAGTTCTCTTCTATTTTCAGATTTTTCAAAACATTTCCAGCTTTCTTATTTGGTATGTTAACGTAAAAATATTCAAACCTGTAAAGAATTTTTGTGATTTATTTGAGCCAAACTGTCTACAAATAAATGCCAGGAAGCAGAATTTCAATGGATTGGGACAATGCTTTGGAGAATGGCAGTTTTTCACCTTGTTTTATACATTTCAATCAAAGGAGGAGAGTAGGTGGGTTATTTGAAATCCATTGGTGATAGATTAGGGAGGTGGGAGAAAGCAAAGGGGGGGAAACCTCTGGGATTGGATAAAAAGTGAAATGATAGTCACACACTTCTTTTAATTGTTGATAGTTAACAGTCAACAATCAACATGATAACAATAACAATGAAGAATTTGTGGGCTCTGTCCTGGCGCTCAGGGCATTTGGTTGTGCCCTGAGGGGTCCTGAAAAAGGGAAGTTAAAGTTACCCTGACATTTCACAGGGAGGTTATCTGAGATGTAAAAAGACAATAGACCCAGTTAAGGTAAAGAGTGACCTTTGACAGGGAAGATAATGGCCTAGGACCTGACTACCCACCATCACTGCTTTTAGTTAAAGTTTTAATTCCAGACCATCCTTTGTGGTGACTTTATGTCTTTGAGTTTGCAAGACAACCATGGAGGCCTCCCCTGAGCTGGTCAGGTTAGCATGTGGCTATTTTTTTTTTTTTTTTTTTGTCCACACATAACAAAATTCAATCTCTCCCAAGTATTCCATGACTCATCTCAGCAATGGTCTATCATTTACCTATTGTTGTAAGACATTCTGCACATTTACCCAGTGTGTGACTATGGGAAGGGAAGAGCCTGCCTCATGATGACATCATAGGAGTTTCCCCACCCACATGGGGAGGCTGTCCTCTCCGGGGTTAATGCAAATAGAAAACTCACGAGAGTTAGTCCACGTGATATCTTGTGGTATAAGATGATTAAAAGGTAACAAGAACATAATAGAAAACTAAACCATGGTTAGCCTAAACATGTTGTAATTAATATATCCCAGGAGCTCAATTGGTTTCTTTCTCTGGTTGGAGTCTAGAGGAACAAAAGAAAGGCGAAAATCCAATTCAAAGAAAGAAAACGCAGCTCAGGTTACAGTTAAGGCTGTACTCCAGGGACTTTTTATTAACCACTCGAAGGCAGGTACAGAATGGGCTAATACTTGGCCTCTGGCAATAGGAATAGATTATTAAGGGTAAATCAGTTTCTTAACCAGAGAAAAGGCAGGAAACCTTGTCTAAAATTCAATTAATCGATGCATCTAGATTGGAATTTGCAAAATTGAGTTTCTCTAGAAGAGGGCTGTATAAGCTGGCTAAATTGGGATACTTTGCTATCATAGGTTATCATTCCTTTTAAGCAGATAACTCAAATAAATCTGAAGGCATCCAAAGGCTGGGTTATAGGAAATAATTCAAAATTCAGAGAGGGATTATCATCTATTCAAAGAGTAGATAATATAAAATGATTTATATTTGGTTTCAGAGTTTTACCCTAACTCTTTTTTTAGCAAAGCCATTTTTAGCACATTTCACTATGCATTGGTCTTTTGTTGAGAAGAATATAAAAACAAACCAGCATTCTCTATGCCTTTTAACATGTAGAGTGAAGTGAAGGTAGTTGAGAATTCTGCTTTGGACACATAAAATGTGACGTGATTATAGACATCCATGTGGAAGAGTGGAACATATGAAAAACCTTGAAACTCGTCATCCCCTTCAACACTGATTGTGTCCTGAGCTAGAGTCCTCTGGTCTTAACCATGAAAGGTTTCACAGTTCCCGTCTCCCCTTGATGTTCATCCTGACAGCAAACCCAATTTATCTGAAACAAAACTGACCTTCTTCTTCAACATCTTACCATTCCCATCTCTGATGTGGATTTTATCATCTCTCCACCTCACTTATTAGCTAAACTTCATGGTTCTCTTCACCGACGCATCAATCACATCTTTGTCGCACCCATCCTATACTGCCTTCTTTTTCCACTTCCTCCTGAATACTCTAGTCTAGTCCAACATCCCCAGGATTCTTTTACATCTAGAAGCTACTCATCTTGATTACAGACTCTTCCAACATTTAATTTCATTCCAGGTACCACTTTTATATTTCTCTTTCAGTGACAGTCCTTTGGGGGTGTCCTCTTTCAATTCAAAACTCTTCATTGACTCACCATTGACTTCCCTGTGTAGAAAGTTTTAGAGAAATGTAAAATTCCTTCCATATTGGAAAGTCCGGGCTGCCTGTCACTACTTGAGCCAATTAAGCAGAAAAAAGATTGAGTCATATATGAGCATTTTTTCCAATACTGCTGGCAGTATGGAGAGCAGCAGGTAACCCACAAACATCTGCTCTGATCCTCCCTTACCAATTGACTGATTATATACACAAGAGAGAAGATAGCTACATGCAACTGCGAGCTGCAAGTATAACATGAAAAGGGAAGGGTAGAGTCTGCAGTCCAGCCTTCAGGAGCTCCAAGTTCGATAACAAGGTGGCTAATCTTCTATGATACTACGAACAGCTCAGCCTGTTCCTGGGACCGAAGAATGGACAGCGTTCCTGAGAAAAACTCCCTAAGGGAGTCAGGGTACAGCAAAGTAACCAAATCAAAGCGTGTCCTGTCCTTGGTCTATTCTCAAATGTATTTATTTTCTGAGTCATAGACCCATCGAGGCATCTTATCTTTTCACAGCCTTGTTTCATCCTCTAGTTTCCCAGGGTCTGTAAGAAAACTTCTCATCTATAGTTAGTGAGATGAATGATTACTAGACAACTGTGGCTCTATTCTCATTACATGCCCTTCGTCCTATCAGTAACATTCAGTCAGGTGCCAAGGAGATGTCAGCAGCAGATATCTGGGTCTATTGAGTTGTTTGCTTCAAAAGGAGCAATTTCTTTATCCTCCTTTCCAGTGCTGAAGTGTGATCATACGTTGGAACTCTAGCAACTGTATTGAACCTTAAGATTCTCTTGAGGGTGGAAGCCAACTTTGAAGATGGTTAAACGGAAGGATGGAAGGACACTGAAGCTCTAAGTCCTCCATAAACCTGTCCTACCAACATGGAGTGTCTCATCTGTAACTGTTTTATTTTTCTAAATGTGTAGGTTTAAGCCACTATCCAGGGGTATGTTACTTATAGGTGAATAAAAATCTCAACCAATATACCATTATCCCAGGATGCAGAGAGTTCTCAACCTGATATTCACAATGAAAACTTGACCTGCCTCTAAGCCTGTTTCTACAGCACTTATCCCAGGAATGTTTCTTGTAATTAAGCTGGTGTATACTGAATGGGCTATGCATTCTCCTGTTTCTGGAATGTGTTAACTCAGGGACCCTGGCTTTCACTTAGCTCCGTAGCATTGAACAAATACCTGCATTGGGTCTCATATAAGTAATAAAATAATAGACTTTCCAATATGGAAGGAATTTTACATTTCTCTAAAATTTCTACACAGGGAAGAAACATTCTCTATAACATTGGTGCTCAACGTGTATTTGGTGACCAACAGCATTTTCAAGACTCTACGTGATTCACATGAACCTTCAAGTGTGAGAAGCATCTCCCCGGAGCCATTGCACTGCTGCTGAGGTTACTCACAGATAACAACCAAACGCTTGGCTTGCATTGACAGCGGAGATTGTCAACCAGTTAGTTCCCATCAAAAGATGAAAATTGCATCCTTAGAACTTTCCCTTGACTTTATTTCTGGTCTCTCGAATAACAATAAATAATACTGATCTACCATCATTGTTTAAAGAAAGCTATCATTGGTTCTAAGCCTTTTCTTTTCAAAGGTGAACAATTCATTTGAATTGGCATTCTTCACATGACCTGATTTTTAGACATTTTATCTACTCGTAATGCATGCTAAGCTGTTAGTGCCCTAATTAAAATACAAAACCAGAATTCAGTATCACACCTAAATGTGTGGAACTATTTGCCACTCTCAAATCTGCAACCTACTACACACAAACTTCACTTAATCATGGCTGGTTTTTAAACTATTTTAATGGATTTTAGAGAAAAAAGAAGGAAGAATGGATGGAAGAAAGAAAAAACATCAGTGTGAGAGGGTAACATCCATCAGCTGCCTCCTGCAAGTCCCCCACTGGGGATCGAGCCCGCAACTGGACATGTGCCCTGACTCAGAGTAGAACCTGTGACCTTCTGGTGAGTGGGCCCGATCCACACAGGCCAGGGCCACTCCCATTTTGATGTTGTTCTTGTGGTTGACACAGGTTTTTACTTACATGAATATTATAAAAATCATGTTTTACGTTAAAGTGTGTTGAAAATATCAGAAACCACACCTTGTTAGTTTACTTACTTGTTTTAATTATAAAAAACGAGATGTATCCGGGACCCCTCTTCTCTCCCTAGAGCTTCACCCAGTAGGACTTTGCTTCTAGCTACCTAGTGACACTTTCTCTTAAGTAACTTACCTGCACCTCAAACTTCACAGCTTTCCCCAACTCCTCTCTCTGCCCTTTTCATAGTTATGTGTGCATGTGCCTTACTACCCTTTTAAAGAGCAGTCTCCTTGACAGCTGGAATTCACATTCCCCATAACACCGGGCTCAAAGAAGTTCAGCACAATAGACATTAAAGAAATATTTTGAAATGAATGAGTCGCTGTTTAATCACTGGGACACAGGCCATGAGGAGGTTAGACTGCAGCAGAATGGGTTGGGACACAAAAACCAGCTGAACAGGAGAACTCTGCTTGCTCTCTTTAGGGGAAATGTGTAGCTCCCTCTGGGATCGTCCCAACAAAGCAGCTGACCTAGTTTAATCGAATATAAATATAGTGTGTCCCAAAAGTCCCAAACACCACCACACAAAAGTGTGCCTTCAGCGTTTCAAGTGGTGCAACTAATACAGATCGACCCACTTAGAATGAACCTCTTCCCACACAGCAGCTCCTGTCTAGTCCAGGACTGTCCCCCAGGACTCTCGCTGTATCCAGCCTGTGAGGGTCCACTCTCTTCTCTGAATAGCTTTGAAGAATTGATGTTTACCCAAAGACAAATAAAGCCAACAACAAACAGGTAAACAGCAACAACAAATTTTACCAAAATCATGTGGTTGTAAGAAAGAAATAGAGGTGAATGTAGTCATGCAGAAGACATTTAACATGAGCATTTCCCATCATGCTTGCACAACCTAGCTCAGGACACTATTTATATCTTCTATATATTTTTGTCTGAGGTTAGAAAGCTGTCAGTGCAAAGTATATGATTATGGTTTCATGAAATATCTATAAACATTAATATTTAGGCAAAAATCGCCACCCTGCATTTCCTCCTAGTTGTATAATTTTCACAACTTAAACATCTATATATTGTACTAGGGGCCCAGTGCATGAAGATTCATGCACAGGGGGTGGGTTCCTCAACCTGACATGCACCCTCTCCAATCTGGGAGCCCTCTCCAATCCTGGAGTTTCTGTCTGTCTTTGCAATCATATGAGCGAATTGTCTGATACCCCAACCCAGTTTGGTTTGGTGCTCACAGTGTAATAGAGGTCTTTTTTTTTCTTTGCTCCATTGGTGGAGATTTCCTAGAAGTTGCAAGATATCTTCCCTTTGATTTTTCCTCAACACTCTGACTTTACTTATGTCTCTCACCTTTGCTTTCCCTCCATCCCCCACCCACAACAGTAACTTGCTCCAGGCTCACTTTGCTCTAGTCTAGGAGATCTCGCAATGCATCTGCCACCAGAACTATGATTCCCAGAATTCCTGGTGCTCCCCGTGCTCTTGGTTTCTGCTTCCCATCCAGGGGCTGCACAAACAATAAGGACTGCAAACTCCAGCCACCCCCAGGCCAGGCTGACAGGACCAGACACTCCAGTGGCATCCCCAGGACCCCGGCCACTTGGCGCCTGTGCACGTGTGCACTGCCCACCGGCCTGCCATCTTTGTTGGGATAATTTCCATACTCACTCCTGATTGGCTGTGGGCGTCTCAGAGGTACGGTCAATTTACATATTTGTCTATTATTAGTATAGATGCCTAAACATACAGATTTATAACTATTTATCCATTTTGTCTTTCAATTAGATAGAGAAAAAGGAGTTACAAGCAACAATACGTTTATACTTTTACGTTGACCTACATGGTTACTTTTACTTGTGCTCTTTATTTCCTCCTATAGACTGGAGTTACTGTCTAGTATTCCATCATTTCATTAAAAAATACTTCAATGTTTCTTATATGGCATATCTCCTAGTGACAAATTCAGTTTTTGATTATCTAGGAATACCTCAATTTCTTATTCTTTTTTGTGGAAATTTTTGTCTGAATGTAAAATTCATGGTTGACAGTTTGCTTGTTTGTTTTGTTGTATTTTTATTGGTTTTCAATTACTCAGCTAACTTTGAATTCCTTAGATCAACTCCACATGATCATAATGTATTATTGTTTTGATACATTTCTTCCAAATTTTGGCAGAGGTTTTTGCATCTATGGTAATAAGGGACTGTATTCTGTAATTTTCCTATATTTTAATGTCTATCTAGTTTTCATATCAGGATAAAACTCACTTCATAAAATGAATTTTAAAAGGATGTTTCTTCCCAGCGGGTATGGCTCAGTGGTTGAGTGTTGACCTATGAACCAGAAGGTCAGGGCACATGCCCAGGTTGTGGGCTCCATCCTCAGTAGGGTGCATACAGGAGGCAGCTGATCAATTATTCTCTGCCATCATTGATGTTTCTCTCTTCTCATTTCCCTTCCTCTCTGAAATCAATAAAACTATGTTTTAATAAAGAAGGATACTTCTATTTTTGGAAGTATTTATGACGAATTAGATTTATTTATCCCACACATGTTTTGTAAAGTTCACCAGGAGAGTTATCTTGGCCTGAAAGTTTCTTCAATGGACGTTTAAAGTGAAGGGGGCCGGGCAGCTCTGTCTGTCAACACGCCCCCTTGGCCACCGGAGCGGGCATCTGCGTCTGGCTCTGACTCGGCTGATGGCCTGGAGTTAGCTGTCACCTGTGTCAAGAGGAAGAAATGAGAATGCTGCCGCCCAGCCTGTAAAGATGGAGTGGAATCCCCGTGTGTCCTTTTCACCTGCTTTCCGGGGGCCATCCGCAGCGTGGGGGACGAATGCTTGTCGGAGCGCTGAGCAGTGCCCAGAACCCCCAGGGACTGAGCCCCTGCGCCAGCGGGGAGCCGTGGTCCTGAGGAAGGAGGGTGACGTGCCTCCAGATCAGCAGCGTTTCCCTTCTCAGTGGACAAAGCCACAACCAGGAGTATCTTTTGTAAATGCTGCCGCCAGCTGCATCACCAATGGGCTCAGTTCCACGGCTGTGGATCAGTGCCCACTGCGCCCCACTGGGAGTCCCTGTGTTCAGCCTGGCAAGCTGTGGCCTTCCTCCTCGCCAGCCGCCCGGCCTCTCGGAGCCTGAAGACACCGTGCCTTAGCCAGAGGCCCAGCCTACAGGGAGATGGGAGTCCCTCCTACATTTCCTCCGCAGGAGAGGGCCGCAGCCTGTCCTCAGAGCCCGCCAGGTGAGAGAGCCGCAAATGGCCCGGCAGCCAGGGCGCGGGTCGCCCTCAGCCTCTGGGGGAACAGTTCCTCCAGAGCGTGGCAAAGGCCAGTCTCCATGGAGAAGAAAAGACTTGTCCTTTTACTGAACTTCAGTTTGAAGAAGAGAACTCCTTTTTTCAAACCTGCTCCTGATTTTCTACTGTGAACCCAGAGAGTCTAAAGACATCACGGTCTTTTTCTCTTTTTGCCACTCAAGAGCCTTAAGTCTGAATCAAGTTTCCGCCCTCCCTGGGGGGGCACCTATGCCGTGGGCAGGGGTTTTCAAGCCTGTGGAGTGAATCCCCACATAGAAAATCATGAGGAGAGCTGTTCAGAGATGGGGAGCAAGGAGGCCACTGCCTGCTCACCCCACCCTGCCCCTGCACCCACTGCTCTCCTGCTTAGAAATCATAGTCCTCTCACCCTTTCAAACCACGACTGGCTGTGGGATCTCCCAGGAGGCTGTCCCACTTTTTTAATTGAATAGAGATACCAGGGCCAGCCTGAAACTTTCCAACCACAACCAGACTGTGATCAACTTCATTCCTGCCTTTACCAAAACCAAAATGAAAATGGGGTGGGCAAGATCTATTGATAAAAGGGCTGAGGCTGGCCATTCCCTGCACCTTCAAAGCCTGGAAAGAAATGGAAAAGATGTCAGGCTGGCCCTGATGAATGAAATAGTTTCACTGGGAAATTGATTCCTCAATTCAAAAGAGTGACTCCAACTGGGATTGCTGAGAAATCTGAGGGCTAACCTATTGGAAGTTAGTTAGTTAGCAAACTGCCTCATTCCAAGCTGGGCCTAGAGTAGGTTTTGTATCCAGAGCATTTCTTAGCCACAGTTCTATGGGTTCCTGTGTGCCCTTAGCAGAGGGCGGGGCTCTGGCGTCTGATAACGCACAGGCATTCCTCTGGACCTTGGTGGCACCTGGCAGCCTTCCTCAGGGCCAGCCTAGCTCTCATAAACAACAAACCCTTCCGTTAGCTCTTTTACTGTTGGTGACATCTGGGAAAATTAACTTTTTTCAGAACAGAACCATTGGGGTTACCCATATAGACCACCCACAGTATCTTAGATGAATGAGAGGTGAAAGGCAAGGGGTGGTCCAAGACATAGTGGCAAGACCTCCCTAAAGACTGTTCCTGATAAAATGAAAAATTTCCCCAAACTCACTGACATCTCTAACCCAGGAGAGCCTGTGTCCACTGTGAAGTAGCACTTACCAAGGAGCAGCCCTGGAAGCCCCTGTCAGTGGTCCCCTCCACACCCACTTGCTCCTATGGAACAGCTCAGAGGATGAATAATGGAACCTCACTCTCTGGAAAAAAGTAAAAAAGAAAATAAAAAGGAAGTTTAAAAGCTATTGTGTATAATATACAGATTATATATGTGTACATAATATACAGATTATACATATGGTAATAAAAATAAATTATTATATATATATATATACTAGAGGCCTGGTGCATGAAATTCGTGCATGGAGGGGGGTCCCTCAGCTCAGCCTGCACCCTCTCTAATCGGGGACCCCTTAGGGGATGTTTGACTGCTGGTTTAGGACATCCCTCTTGCAATCTGAGACCACTGGCTCCTAACCGCTCACCTGCCTGCCTGCCTGATCACCCCTAACTGCCTCTGCCTGCCAGCCTGATTGGCCCTAACACCTCTGCCTGCCTGCCTGATCGCCCTTAACTGCCCTCCCCTGCCAGCCTTATCTCAGCCCCAACTGCTCTCCCCTGCTGGCCTGATCTCACCCCCAACTGCCTCTGCCTGCCTCATCACCCCTAACTGCCTCTTCCTGCCTGCCTGATTGCCCCTAACACCTCTGCCTGCCTGCCTGATAGCCCCCAACTGCCCTCCCCTGCTGGCCTCATTGCCACAAACTGCCCCCCCTGCCAGCCTGATCTCACCCCCAACTGCCCTCCCCTGCCGGCCTGGTTGCCCCCAACTGCCCTCCCCTGCTGGCCTGATCTCTTCCCCAACAGCCCTCCCCTGCCGGTCTGATCTCACCCCCAACCTCCCTCCCCTGCCAGCCTGATCTCGCTCCCAACTGCTCTCCCCTGCCAGCCTGATCACCCCTAACTGCCCTCCCCTGCTGGCCAATTTGGTTCTGATTGGTAAGTTTCTATGCCAGTCAGCATCTCCAGGCCTATCTCCAGGCCTGATCAGAGAGGCGGGGCTGATCAGCAGCCCCTCGGAGGCCCAAAGAGAAACAGAGGTGTGGCTGCTGGTGAAGCCCAGAGAGAAAGAGAGAGGCAATGGCTGATCAACAGCTGCTATGGAGGCTGCGGATCAGACCCTGCCTCTCTCTCTGGGCCTCTCTCCGGCCCTGATCTGCAGCCCCTCAGCAGTCAGTGATGGGTCACTATACCTGCACTGGCAGCAGTCAGTGCTGGGTCGCCATGGCAACCAAGCACTGACTGTAGAACTGACTTCCAGTGTTCAGTCGAGCCTTCGGTCAGTCATTACGGACCCTGGGTTTTTATATATTAGGATAACTTAATGATTGTATTAAATGGTATATGTGTATAGGTGTGTATATACATAATCCATTTTTCTTGATTTTGGTACTTTTTGGCTCTCAATAAATTAACCCATTTTTATAAGTATAACATTTACTGGCATAAAGTTCTCCATGTTATTTATTTAATATTTTGAAGGAATATTGGATTTGTTGTCATGGCCTCTATTTTTCCCCCAATCATGGAAATTTGTTTGTTTTCTCTTTTTTATTTCTTGTTAAATATGGCTGGAGGCTTCTAATTTTATTTTATTTTTTAAGAAGCCTCGTTTTTTGTTTCAGTTATTTTTTTATCATTTTTTAATTTGTATTAAGACTTGCTCTTATATTTATTATTTTATCATGTAGAGTTTACATTTAATTTGTTAACCTCTTTCTTATTTATTAAAGTGGAATTTTGATTTTTTGATTTGAGACTTTTCTAATATAAGCATTTTATGCTATAAATTTCCCTCTAATCAGTAATTTATGTGTTCCACAGACTTTGATGTTGTATTATTATGTTTATTTAAGACAAAGAATTGAAATGACATTGTGATTTTATCATTGCCTCATTTATTTAGATATATGATATTTAATTTTCAAATATTTGGGGATGCTAAATACATCTATCTATTATTCATTTCTAGTTTGATTCTACTGTGGTCACAAAACATACTTTATATGATTTAAATTCTTTTCTATTCTTTGAAATATATTTTTAGCTTACAAATGACCTATTTGGTAAAATTTTGAAGTATTGTTTAAAAGAATGAGTATTCTTCTGTTTGATTATATTCTATTAGAGGCCCGATGCATGAAAATTTGTGCAAGAGTAGGCCTTCCTTTTCCTGGTTGCCAGCACCAGCTTCCCTCCTGCACCTGGGACTAGGGCTTCCCTCCTCCGGCTGCCAGCAAGCACCCAGAACCCAGGCTGCTTCCCTAGGGCCATGGCTTGGTCAGGAGAGACATCCAAAATGACATCTGGAAGACATCTGGTCTAATTAGAATATTACCCTTTTAATATTATAGATAAATATTACTTGCATAAAGGTAATTGATATTGTTGTTTAGATTTTATATTTTCTGACTGATTTTCTTCTATATTCTTGCTGAGAGAGGAGTATTTATGTCCCCAGCAATGTCTTTGGATTTATCTAATTCTTCTTTTAGTATTACCAATTTTGGCTTTCTGTATTTTGAAGTTCTCTTATATTCTTGAATATGATCCTTCATTATCATATAATGTCTTTATTATCTATATATAAAAAAGGAAATGACCATGACGACCAAAAAAACCATCCAACCAGTCACCATGCGGTGCTAGCATAGATGCACAGACACAGGTAAAGTCTATGAGTGAACTAAGAATAAACAAGACAAATGCTTGCCTTCACGGAGCTCACACTGTAAGAAGGTTAGGTCAGGGATGAGAATTCAAAATTGCCACCAGCACATAACTGAGGTGCCGCTTCTCAGAGTGGCCAGAGATACACCCAGTAGCAGACTGGAGGCGTGACTGAAGGGCTGGTGCCAACGTGAAGGCGGGGCCATTCTGGATTTCCCAGAGGAGCCAATAGCTGCCTAGGAGGTGGAGCTTCTGATGCTGACTGGCATAGAAACCGACCAATCAGAACCAAATCTGGGTGAGCTGAGAAGGCAGAACTTAAGGTGGGGGCTGAGGAGGGGTTTTAAGGGCAACTGCTATTTGGTGTAAGGTGTAAGAAAGTGGTTCAATTTTTTAATGACCGGTTGGCAGTATAGTGCGTATGGCTGGCTATCAGTCCAGATATAGGGGTTATGTATTTTTGTCTGCTAAGAGCATCTCCTCCTGCTAAAAAAGGCTTTCACCTCCCCCATTTAAGCAATCTTATTCTATATAATCTATCTATACTAATAAAAGGGTAATATGCTAATTAGACCAGGTTGACCAGCTATCTTCCAGACATCCGACTTCCTTCTGGACAAAGCCATGGTGGTGGGGGCCAAGGAAGAGGCAGTTAGGGGTGATCAGGCCAGCAGGGAAGAGCAGTAAGGGGCGAGATCAGGCTGGCATGGGGTTAGGGGTGATCAGGCTGGCATGGGAGGGCAGTTGGGGGCTACCAGGCCAGCAGGGGAAGGCAGTTGGGGGTGAGATCAGACTAGCAGGGGAGGGCAGTTGAGGGCAAGATCAGGCTAGCAGGGGAGGGCAGTTAGGGGCAATCAGACCAGCAGAGGAGAGCAGTTAGGGGCGAGATCAGGCCAGCAGGGGAGGGCCATTGGGGGTGAGATCAGGCCGGCAGGGGAGGGCAGTTGGGGGCAACCAGGCCAGCAGGGGAGAGCAACCGGCAGTCGGACATCCTCCAAGGGGTCCCGGATTGGAGAGGGTGTAGGCCGGGCTGAGGGACACCCGCCCCACCCCCATGCATGAATTTGGTTCATTGGGCCTCTAGTTCTTAATAACGGTCCTTATTCTGCAGTCTGCTTTTTCTCTTGTCTTGTATTAGTCTATCCACTTAGCTTTAAAAATTAAATTAGTGATTGAATGATATATATTTTCCATCCTTTAACCTCTAACTTATCTGTGTTTTTATATTTAAAACAGATTCTTTTAAATGGCACAGAGTTGAGTTTTGTGTTCTCTGCTTCTTGAGTTGGTTAGAGCATCAATGTTTACTCATTGCTATGGTTCAGTTTAGATCCAACACCTTGACTAAATTCTATGTGTTGCACTGTTTTTTCCTCCATTTTCTTCTTTCCTGGCTTTTCTATTCATTGAGTTTATGATCCCATTTTATCTTCGTCGTTAGCTTATTATACCTTTAAAAAACAGTGATTGCTTTAGAGTAGTGGTTTTCACCAGGGGCGAGATTTGCCTTCTCGGAGGCATTTGGCAACGTCTCAACATGTTCTTAGTGGTGACCATTGTGGGGCTGGCTCATGGCAGAGAGAGTGGGAGTTCAGCTAAACACCCTGCAATGCACATGCAGCTCTTTACAGCAAAGACCTCCTTGGCCCCAAAAATGTCAACTGTGCCTAAATTACAAAAACAACAACAACAACAACAACAAAAACTTGTTGTTCAATATACATCTTTAATATACAACATGCTACCTTCAATTAATACTTCATACATAATGTTATTGTGTAATACAGCCTGGATACCACCGCTCAGGAGTGGATTGCAGCCGTGAACATGAGCTAAGCCTGCCAGATGGTGGAAAGGCTGGACTGGACCAGCTTTGCTATGGCACAGAATCACTGGGCACTGGCCCTGTTTCTGGCCCTTATTTCCCATGATGGGACAGACAGATGGGGCATTGAAATCCCAGGCCCCTTCTATTTTCACGCAAATAAATCTTACCACCTGACCTCATCATCCTTTGTGGGCCCCTGCAAATGCTTTTTCTCATGATACCACAAGGACCCCACTTCCACCTGCAATAGTGCCTGCAGACCTCTTTGCTATTTATCTCTGATAAATTTATGTCTTTAAAGTTTATCTCTAATAAATTATCAGAGACAATTTTCTTTGATGTAGGTGTGAGAAAACAGATTTGAGTTGGATAAATAGTTGTACTTTTGTGATCAAGGATATCAATTACTGAGAGTTCTGGCTACCCGGATAATCAATGGAAACCCCAGTCTCTGCTCAGTGCTACATTTACTTCTGATTTGGGAGAGCTACTTCAAAATAGCTGCAGTTGCTGTGGTTTTGGAATTCTAAAAAGCAAGGTGCTGGGTGTGCAATGTTTTAAAAATTACCCAATAAATCATCTTAATGGTAACTACTAAGAGAATGGTCCTAACGGTGAAGACCCTGTTGAGGGTAGTTCACGCTTTGGTGTGTCACCTCGCTTCTTCTTTATTTTCTTCTTTACTGATGCCCCTTGCCATCTTCCTTGGATACGCAGCTTCACACCATGACCAGGAGCAATAGAAGATCCCAAAAGGTACTGCAAGATGAGGCTAAAACAGATAAGACAAGGCAAGAGACACCAAGGAAGGACAAGGTAAGGGTAGGAAAGACTCAGGGGGTCCTAAAAGCTGAGAATTAAGAGAAAACTAGGGATCTAGAAACAAGAGATCCTAAGACTCTATATGGTCCTCGTCTGGGGAGATCAGAAATCAAGCATGTAGCCAGCACAGCAAACCCAAAGCACTAGTGGCAAAAAAGTGCTTGAAACGGAGGTATTTACCAATCTCAAGGCGAATCTAGCTTGGGACTCTGGGAGCAGAACTACAGGGAGCACCATTCTTACTGTGTACTGTGAAGAGCAGGTCAGCAGTGTCAGGGTATGGGCTGGTGTCTTTAAAAGGTTAGAGATGAAAGAGGGATGTAAATCTGTCCTTGTCACTTCACTGCCGAACATGCTCCTGGAAAAAGCACTGAAATGCACACTAAAGAGATGTCTCCACAGGACGGTTTTCATGTTAGTGGAAACCACAGCACTAAGCTAATGGGCTCAATCTTCAAATGAGGGAAATGTGGGGGCAGGAGTATGTGGGCATCCGGGCTTCCCGGCACCCAGAGTGGTGGTGTGCTCCCTGGGGCCTAGGTACCAAGTCCAATCACTTCATTCTTTGGGAGAACACCCCACACAGCTGCTCAGGTCCATACACGTGCCTTCAGGTTGGAGTTTTTAACATTTAGCTCCAAGACGGTCACCGGCCCCTTTTTGCTCTTTCCTTGAACACTGACCACCTTGTTCCCTTTCGTGCCGGGCACAGAGCCGAGCAGTGTGCATTGAAACCCATGTCCTTTGTGCTGCTCGGGAACCTGATGCTGCTATCTCGGGGCCTTTTTGTTTCTCTCGTCTCTCACCATGGCGACCTGCCAACTTCTCTGGGCTCTCCTGGGCTTTCGTCATGCCCCAGATCGATCATCACCTTTTCTTCTGTTGTGGGATGCTAAGGGTGAGCCCTGCAGCGCACTGGTGCTGGCTTTGGAGGTGGCTGGTTAGCATCTGACCCCGGCACAGCAGCTCAATGATATTGCGCCAGATCAGAGTTGTTGTTACCTCAGCTGCTCATAAAGGAGCCCATTGATTTTTTTACGCTGCTACCCTGACTTCACAAGGTCATTTCTGGGATTTCATTCCGCTTCTTTAAATATACCTTTTCTGTTTCTTTTCCTTATTAGACCTTGTGATCCTCAGGTACCCAGTGTACCAATTACCCCCGATGTTGGCCCCTGACAGCAGGCGGCCACGGTTCTGTTAATTATGTCTGCAGGCTTAGGAATTCTCTTAGAAAGGCATCCAATCACCCACCTCCAACTCTTGGTCTGAAAGGAGGCTGCAGGAGTGCTTCTCTTCCCCTGAGCTCCGGAAATCTAATCTTCTGGCCTAGAATCTTAAAGTTTACATGCTGTGCCTTAAAGGCGTATGATGGCAGAGCCAGGTACTCAATGCCTTCTACACTAATGGGTGGAATCACAGTTAGTGCAGGCTCAAGTTGAGGATTCGAGACCTGACCAGCACAACATCCAAACACCAGTCACACGGACCAACTGGAAAAGTGTTAGCAGAGGCATTCTGGGTAGACTTGTAGCGGTCTTAGGCCCTTCCCTTGTCCTTTCATCCCCCTGACCTGTCCTTTAGCCCAAACAGAGACTGAAGCTTTCCATGGAGAGTAAATTAAAGGTGAAAAGGAGCAATGCTTAATTTCTTCCTATTGGGGTGACTGAGAAAGATGTAGTATAGGATATAAGGGGCCGGTTTTTCCAGAGAAGTAGGTTCTAATTAGTTAGAATGTTTATGCCATGAGTGACTGGGCCTTTGTTTTTCATCCATAAGATGGAAGAACCATCTATTTCTTGTTTGAAGTGAAGTCAAGAGTATTAATTGTGCAATATTTTCCCCAAAGGTTTGGTATTCCATGTGTGCATATATGTGAACACACAAAGAGATGTAGACATGCAGATAATCCCTCATTGATTGTTTCAAGATACTGGAAGAAATGAGTTATGGGTAAGGAGAACTGTTGAGCAGGGATTTTGGTCAATTTGTAGGTACTTTAAAGCAAAAGTGAAGGATGTGGGAAAATAAATGAATGGGAAAATATCAATAGGAACTTCACTGTAAATACAGTATCCTAACAGCCTAACTAGTCATCAAAATTGCTATATATCTGTAATGTTGGGCAAATTAAAGGGGGAAATAAAATCTTTGCATATAAGTAACAAAAATAAAGTAAAACATGCTGTTAGCCTCACAAGTGATGAACAAGCATGGGGGAAACAAATACAATTTGTCCTGGTCAGTGTTAGAGATGACTTATCTGGTCTACAATTACGCTCACAAATGTACCTGCATAGAAGATGTTTATGTGTTGTTGCTGGTGATTCTCTAAGACAGCAGGCAGGTTCCCTGTGAATCTGTGAGGAAGCTGGCTCAGAGGGTTTCCCCAGGATCCTGGGATATGCACACAGGAGGGTTGGAACTTCAGCCCGGGTCATACTTCTTCAGCCAGGGCACCTCCTACTACCCTCCCACCCTTGTTCTGGGAATTATGTATTTTCTTTGAGACCTCAGTTCTATTCTAGTACCCTGTACCCTCTCTTCCAAGAATCTGTTTCCACTGGTCCCTCTTCAAAAACTGCTAACCTAGGCCCATTTAATGACTCATCTCTGTACTTAAGACCTTCCTCCTAAGTCAGGAAATTCCTCTCAACTGCCCTCCATGGTGATGTATCATTTGGCCCTGGAAAGTCTCCAAATCTCCTCCTCAGCTGATCTTTATTATTATTATTATTATTATTATTATTATTATTATTATTGATTAAGGTATAACATACTAGTATGTATCCTTATCCCCCCATTGCCCCCCAAAACCCCCCTCTCATGCCCTCAACCTCTAGTGTCTGTGTCCATTGGTTGGGCTTATATGCATGCATACAAGTCCTTTGGTTACCCCCACTCTCCCCTACCTTCCCCCCACCCTCCCCTATCTTCCCTCTGAGGTTTGATGGTCTGATTGATGCTGCTCTGTCTCTGGATTTATTTTTGTTCATCAGTTTATGTTGTTCATTATATCCCACAAATGAATGAGATCATGTGGTATTTATCTTTCACTGACTGGCTTATTTCACTTAGCATAATGCTCTCCAGTTCTATCCATCCTGTTGCAAATGGTAAGAATTCCTTCCCTTTTACAGCAGCGCAGTATTCCATTGTGTAGATGTACCATAGTTTTCTAATCCACTCATCTGTTGATGGGCACTTAGGCTGTTTCCAAATCTTCACTATGGTAAATTGTGCTGCTATGAACATAGGGGTGCATATATTCTTTCTGATTGATGTTTCAAGTTTCTTGGGATATATTCCTAGACGTGGGATTGCTGGGTCAAATGGGAGCTCCATTTTTAGTTTTTTGAAGAAACTCCATACTGTTCTCCACAGTGGCTGCACCAGTCTGCATTCCCACCAGCAGTGCACAAGGGTTCCTTTTTCTCCGCATCCTTGCCAGCACTTGTCATTTGTTGATTTCTTGATGATAGCCATTCTGACAGGTGTGAGATGGTCCACATAGTCATTTTGATTTGCATCTCTCAGATGATTAGTGACTTTGAGCATGTTTTCATATGTCTTTTGGCCTTCCTTATGTCCTCTTTCAAAAGTATCTATAAGGTCCATTGCCCATTTTTTGATTGGGCTGTTTATCTTCCTTTTGTTAACTTGTATGAGTTCCCTGTAAATGTTGGAGAGTAAACCCTTATCCGTGATAACATTGGTAAATATTTTCTGCCATGCAGTGTGCTTTCTTATTGTTTTGTTGATGGTTTCTTTTGCTGTACAGACGCTTTTTATTTTGATGTAGTCCCATTTGTTTATTTTCTCTTTAGTTTCCATTGCCCTAGGAGCTTTATCGGTGAAGATATTGCTTCGGCATATGTTAGATTTTGCTGCCTGTGGATTCCTCCAATATTTTTATGGTTTCCCATCTTATGTTTAAGTCCTTTATCCATTTTGAGTTTATTTTTGTTAGCGGTGTAAATTGGTGGTCTAGTCTCATTTTTTTTGCATGTATCTGTCCAATTTTCCCAACACCATTTATTGAAAAGACTGTCTTGACTTCATTGTATGTTCTTGCCTTCTTTGTCAAATATTAATTGAGCATAATGGCTTGGGTCGATTTCTGGGTTCTCTATTTTATTCCATTGGTCTGTATGTCTGTTCTTGTACCAGTACCAGGCAGTTTTGAGAACAGTGGTTTTTAATACAGCTTGATATTTGAATTGTGATTCCTCCTACTTTGTTCTTCTTTCTCAGGAATGCTGCAGCTATTTGGGTTTGTTTTTTTTTTATTCCAGATGAACTTTACGAGAGTTTGTTCTAGGTCTGTGAAATATGCCATTGGTATCTTAATGGGAAGTGCATTGAATCTATAGATTGCTTTGGGTAGTATGGACATTTTAATGATTTTAATTCTACCAATCCATGAACAAGGTATATTCTTCCATCTTTTTATGTCTTTCTCTATCTCTTCTTTTCAGTGTCCTGTAGTTTTCCAAGTACTGGTCCTTTACCTCCTTAGTTAATTTTATGCCTAGGTATCTTAATTTTTTTGGTGTGATGGTAAAAGGGGTTGTTTTTTTCATCTCTCTTTCTGTAAGTTCACTATTGGTGTATAAACATGCCATAGATTTATTGGCATTAATTTTGTATCCTGCTACATTGTCAAATTCATTTATTAAGTCTAATAGTTTTTTGGTGGAGTCTTTAGGGTTTTCTATGTACAGTATCATGTGATCTGTGAATAATGACAGTTTTATGTCTTCTTTTCCAATTTGGATACCTTTTATTTCTTCTTCTTGCCTAATTGCTATGGCTAGCACTTCCAGTACTATGTTGAATAGGAGTGGTGAGAGTGGGCATCCCTGTCTTGTTCCTGTTCTTAGGGGAAATGGGTTTAGTTTTTGCACATTGAGTATGATGTTGGCTGTAGGTTTGTCATATAAGTCTTTTATTATGTTGAGGTATGATCCCTCTATTCCCACTTTGCTGAGAGTTTTTATCAAGAAAGGGTGCTGGATTTTGTCAAATGCTTTTTCTGCATCAATTGATATGACTATGTGATTTTTATCTCTCAATTTGTTTATGTGATGTATCACGTTTATTGATTTGCAGATATTGTATCATCCTTGCATCCCCGGAATAAATCCTACTTAGTAATGGTGTATGATATTTCTGATGTAATGCTGGATCTGATTTGTTAGAATTTTGTTGAGAATTTTGGCATCTATGTTCATGAGAGATATTGGCCTGTAATTCTCTTTCTTTGTAGTGTCTTTATCTGGTTTTGGTATTAGGGTAATGATGGCTTCATAGAATGAGCTTGGAAGTGTTCCTTCCTCTTGAATTTTTTGGAATCGTCTGAGGAGGATAAGCTTTAGTTCTTCTTTGAATGTTTGGTAAAACTCCCCTGTGAGGCTGTCTGGCCCTGGGCTTTTGTTTGTTGGAAGCTTTTTGATGACTGCTTCAATTTCCTCCAGACTTATCAGCCTATTGAGATTTTTAGATTCTTCCTGATTGAGTTTTGGAAAGTTGTATTTTTCTAGGAATATGTCCATTCCCTCTAGGTTGTCTAGTTTGTTGGAATAGAGTTGTTCATAGTATTTGTTAATAATCCTTTGTATTTCTGTGGGGTCTGTTGTTATTTCACCTCTTTCATTTCTGATTTTGTTTATTTGGGTTTTCTCTCTTTGTTTCTTGGTGAACCTGGCTAGAGGTTCATCAATCTTGTTTATCCTTTCAAAGAACCAGCTCTTGGTTTCATTGATCTTTTGTATTTTTTTTTGTCTCCCTATCATTTATTTCTGCTCTGATCTTTATTACCTCCTTCCTTCTGCTCATTCTGGTTTTTTCTTGTTGCTCTCTTTCTAATTTTTTAAGTTGTAGAGTTAGATGATTTATTACCATTTTTTCTTGTTTTTTGAGATAGGCCTGTAGAACTATAAACTTCCCTCTCAGGACTGCTTTCACTGTGTCCCATAGATTTTGGATTGTTATGTTTTCATTGTCACTTGTTCTCTGGATATTTTTAATTTCTTCTTTGATCTCTTTGGTAACCCAATCATTGTTTAATAGCAAGCTATTCAGCTTCCTAGTGTTAGAATTTTTTTGATTGTTTTTATTGTAGCTGATTTCTAATATTATGCCATTGTTCTCTGAGAAGATGCTTGAATTTAGAGAGACTTTGCCTGTGACCCAATATGTGGTCTATCTTTGAAAATGTCCCATGTGCCCTTGAGAAGAATGTATATTCCACGGCTTTGGAGTGAAATGTTCTGAAGATGTCAATTAAGTCCATCTGATCTGGCAAATCATTTAGGATTGCTGTTTCTTTGCTGATTTTTTGTCTAGATGATTTCTCCAATGATGTCAGTGGGGTATTAAAGCCCTCTACTATGACTGTATTGTTGGCAATCTATCCCTTGATATCTTCCTGGAATTTTTTATGTATTTGGGTGCTCCTACATTGAGTGCATATATGTTTACCAGGGTTATATCCTCTTGTTGTATTCTTTAGCCGATCTTAACAGAGCAGCTTCTGAGCCAGCCAAGAAATTATGCTCATTGCCTAATCACAGCTAATCTCACAGAAGAGTGATACAAAAGAATTAAGTCGAGAGCTGGCTAAACCAATGCACACTAAACCTCTTGTGACTACATAGTTTTCCCTTTCATCTGCAGGCCAGCACTGGTAGAAATAATTCAGATTTTCCTACTGAGCTCACTGATTATTTGTCCATGGACATCTACACTGAGAAATAACTCTTAAGAGGAATTTTTAATTTGTACTTAGTTTTTCTGGGTCTCCTCTTTTATGTTCTTCCTCTCTAGTTATTGAACTCTTTGCACAATCTTTCTCTTGGGTTGTTAGAATTCTTCTCAGTTAATTACTTCCCCCACTCCCACTTGCCAATATAACTGGGACCCTTGGCTCTCTGACAGGTCTGGGTGCCAGGTTGAGGATGATGTTACATATGCAGGCTAGAAAAGACACCTATATTATGACCATTGTGTCCATTCTTTATCCTGTTTAGATCTAGGGGGAAATGACCTTCTATCCAATACCCATCATAATTTTTTTCTGACACATGGAAACTGGGAGAGGGGAGCAGTGGTAATGTATAAGTATTTCTCTATTTTCCACGGCCAGCATGGCTAGAGAGTGAACACGAGTCCCGAGTAGGGGCAATGGGGGATTGAAAAAATAAAAGAGACATAAACAAAGACAGTAGGGAAAGCTGAGACCTGGTGGGACAGCTGCCCTCTGATGGAGAGACAGTGACCCAGAGCTGGTGCAGTGCATTTATTATATATAGCATGATTCCAAGAAGTTTTACTAGAGTTTCAAGCAAAGGAAATTATGTGAAATCATAGTTAAAGATCAAGCTGTAATTCTTCATTCTTGTGGCTTCTTTGTAATTGTCACTCCTGGCTGAGCCAGGTTAGTTGTGTCCATTCCTTGCACTTGAATAATGAAACCCACCCCTTGGCACCTGAGCTAAGGGTCAGGCTGACAACATACCTGCCTCTGGCACGGAATGTTTCCAGGATGTGGCTCTGCCGATGCCACTGGATTCAGATGACAATCAGTTCAGGGGCTTTTTCCAGGTGTTCTCTACATCTCCCCCTTTTTTATATCTTAAATGTAGCTTATGGACATCTAATTGGAGCCTTTGGACTTGAGATTACAGGAGGAACTTGCTGCTGACTGAAAGAAAGCAGGTTAAAATTAGTGGTACACAAAGAAACCTATTAGGTACCAGGTGGTGTGCTTTAACATTTTCCACAGATTAATCCTTTTAAATCATCCAGCAATTCTTTTGTCAGTTTCACTGGAGATATAATTTCATCATGACTATTCTGAATGGCCTGTACATGTTTGTGTAGCTGCACTAGGTTTATGCTGATATTATTATGATGCCATAGAGGCACATCTTGATTTTATTCCAATCCCATAGAGAACTGTTATAGTGGGCTGAAGTCACACAAATATATGTAAAAACAGAATGTCATTGCAGCTGCTGTATAATCTTGACACTTTCTAATTGATTACCTAGTCCTACTACTACAGCTTCCAAAGAATTTAACTTTGTTTCTAGCTTTTTGTCTATATCTTCTTGATCATGAAATGTAGTTGAGGTGTTCTGAGCCAATTCATTGACAAACTTCATGTTCTGGATGCTTTGGTTCAATGCAAGAGAAGCAGTCACAGCAGATGTGATAACAGTAACTAGGGTTACAATACCAAAAATAATAAGTCTCAAAGCATGCTTTTCCTGGGATAGCTGATTGTGTAGTTCCTGCAATGCCTAGAGGCCTGCATGTTGATATCATTTTCCTGTTATGTTGGTAGGAAGCATAATAAAAGGAGGCTGCTTTAAAATTAATATATCTTCATTCAGATTATGCCTGGAAACACAACTGGTAAGGTTACAGTGATTGCATTGGACAGCATAATGGGTGCCTAATCTGGTGATGTTCACATTTCCAGTCACCAATACATATGGGGGCTGGAGACAGGCTCGTAAGCCATAGCAAGGGCTTGATGAACATGCTCCTTTAATATCAGCTAAGGAAGAGCCAGTAAAAATTAAGAAAGTCAAGGGCATCGGCTAAACGCCAAAGATTTTTTTTGTAAACCTCCTGTTTCTGTGGTCAGGGCGTTACCCACAAACCCTCCTGGTGACATAGGCTTGTGATGGGGATATTTAGCATCAAGCCTGTGAGACCAATCCAATACATATAAGTCAGAGCCAGAAATATTATGTCTCAGTGGTACAGAGTTGGCACAATCTTGCCATTGAGGAAATGCTTCCAGTTCAGTAGTGGTGCTGTTAGAACAGTAAGGGAGCGGGGGATGCTTATCAGACAGCCATTGGGTGGCTTTAGGAAACCCTAGTTTAGTAACTGTCTGAATATATTTTCCCATATCCCAGGGGCCTGCAATGTTAGCAACATCTGCGCCTCCATAGGATGTCTTATTTTCTTGGCCAAGCACAAACATCCTGAAGTCCCCTTTTTAAATAAACAAATAGGGAGCTCCCCACTAAAACTATTATAAGTATGACTAGAGGCCCAGTGCATGAAATTCGTGCATGGGGCAGGGTGTCCCTCAGCCCAGCCTGCACCCTCTCCAATCTGGGACCCCTCGAGGGATGTCCGACTGTCTGTTTAGGCCCGATCCCAGTAGGATTAGGCCTAACGGCAGTCGGACATCCCTCTCACAATCCAGGACTGTTGGCTCCCAACTGCTCGCCTGCCTGCCTTCCTGATTGCCCCTAACCACTTATGCCTGCCAACCTGATCACCCACTAACCACTCCCCCGCCAGCCTGATTGATGTCTAACTGCTCCCCTGCCAGCCTGTTTGCCCCCAATTTCCCTCCTCTGCTGGTCTGGTCACCCCTAACTGCCCTCCCCTGAAGGCTTGATCGCCCCCAGCTGCCCTCCCCTGCTGGCCTGATCACCCACAACTGCCTTCCCTTGCAGGCCTGGTCCCTCCCAACTGCCCTCCCCTGCTGGCCATCTTGTGGCAGCCATCTTGTGTCCACATGGAGGCAGGATCTTTGACCACATGGGCGCAGCCATCTTGTGTGTTGGAGTGATGGTCAATCTGCATATTACTCTTTTATTAGATAGGATAGAGGCCTGGTGCATGGATGGGGGCCAACTGGTTTGCCCTGAAGGGTGTCCCGGATCAGGGTAGGGGTTCCCTTGGGGCATGGGGCAGCCTGTGGTGGTTTGCAGGCCGGCCATGCCCCCAGCGACCCAAGTGGAGGCCCTGGTATCTGGGATTTATTTATCTTTTACTATTGAAACTTTGTAGCCTGGAGTGGAGCCAAGCCTGCTTGCCAGAGTGTGTGGAAAGCTTGGCTTCCTCCATCGCCCAGGGCAACCCTAGCCTTCTGCTCTCTCCAGTTCCATGGCTGCCACCATTTTTGTTGGGATTTATTTATCTTCTATAATTGAAGCTTTGTAGCCTTAAGTGGAGGCCTGGGCCAGCCAGGGTGTGCAGAAAGCTTTGCTTCCTCCATTGCCGGAAAAACCCAAGCCTCCCTCCTGCTCTCTCTGTGGCTGCAGCCATCTTGGTTGGGTTAATTTGCATACTCGCTCCTGATTGGCTGGTCATGTGGCTTGTGGGTGTGGCAGAGTGATGTTTAATTTGCATAGTACTCTTTTATTAGATAGGATTACCTTGGGAAGAAGGAGTTATGTGCTTGTTGGAGCTACTCCTGACCATATTGGTGTTGTTAGTAAATACAGGCACTGATTCCCCAGTCCAGGTGGCTGGATTGATCACACGGGGGTCTGGAACATATGTCCACTAAGCTTCTGCTGTAGCCATACTTACCTGGCAGCTGACAAGTGCCATTATAGTAACAAAAAAGGTGGAGGGGGTTACCTGAACCCCCTGTTCTTTCACCATTTGCCAAGCATCAATGGTCAGTTTCTTCAGTTGACCCCATGTGGGGACACTAGCTTCTCGGGTGGCCTTGGTCACCTGCCTTCTGCTCTCCTCCTTCTTCGGGGTTGGTGGATGAGCTGGCATCATCCCGGGGATGTGATCTTCAGCTTCTTGAACAGCGGGATGAGCTGTTCTCCCAGGTCCATGGTCGTGACGCACCGCTCGCTCTGGCACCCAGATGGGGTTAGAGGCACCTTCTGGAAAGATACAAACGTGGCCTCTTCCCCACATCATTACTGGATCTGGCCCTCTGCACTGCTCTGTTTGTAAATCCTTCCATCGCGCCATACCGGCAGATGCCACAACACCAGGATCTTGGTGTCTCTCAGCTGCTGTGCGACCCTCATAGTCACAATTTTAAAAATTTAATGTGTAAAGAGCATGATTTAACTGATTCTGTGAGTAGGATAATACCCATTTCCCCCTTTTTGTTTTTGTAACTGAGTCTTTAAGATTGGATTGGCTCTTTCTACAATCGCCTGTCCCTGAGGATTATAGGTAATTCCTGCTTTATGCATTATTTTATATTGCTTGCAAAACTGCTGAAAGGAGGAGCTAGTATTTAAATGCAGCTTATAGACTTCTTCCTGTAAATTCATTATCTGTTTTTAGATGAATTATCTGTTTTTATTTCTAGGGGCCGTCCCATGACCGGAAAAGCAGGTAGGCAGTGATTAATTACATGCTTTGCACTTTTCTTCATGAGAGAGAAAATGAACATTCAAGCCATTTCAAAGCTTATTGGGATGATCTAAAGCCAATTCTAGATTAGAGAAAGTTTTTTTTTTTTAAATTTAAACCCCTTGAAGGATTGTCAAACTTGATTTTACCAAAAGATTATATATTAAAGTGTATTAGACAGAAACATAGGCTAACAAGCTTCAGTTCCTATTTTATTTATTTATTTGTTAAATACCTGATTAATATAACATAATTATTTTACTAGAAAAGAACTAACTAAAATAAAGCTTATTTTCTAACTTTATTTGTCCTTAGATGTGGACAGCAAATGACACTAATTGGATTTCTGCTATAAGTCTTCCTCTGTACTTTGACATAAGCTATTTACCCTCTATTTAGAGAGGCAAAAACCTTAATTTTTCAATGATAACCAAAAAATAAACAGCCAATATTTCTTAGATTGACATTTATGAGCACACTTTAAATGTACTCTTACTTTTAAGAAAATATACATTCAACAAAGCACAAGAGACCTTTTGTTATAAAAGCTAAGAGCACATGAATGAAAACTTGTCTAGTAATCAATGTTTCAATATTTTATGTTATTTTTAAATATTTATATGTTTATTATTTAACCTAGCAATGCTCCAAAGTCTTTAAGTTACCAAGACTTGAGAAAATTATGCATAGGTATATGAGCCCAGCCTGCACCCTCTCCAATCTGGGACCCCTCGAGGGATGTCTGACTGCCCTTTTAGACCCAATCCCAGTGGGATTGGGCCTAAACAGGCAGTTGGACATCCCTCTCACAATCCAGGACTGCTGGCTCCCAACTGCTCACCTGCCTGCCTTCCTGATTGCCCCTAACCGCTTCTGCATGCTAGCCTGATCACCCCCTAACCACTCCCCTGCCAGCCTGATTGATGTCTAACTGCTCCCCTGCCAGCCTGTTTTCCCCCAACTTCCCTCCTCTGCCAGCCTGGTCCCTCCCAACTGCCCTCCCCTGCTGGCCATCTTGTGGTGGCCATCTTGTGTCCACATGGGGGCAGCCATCTTTGACCACATGGGGCAGCCATCTTGTGTGTTGGAGTGATGGTCAATTTGCATATTACTCTTTTATTAGATAGGATAGAGGCCTGGTGCATGGGTGGGGGCCAGCTGGTTTGCCCTGAATGGTGTCCCGAATCAGGGTGGGGGTTCCCTTGGGGAATGGGGCGGCCTGGGTGGGGGGGCTGTGGTGATTTGCAGGCTGGCCACGCCCCCTGGAACCCAAGTGGAGGCCCTGGTATCTGGGATTTATTTATCTTCTATAATTGAAACTTTGTAGCAGAGGCCAAGGTAGGCCAGGGCTGTGGGAGCTTGGCTTCCTCCATCACCAGGGGCAACCCAAGCCTCCTGCTCTCTCCAGCTCTGTGGGATTTATTTACCTTCTGTAATTGAAACTTTGTAGCCTTGAGTGGAGGCCTGGGCCCGCCAGAGTGTGCAGAAAGCTTGGCTTCCTCCATTGCCGGGAATCCCAAGCCTCCTGCTAGCTCCCTGGATGCCGCCATCTTGGTTGGGTTAATTTGCATACTTGCTCCTGATTGGCTGGTGGGCATGGCTTGTGGGTGTAGCAGAGTGGTGGTTAATTTGCATATTACTCTTTTATTAGATAGAATTCTTCATTTTAGTTACATCTATTTATTATATCTTAACAACTTTGAGATTTTAAAGCCAATTATTATTTAAAGTACTTTCTTGACCAATTTTGTACTTCCTTATGTTAATTTTAAGTATATTATATTGTTCTAATTTAGTCCAAAAATATTTCTTTTTGGGAGATAGATTAATCTTTGCATCACCTCAGGGCCCTTGAGATGTCACGAAGCTGTCTCTCAGTTAAATTCTTGAAATATTACATTCAAAAAAGCTGTCAAATATATCCAATTTAAAAATTATTAAAACTTAAACCAGCTTTAATATTAAATATTTAGTCTTGACCACAGAATTAATTATTTTCAATTTGGCTATTAAATGTTTATATTTTAATAATTCTACAATATACTTTGAATTGTAGAGAAAACACTGGAAGGACACACCTACCGCCGTCCATTCCCATGCTTCACATCCCCAGGGCTGGCCTGCGAGTGTTTATGCATCACAGGCAGGCTTGGAATTAGCTGGCTTTTGTTTAAACTTCCCTGGGTTGCAATTTTCACAGATTTTACACTTTCACATTAATCTTAGAATTTAAAAATGTTAATACAGCACAGTAAAATCATAAATCAGAAAAAGACAAATTAAAATTACAATATAGATGGCCTGGCTGAGAGTTCCCCAGTATTTAGGTCCCTGGATTCAGGCACCAGATATAATTATTTCTCTCTTTACCACGGCCAGCATGGCTAGAGAGCAGACACTAGTCCTGAGCAGGGGTGACGGGGGATTGAGAAAATAAAAGAGACAAACACACAGAGACAGTAGGGAAAGCTGGGACCAGGTGGGACAGCTGCCCTCTGATGGAGAGATGGTGACCCAGAGCTGGTGCAGTGCATTTATTATATACAGCATGATTCCAGGAAGTTTTACTAGAGTTTCAAGCAAAGAAAATTATGTGAAATCATAGTTAAAGATCAAGCTGTAATTCCTGTGGCTTCTTTGTAATTGTCACTCCTGGCTGAGCCCGGATAGTTGCGTCCATTCCTTGTGCCTGTCTGAACTTGGATAATGAAACCCACCCCTTGGCACCTGAGCTAAGGGTCAGGCTGACAACATACCTGCCTTTGGCACAGAATGTTTCCATGATGTGGCTCTGCCGACGCCACTGGATTCAGTGGACAATCAGCTCAGGGGCCTTTCCCAGACGCTCTCTACAGTAAGAATTTTTGGTTCTGTTTTGATATTTGTGAATAAGTTTCATCAATCCAATAAGATCTAAACTTATACTACAGACCCCCCTGCCAGCGTGGCTGTATTCTCTGTTCTACAATCAACAAAAGATGACAGGGGCAAGTTTCAGCATCAGAAGACAGCAACGAGCTTTTGTTGGCAACCTTACTTGTTAACAGGCAACTCCAGGAAACAATGCTCCTGGGTCACCTAAGGACAGGCGGGAGCTAAGAGTTTGAAAGAAAACACAAAGAAAGGGTTGACTTCAATGCCACAGGACCCTCTCCCTGTGCACGTCCCACTCTCCAGAGTCCACCCCACCTCTCATCACCCAACCTGGTAGTGGGGTCAGATTGTAAGAAAACATAATGCAAAGCATTCACATTTCCTGACTATGCTCAATGGAAAAGACCTCAGGACATTCCCTGTGGCTACAGAAGTTATTTCATTAGTAAACATCTGCCCTCTACAGCAGCCATCGCCAACCCTTTGGACCTCACGGACCACCAGGGGTCCATGGACCACTGGTTGGCGACCACTGCTCTACAGCACCCTAGCCAGCATGGGAGCATCTGATACCAGTAAAGAATGAAGTACTTATTTGATTGGTTTTTAATGGAAGACTACCAAATGCTTCATTTTAATCTAATATTCTAAACCCATTTGGTCACAAATAGAGGATAAATTATTTTTAATGAATATTTTGTCAATAAACACTGCATTTTAAAGTAATTTTAGGTTTACAAAAAAGTTGAAAAGATAACACAGTGTTTCCATGAACCCCCCATGCAGTTTCTAGGAGATCAATTTTAACACGTAGCCGAGTTTAAACTAACACTTTAAATAGACCCAAACCAGACTTTTATAACTTTTTAGGCTTAATTTTTAGCAAAATCTCTTTTCTTCATAGCTAGAGTCCTTAACTCTGATCCAATGTTCAGTCCCCTCTCAAGCTTTTAACTGCCCTGACCAGCATAGCAAACCCAGCCCCATAATCTGGCCCTCAGCCACAGTTTCCAGCCCTTGGGCCCCAGATCTGAACACATTGGGAATCTACCTCATTTCATAGGAGGAGTGTCTGCACTAAGCCTCCCTCAGAACATCTGAGTCAAGAGCTGTGTGCTTACCTTCCAGCATAAGGAATGTCTCAGTCCCTGGGTCTTGATTTTCGTCTGTTTTTTCTATGTTCCCAAGGGCCCTGCCTGTCTCCTGCTATAGACCAGCATGGATTCTCGACGCTGTGTGTGGGCCTGGATCACTATTTGCTTAAAATGAGGCCAGTTGGCAACATGCTGCCAAACCACACTTTGCCGATTTGTGTCCTGACTGCTGGACAGGACTTTCTCCTGATCCCTGCTCTCAAATGAACGACTCTAGGCCCCTGTCCAGACCCTTCCAGGATCTCTCCATCAGCTGACACTTGACATTGACCAGGCCCTGACCATACAAAAAATTACCGCCTATTACTTTCTAGGCTCCATTATTTAAGTTTATGGAGATGAATAATAAAACCTTTCTTTCACGGGCTCATAGTCTAGCAGAAAAGGTTGGCGTGACAAGTGAGAATTTCCTTGAAACAGAGTAGGAAGTTAGTCCAGGGTAAATGAATAGGTAGGACTTAACCCTAAAAAGGGACACATCAGAATAAAAGCAGATTTGAAGATAATAATAAAAATAAACTCTGCATTTTGGATATCCATATTTAAAATAAATCTAGGACATCCACATGAAGATGTCCATGATCAGTATAGAAGCCTGGGGCTAGGAGAGATGTGAGGACTGAACTTATGGGGTTATTCGAATACAGAGGTAAATTGCATACTAAGGCCAAGAGACCATGGGTAAAAGGAGAAGAGCATTAAAGAGAGTCTAGATGAAATAAACACTTAAGGGATAAGAGGGTCAATACTGAATAATTTCAAAAAGCATCCTTCCCACTTGGAGCATGTGGAGAATGAGGGGGAGCTGTGTCTCCAGATTCTCTCTTCCCTGCACCTCAGCTCTCTTCCTGTAGTGCAACATGCATGGGCAGGCACCTGAGAAGGGGCGGGGAGTGTCTTTCTCTGATGTTGCTTAAAAAGAGCAAGAAAACCAAGTATCATGGCCTCTGCTAAGGCCTAGGAATATGCATTCTCCTCTGAGTCTGGATATTGATGAAGTTCAAGGAGAATTTGAGAATCTAGGCACATCCACAGTCCTATGTAGATTTCCCCATCTTATGTAGGTCACTAGGGGCATTCTGGGGAAAACAAGCTGTGCTCCTGCAACAGGGTCTCCCTGGGGATCATCAAGGAGCGATTGGAACTGGGAAGAGTGAGTGGGAACTGGCAAATCCCAGGTCCTCAGAGATTCCAATACAATGAGGATCCCCAAATAACTGAACGAGCAAAGGGTAAACTTTGGAGCCTGTACTAGGAACTACAGAAAGAAGCAGGTGTGATCGGTACCCAGCAAGAAAGAAAAACAGCCACAACACTAAAGGGTGACGGCAATAAGCATGACCAGAAGGATAAAACGCATGTGGGAGCTTCCGTGTTTACTGGCGCTGAATTAACTGAGCTGTTATTAATAGTGAATACTGGTTTAAAGCTCCCGATATGGAAAACGTAGTATAATTGTTGTTTTGTGGATTCTGTCAGCGCCTGATTTCAAGGCTAATCTACAATATATTTGTGAACTTACTTGTTTTCCTGGGAAATTTGAGAACACATTCTGGGCTGCTTTTACATTTCTTATTTGAAAATATAAGTTTTAAAAGCCTCAAGTCTCCAGCAACAGGTGGGGTGTTCTCACTGGGCTCTGGAACCACTGCTGTCCAACTGATACGGAGGATTCTCTCATAAAGGTATTTCTGAGGAGCATGGATGAGTGGGTGGTGGGGGAGAGATGGCGGGAATGGAAGGAAGTCTGAGAACATGCACAAGACCATTCCTTCTGGAGCGCAAAATTTTCTCACCAGACTGGAAGGCTTTCGCATTACTTGTCCTACAATGTTTCTGTGATCTGGTGCCCTAGTAATAAGAAAAGAAGTTTTATTATCTCATCTGATCTTCTTAACATTCCTATAAAGAATTAATATTAACATGTCCAATTTTCAGAAGGAAAAGCAGAAACTTATTTATCTAGCAAATATGTATTGAGTACCTAGTAAGTACTGATACCTACTATGTGATGGACATGATGTTTGCTCTTTTGCAGTTTGCAAAAGTGAGAGAGGCAATCAACAAGCAAGTAAACATTTTCAAATGTTCATAGTGCTAAAGGATAATGGATTTGTTCACATTCTTTGCTGCTGCTCTCTCATGTCCTTCCCTATGAGGCACTTCCCTGATTCTATTCACTGTAGATGTAGTATTTTTATCTCACTGAGACCAAACTTGGATGTGCTTTGACCAATGAACCATGAGTAGAAATGATCTATGCTACATCTAGACAAAAATTTAAAGAACCAGTGTATGGTTTTGCCATTGTTTTTTCCCTATACCTCAAGAATTGGGTGCCCCAGACCTAGAAAGAACTCTCCAAAAATTCATCTGGAATAAAAAAAGACCCTGAATAGCCACAGCAATCTTGGGAAAGAAGAATAAAGTAGGAGGGATCTCAATACCAGATTTCAAGCTGTATTATAAAGCCACTGTTCTCAAAACAGCCTGGTACTGGCACAAGAACAGACATATTGATCAATGGAACAGAATAGAGAATCCAGATATCGACCCAAACCACTATGCTCAATTAATATTTGACAAAGGAGGCATGAACATACAATGGAGTCAAGACAGTCTCTTCAATAAATGGTGTTGGGAAAATTGGACAGATACATGCAAAAAAATGAAACTAGATCACCAACTTACACCATACACAAAAATAAACTCAAAATGGATACAGGACTTAAACATAAGACAGGAAACCATAAAAATACTAGAGGAATCCACAGGCAACAAAATCTCAGACATATGCCAAAAGAAATTCTTCACTGACACTGCCCCTAGGGCAATGGAAGCTAAAGAGAAAATTAACAAATGGGACTACATCAAAATAAAAAGCTTTTTTACAGCAAAAGAAACCATCAACAAAACAACAAGAAAGCCCACTGCATGCGAGAACATATTTGCAAATGGCATCACTGATAAAGGTTTAATCTCCAACATCTACAGGCAGCTTATGCAGCTTAATAAAAGGAAGATAAATGATCCAATAAAAAAATGGGCAATGGACCTAAACAGAATATTTTCAAAAGAAGACAGAAGGAAGGCCAAGAGACACATGAAAACATGCTCAAAGTCACTTATTATCCGAGAGATGCAAATCAAAACAACAATGAGGTACCATCTCACACCTGTCAGAATGGCTATCATCAACAAATCAACAAAAGACAAGTGTTGGCGAGGATGCGGAGAAAAAGGAACCCTCGTGCACTGCTGGTGGGAATGCAGACTGGTGCAGCCACTGTGGAGAACAGTATGGAGTTTCCTCAAAAAACTGAAAATGGAACTCCCATTTGACCCAGTAACCCACTCCTGGGAATATATCCAAAGAAACTAGAAACACCAATCAGAAAGGATATATGCACCACTATGTTCATAGCAGCACAATTTACAATAGCTAAGATTTGGAAACAGCCTAGGTGCCCATCAGCAGATGACTGGATCAGAAAACTGTGGTACATCTACACAATGGAATACTATGCTGCCATAAAAAAGAAGGAATTCTCATCATTTGCAGCAACCTGGATGGAATTGGAGAACATTATGCTGAGTGAAATAAGCCAGTCAATGAAAGAAAAATACCACATGATCTCACTCATCTTACCTTATAATAGACAAATATGCAAATTGACCGCACCTTCGCTACGCCCAAGCCACGCCCACCAACCAAGCCAAGCCCATCAACCACGCCCACCAGGAAACCGTTGCAGGGAAGCACCTGCTCCGATCACAGGAGCCAGCCGAACCCGCTCCTGCGATTGGGTCGCAGGGAAGCTGGGGTGCGGGCGGGGCCCAAGGCCCGGGAAGCCGCCCGGGGCTTTCCCGGCCTTGGGCGCCAGCCGGGTGCGTGCTCCGATCGCAGGAGCGAGCCGAACTGGGGGGTCGGCTCGCTCCTGCGATCGGGTCGCAGGGACGCTAGGGTGCAGTTTTCACCTGCACCAGTTTTCTGCCGGCACCGGGACCCTGAAAGAAGGTAGAAGGCGGTGGCCACAGCCAAGGCCTGGGTCCCCGGTGCCGGCAGAAAACTGGTGCAGGCAGCCAGGTGAATGAAGGTCTATTGCACGAATCTTCGTGCAAACGGGCTACTAGTTTATGGATAATAAAGAACATTATAAACTGATGAACAAAAAGATAGATACAGAGACAGCAAAGCATCAAACAGACTTTCAAATTACAGGGGGAAAGTTAGGGAGAGGTGGGGGAGATAAGAAATCAAACGAAGGCCCTGACCGGTTTGGCTCAGTGGATAGAGCGTCGGCCTGCGGACTGAATGGTCCCAGGTTCGATTCCAGTCAAGGGCATGTACCTTGGTTGCAGGCACATCCCCAGTGGGGGGTGTGCAGGAGGCAGCTGATCTATGTTTCTCTCTCATCGATGTTTCTAACTCTCTATCCCTCTCCCTTCCTCTCTGTAAAAAATCAATAAAATATTAAAAAAAAAAAAGAAATCAAACGAAGGACTTGTATGCATGCATATAAGCATAAACAATGGACGCAAAACTCTGGGGGGTGAGGGCATGTATGGGTGTGTGGGGGGGCAATGGTAAGATATGTACACATATAATACCTCAATAAAAAAAAAAAAAGAATTGGGTGCCCAAGATAGGGATAGCTTTTCCTACCTGTCCTTAAATGAAGATAGCTCTCCCACAGCCAAGGTTAGTGAGACAAGAATGAGAAATAAACCCTTTGTTTCTGGAAGCCACTAAGACTTGGGGACTACCTGCTATTGCAGCATAATCTAGTGAAATCTGAATAGTACAATGGGTGTGTAGGGGATGGAAGAGGACTTTTGAGATGGTCTCGAGAGCTTGTATCAGGAGCTAACACCTTTTTTAACCGGCCTATAGTCACTGTATATTCAACATAGTAAATAATTTTCCTCAAGCCTGTTTAGGCCATTTCTTCACAAATGATACTGTATTCATAAAATGGCTGGATTCTGAGTGAAACTCACAGAACACATAATGGAAAGGTTTATAACTGAATTTCCGTGCAGATTCATGAAAATTCCAATGATTCACCAAACATTTATGTTTGTATTAATTCTAAAGCATGTTTTGTCTCAAGATCTTTGTCCCTTAATTTTAATCTGGAAGTCTGCTCAAGAAAATGAAATTCATATGTTTCTCATTCATTTACACTTACTTCATCAAAATACAATTTTAAAGCATCACTTGATTTTTTTTAATATCTTAAAGTCGTGTTTTCCTTTCCACACTGGGAAGATGCCTTCCCCATGGTCTGTGCCTCAAAGAAAGAGGAGGTCCTGATCCTTCTGGGATATGGTGAGGTCCCCAGGTCAGAGGATTCTCTCTCTTGGCCACAATGAAAATTTCTCCAAATGTGGCTCTATTATCATTATGAAATTGAAATCTGCCAAATAAGATTACAATGTCCAGCCACTGGAACAAGAATGTATTCCTTTTAGGAAAAAAAAATTCAAAGTCAGAGTCCAACATTTTCCAAGGCACCTACTTTTTTCAGACACGTACTATATTTATTTATGTTTTTGCAACCAGGTCAACTTCAATATTTCATACCTTATTTCTAGCTGGTAGGAAAAGTACTTTTGAATCTTTCATCTTTAATATTTAGGCAAATGTTCAACACTTTAACCCATAGCATAACAGCCCTTTGTGCTTCACCCTAGCTTATTCTTTTACTCTCCCTTAACACCAAACCATGTGCAATGCCTTAAATGACCATTTCTGTTCCTTTGCAAATGCAGGCCTTACTAGCTGGGATAGTTTTGTGCCCCTAGTCAACCAGGTGCCTTCGGACACTTCCTTACAGATTCTGTTGAAAGGCTTCCTTCTCCTCTGATTTCCATGCAATTATAAGCCTCATCATTAGTGCTCACACATGTCCATGCAAATGCTTCCAATTAACATTTACCTCATGGTGTTATAATTGTTCACATAATCTCCTCCAATAGATTTTGACCCATTTGAGGGGAAAAACAAAACAAAACAAAACAAAAACAGGCTTTATTTGATATTGTTTCTTTCTCATTTTCAGAACAACAGTCCTCAATGATCATTAATGGTGAATAAATGGTGAAATACATGCACAGCTAAATGACATTTAATACTCGTTACTGTATCTTTATTGCAATGAGAAAACATATGTTCTGGGTTGGAGAAGTGAGGTTCAAAATTGCACCTATAACAAAAAAAAATATCACAATTTAGCATTCTTTTAAGTTAATATAAAGAGAGAGAGATCCAAGATGGTGGCAGAGTAGGTGAAAGTTACATTCACTCTTTCTGAGACCATACTGGAATTACAACCTAAGTATAGAACAATAAGCCTGAGTCACCAACTGAAGACGAGCCGAACAGAAGGATTATAACCAAGGTTTACCAAAGAAGCTGCATCGAAGCTGCTGGTCTGTGTGGAGACACTGGACTACTACAGCTGAAAAGGTGAAGAGTGTGAGGTCACAACTTCATGCCAGGCTTCCTAGCCCAGAGCACCAGGGCTAGGAAGAGGCACCCACATATCTGGCTGTGAAAATCAGTGGGGATTCTCTCCACCAGGGAGAGACAGGAGTTTGCTAGACACAGGTGACCTCTTAAAAGGCCAGCACACTCATCTTGGGCTGCAGCAGAGGGAGGGCAAAGTGGACCAGAGTCCTGTGAGAAGAGACTGGGGTTTGTGGCTCCGGGGAGAGAGCTGAGGTGACAGCCCTCAGGGTCCCTGTGCTGAGTCCCTCTCCCCCACTGCAGACACCATCTTTCTTGGGTGGAGCACTCCCCCTACAGAATCAGGCTGGGGGATGCAATAGCCTCATCCTGTTGATTTCCTGACCCTACCCTGCAGAGCTCACACGCTATGCAGAGTCAGCTGCCCGGGCCAGAGTGTAGAGGTCTGAACAAACTCAGGGGACATCAGTTACTAAGTTGTGATGCTCTGGAGTAGGGCCATTTCCCCAAAGTTTCCATGAGCTTGGCTAGTACCTACACCTCATGAGAATTCATCTAGCCCCACCCACTGGGCTGCAGGCTCTCAACTTCAAACTCCTGTGACCTCACCCTGTTAAGCCCAGGCTCTCCGGGGGGTCTGGGCAGAATCTGGGACAGACTGAGTTGTGTGGCTCTGGAGCAGGGGCCACTGCCCCCCCATACCTTTCTGTGAGCTTTACTGCCCCCCCCCCATGAGAGATCTACTAATCCCATCTTCCCAACTCCCAATGACCCCACCCTGCTAAGCTTGAGCCCCCAGAAAGTCCCTGCAGAATCTGGGGCAGACTAAGTTATATGGCTCTAGGACAGGCCATTTCTCCCTTGAGCACCTGACGGATGCAGAGCTCTCTTCACTAATAAATCTTGCTCAGTTTGAACCTCATGAACTCTGTTGGCCTTACACTGATGGCTCCCTGAGACCCCCGCCCCACTACAAAGGTTTAAAGGCACCTGGCAGAGAACAGTGAGATTTAATATACCCCAGGACTCTTGCTAAGAGACATCACACACAGCAATGGCAACTAGTTTGAACCTGTATCAATCTGGTGAACACCACTCATCTCTATCTGGTGACTCACTGAGAACCTACCCCATACAACTTGGGTACCACCAGAGGCTCTTTCAGTGACTGAGACTAACAAGAAGCCAATAGGTGGAAGCAAGCAGAAGGGGATCTCATGATGCCTTGCATATTTTGATGACCTGCCCCTGGGTTGGTGCTGGTAGAAACCAGCCTTGGTATACAACTTGGTCCATCCCATGCATACAGAGGACAGCAAAGGCAGCAACAAACTGTGAATGCCTTGTAGCTCCAAACAGGTTGCCCAGGGCAGTCATGACAGTGTCTGACAATGACCTGCACTAGAATCCTTCCCCCAAAAATCTCAGAACAAATGCACCCATTAGTCAGCTTCAGGAAACACCAGAACAGGCTCTAATTAGCTCAACAAGCAGCATATTCAAAGGAAGATCTGGGAAGGCTGCAGACCCAGCTGAGGTGAATTCTGCTTCTTGTGGTCAGCAATTGAAGCTAGTACACTGTGGTCAGGTTAATCCTCACAGTCAGCCACCCTGAGGGTGGAACCCAAAAATGAACTTGCCAATAGCAGTCTAGACTCAATGGCAAGAAAGGCTTGCATAACCCAAACAAGGGACATTCCTGAAGCACCACCTCAAGTGCTCAATAGACTGTAACACAAGTCCCACAAGACACTTACTACGTAAGGTCACCCTACCAAGACTAGGAGACATAGGTCTGCCTAATACATAGAAACAAACACAAAGAGACAGCCAAGGTGGGAAGACAAACAAAGATGCTCTGAATAAAAGAGCAGGAGAAATCGACAGGAAAACAAATGAAATGAGGCAAACAATCCTATATAACAAAAGCCTAATATGCAATTGACTGAACAGTGGAATGACCTGTGAATGACTGGTCACTATGACACGCAGTGACCACCAAGGGGCAAATGCTCAATGCAGGAGCTTCCCCCAGCCCACGGGCCCCAGGCCAGCCAACGAGGGTGCCAGCAGGGGCCCCCCAATCGCCCCGCAGAGGGAGGCAACCACAAGCAGCAGTGGGGGCAGGGTAGGGGCCCCACAGGTTGCCCCACAGATGAGCCCTGATCGCCGGCCAGGCCTAGGAACCCTACTTATGCACAAATTTCATGCACTAGGCCTCTAGTTTATCATATAAAGAGGGTTTTTAAATGGTTAAAAAGATGCTAAATAAAATTAGTGAGAACTTAGCATGAAAATTGGACATGAAAAGCATAAAAAAGGAACTAGTGAGGAATGAAGGATGAAATACCTGAAATGAAGACTACACAAAAAAGAATATACAGGTGGGGGAGGAACCAAGATGGCAGCATAGGTAAACACCTGAACTTGCTGCCTCGCACAACCACATCAAAACTACAACTACAAGACAAAATGGACATCATCCAGAACCATGGGAAGGCTGGCTGAGTGGAATTTATACAACTAGAAGGAAAGAGAAAAGCACACTGAGACTCAGAGGTGGGGCAGAGGTGCAGAAGTGAAGTGCAGTGGTATGGAGGTATGCGCAGAAAAGGGCTGACAACTGGGTACACTGTTGTCTTTTTCAATCGGGAGGGAGATACAAGCTCCCAACTGCTCTGAACTCCAGTTCCGAGAGAGACTCTAGGGACCCAGACTCATGCAGGGAGAAACTGGATTGTCTGGCATCAGGCTGGAACATGAGGGCGGCTTTTTCTCAGAGGTGATTGCAACAATCATTGTTGCTGCACAGTGCCACATGACACAGAGACACAGGACCTCTTCCAGGCAGGGCTGACGGTCAGCCATTGGTGTTGGCTCTGCCCCGTGATTCCCTGAGACCATGTCCCACCTAATTTATAACCCCACCCAAGCTGTGCACAGACGATTTTGCATATGAATGGCCTGGCCTTTTGCAATCTAAAACCTAATAAACTTCAGCTGGGTCAGAGAGCCCCAGAGCCTCCAAAAGAAGGCCCAAGGCTGGACAGCAGCTTGCATTGCTTCACACCTGGGCCTCATCTGGGCACCTCCAAGCCCGAAACAAAGAGGAGGAATCTGCAGATCTCTCTGTAGCTACAGCTGGGTGGCCTCAGGCAGTGGTTGACTTTGTACCTCCTTGGAGATCCAAGAGCCAGTGTACCCAGTGGTCAGAGTGAGACCATCCAGATTACAACTCTTCACATCCATAAGAGACACACTCAGGGGGCAGACTAAGTGAGCACCAAAGCCCCACTGAAGCAAGTCTTTCCCCATAGGGTGTCTCCAGCAAGTTCTCCCATTGTAGACACAACTGATCCTCACAGCCCATTGGCCTGGAGGTCAATTCCTCCCAGTGATACCAACAGCAATCAAGGCTTAACTACAACAAGACTGTGCACACAGCCCACAAAGAGATGCACCAAGAGTGTCCACCTCAGGTAATTAGGGAGGCTGAGCCACTGGACACCTAGCACACAAAGCCATTCTATCAACACAGGGAAGCAGCCAAAATGCAGAGACAAAGGAACAGGTCACAAATGACAGATATGGAGGAAAGCAAACTACTGGATATAGAGTACAAAACCACGGTTATAAGGTTTTTCAAGAATTTTTTAGAAAAGGCTGATAAATTTAGTGAGACCTTTGAGGATATGAAAAAGGACCAACTAGAAATTAAGCATACACTGACTGAAATAAAGAATAATATTCAAAGATCCAACAGCAGACTAGAGGATCCCAAGAATCAAGCCAAAGATTTGTAATATGAAGAAGCAAAAAACACCCAACCAGAAAAGCAAAAATAAAAAAGAATCCAAAAATATGAAGATAGTGTAAGGAGCCTCTGGGACAACTTCAAGAGTACCAACATCTGAATTATGGGGGTGCCAGAAGAAGAGAGAGAGCAAGATATTGAAAACCTATTTGAAGAAATAATGACAGAAACTTCCCCTACCTGGTGAAAGAAATAGATTTACAAGTCCAGGAAGTACAGAGAATCCCAAACAAAAGGAATCCAAAGAGAACCACACCAAGACACATCATAATTAAAATGCCAAGGGCAAAAGACAAAGAGAGAATATTAAAAGTAGCAAGAGAAAAACAGTTAGTTACCTACAAGGGAGTACCCATACAATTGTCAGCTGATTTCTCAACAGAAACTATGCAGGCCAGAGGGGAGTGGCAAGAAATATTCAAAGTGATGAACAGCAAGAACCTACAACCAAGATTACTTTTCCCAGCAAAGATATCATTCAGAATTGAAGGTCAGATAAAGAGCTCACAGATAAAAAATAAATAAATAAAAATTAAAAATAAAAAGCTAAAGGAGTTCATCACCACCAAACCAGTATTATATGAAATGCTGAAGGGTAATCTTTAAGAAGGGGAAGAAGAATAAAAAGGTAAAGATAAAAATTATGAACAACAAAATGACAACAAATACATATCTATCAACAAGTGAATCTAAAAATCAAGTGAATAAAAAATCTGACAAACAGAATAAACTGGTGAATATAATAGAATCAGGGGCATAGAAAAGGAGTGGACTGACAATTCTCAGGGGGAAGGGAGTATGGGGGTGCAGGAAGAGACTGGACAAAAATTGTACACCTATGGATGATACGAGTGGGGGGGTGGTAAGGGCAAAGGGTGGGGTGGGAACCGGGTGGAGAGGAGCTAAGGCAGGGGGTGGGGGAAAGAGGAACAACTATAATAATCTGAACAATAAAGATTTATTTTAAAAAATAAAAATAAATAAAATTATTCTGTGCTACAGCAAAAAAAAAAAAGAAAGAAAGAAAGGATAGACAGTAGATTAGATAAATCAGAGGATCGAATCTCAGATTTAAAAGACAAGGTAGCAAAAAATATATAATCAATCACAGCAGAAAAAAAAGAACTAAAAATATTAGGATAGTTTAAGGGACCCTTGGGATAAGATGAAGCATAACAATATCCACATCATGTGGTTACCTGAGGAGAAGAGAGAGACCACAGGATCAAGAACCTATTTGAAAAAAATTACCAATGAAAACTTTACTAACCTGGTGAAGAAAAAAGACACACAAGTCCAGGAAGTGCAGAGATTCCCAAACAAGATGAACCCAAAAAGGGCCAACACCAAGACACATCATTATTAAATGGGAAGGTTAAAGGCAAAGAAAGAATCTTAAAAAGCATCAAGAGAAGAACAGTTAGCTACCTACAATGGAGAGCTCATTAGACTGTCAGCTGATCTCTCAATGGAAACATTTCAGGCCAGAAGGGATTGGCATGAAATATTCAGTGATAAAAAGATAGGACCTGTAGCCAAGACTACATTACCCAGCAAGGCTATCATTTCAAGTTGAAGGATAAATAAATAGCCTCCAGGACAAGATAAAGGTAAGAGAGTTCATTACCACAAAATTGGTATTATAAGAAATGATAAAGGGGAAGAAGAAGAAGAAGAAGAAGAAGAAGAAGAAGAAGAAGAAGAAGAAGAAGAAGAAGAAGAAGAAGTTAATTAATTAAGAATAAAATGGCAATATATACACATACCTATCAATATCACTTTAAATGTAAATGGCTTAAATGCTCCAATCAAAAGATATAGGATAGCTGAATGGATAAGAATACAAGACCCAGCCTTGGGCGGTGAGACTCAGTTGGTTGAGAATTAGCCCATAGACTGAAAGGTCACTGGTTCTATTCCGGGTCAGGGCACATGCTCAGGTTGTGGGTATTGTCCCAAGTCAGGGTACATGTGGAAGTCAACCAATCAATGTTTCTCTCTCACATCAATGCCTCTCTCTCTCTCTCTCTCTCTCTCTCTCTCTCTCTCTCTCTCCCTTCCTCTCTCTATAAAATCAATAAAAAATATATTACAAAAAAGAATACAAGACCCAAATATATGCTTTCTACAAGAGACCTACTTTAGAATGAAAGATATAGAGAGATTAAAAGTAGATGAATGGATAAAGATATTTCATGCAAATAGAAATTTTAAAAAGCTGGGAGAGCAATACTTAGACAAAATTAGACATTAAAATAAAGGCTATAATAAGAGAAAAAGAAGGACACTATATAATGATAAAGGAATCAATCTAATTAGAGAATATGCCCCTGTAAACTTTTATGCACCCAACATAGAAACACCTAAATATACAAAGCAAATTTTGATGGACATAAAGCAAGAGATTGACAGTAATACAGTCATAATAGGGGGTTTTAACACCACATTGACATCAATGGATAGGAATTCCAGACAGATAATCAACAAGAAAACAGTCCCCTTAAAAGAAAACATAGATCAAATTATTTTAATTAATATCATCAAAGCATTTCATACAAAAAAGCACAATATAACTCTTGCAAAGTGCAGATGAAACATTTTCTAAAACCGACCACATTTTAGCACAAAAACAAGTCTCAATACATTTAAGAAGATTGAAATCATATCAAACAACTTCTCGCACCATGTTATGAAATTACATAAAATCACAAGATAAAAACAAACAGAAAATCACACAAACACATGGGTGCTAAATAACATGCTAATAAACAATGAATATGTTAACTATAAAATCAAGGAATAAGTCAAAAGTTACTTTGAAACAAATGAAAATGAGAGCACAAAACCCAAAACATATGGGACTCAGAGAAAGCAGTCCTAAGAGGGCAATTCATAGCATTACAGGCCTACCTCAAAAAAAGAAGAAAAAATCTCAAACAATCTGACTTTACACTAAAGAAACTAGACACACAAAAGTCCTAGACCAGAAGGCTTCACAGATTAATTTTACCAAACATGTAAAGAACAATTAACACTATTCTTTTCAAGCTATTCCAAAAATTTCAAGAGGAGGGAAAACTTCCAAGCTCATTTTATGAGAACAGAATTGTCCTAATTCCAAAAACCAGGAAAGGACACTACAAGAAATAAATAAATACACACACACACACACACACACACACACACACACACACCAATATCCCTGATGAACACAGGTGTTAAAATCCTCAACAAGAAATTTGCAAACTGAATATATTAAAAAGATCATACTGCAGGACTAATTGGAATTAATTTCAGGAATGCAAAGGTGATATAATACCACAAATTAAAAACATATATATATATATATTTATATATTTATATATATATATATATATATATAGAAATCCCTAATATGCAAATAGACCGAATGGCAGAACAACTGAACAACCAGTTGCTATGATGTGCGCTGACCACCAGGGGACACATACAGAACGTAGCGAGCATTGGTAGCAGGTGGCAGAGTGTGGAACATGGCAGGCATCAGCCACGGTGGGATGGTGGAGCAGGTGATCGGGGGCTCCAGACCAAGCGGGGTGCCAGTCACTGTCATCAGGGCGAGCCTCTGGTGGTTACTGAAAATTATTTGCTCCCGCGCACCATGATCCCGCCAGCACTCGCACCTGCTGCCAGCGCTGGCCCCGCTTCCACCCACTGCCAGTGCCCAGCATCAGCCCCAATTGCTCAGTGCTGTCAGCAGGTGTGAGTGGCAGCTGCTGGCCCTGATCGCCTCTCAGGGCTTATCCACCTCCCCCTGCTCATGAGGGGCAATCAGGGTGGCAGCAGCCTCTGCACCCACTGCCAGCGATGGCCCTGCTTGCACCTGCAGCTGGCACCGGAGCCACCGCTTGCACCTGCAGCTGGCGCCCAGCACCAGTCCTGATCGCTCAGCACTGTCAGTGGGTGCGAGCGGTGGCTGCTGGCCCTGACCGCCTCTGAGGGCTTCTTCACCCCCCTCTGCTCCAAGGGCGATCAGGGAAGCAGCCACCACTCAACTCACTGATGGCACCGGCCCCCCTCGCACCCGCTACTGGCACTGGCCCCAATCACTCCACACCGTCAGTGGGTGCAGAGCGGGGCCAGCACCGTCAGTGCATGGGAGCAGCTGCGGCAGAAGCGGGGCTGCCAGCAGACAGGGGACCAGGGGCCGCAGAGGAAGGGGCCAGGCAGGGGTGTGGAGGAGGGGCCAAGACCCACCCCTGTGCCCACAACAGCCTTGTGGCCCACAGTTCCTTTCAAGGTGCACGAATTCGTGCACTGGGCCCCTAGTGATATATAACCTAAACAAAATAAAGGATAAACATCACATGATCATATCAACAAATGCAGAAAAGGCATTTGATAATATCAAACACCCACTTATAATAAAAACTCTCAGCAAAGTGGATATAAGAGGGAACATGCCTCAACATAAAAGGCCATATAGGACAAGCCCACAGGTAACATCATACTAAACAGGCAAAAACTAAAAGTGTTTCCCTTAAGATCAGGAATAAGACAGGGATATTCACTTTCAAAACTCTTATTCAACACTAGAGGCACTGGTGTTTCTCCCCATATTCCTCAAGTGACTCTAATCTTACTCCCTCAGCCCGGCCTGCACCCTCTCACAGTCTAGGAGCCCTCAGGGGTGGGAGGTGACCTGGCAATCAGGGTAAGGCAATGCTCCCATCACACTTCTGCTGCTGCCACTGCCGGCAGTGCAAGCCTCAGCCAACCCTGGTTACCTGAGCCTCGGGCGGCCCTGGACGGCTGGGCAGCCACCATCTGAGGCTTGCTTGTGTCTCGGGCCAGCCCTTGGCAGCCTATATCCGAGGCTTGCCTGCACCTCGGGCTGGCCCTGAGTGGCTGGGGGGCTGAGGGGACATGGCGACGCCATCTTGTGGCTGTGGGCACCACCAGCTTTGTGAGGGTGTGAAGGTCAATTAGCATATTCCCTCTTTATTAGGTAGGATAGTATAGAAAGTCCTAGCCACAGCAGACAATAAATAAATAAATAAATAAATAAATAAATAAATAAATAAATGGCATCCAAATTAAAAAGAAGTAAAACTGTCATTATTTGAGGAAGACAAGGTACTATATATAGAGAACAATAAATATTCCACTTTGGAGTATTGGTCTGAATTTGGGACTGCAAAAATTGATAATATTTGAGGGATAATGGGTTGATTATCTATGGGGGAGGGATTGGTTCTTCATGTCTTTATTTCTCTTTTTCTTTGTGTTCCTTTGCAGGGAAGAGACATGTGCCTCTTCCTTCTTGTTGTGGCATTGATTCGCTTCCATGGTCTACAGGACTCTACTCCTTGAACATCCCTGATAATGTCATATCTTCAATCTCCTTCTACTTTCCTCATCTCAGGTTTCTCCTTTTCTGGTCCATTTAAATACCTTTTCCTTCATATTTCCTTGATAAAGGGGTCTATTGTTGCTTCCCCTCACTTTTTCATCCCCTATTTATTGACACTAAGCAACTTAACTTTCTCTACCATCACTTCAGTAAATTGCCACATCCAATGCCCTCTTCCCTGCCCCCATGGCACCTGCCTTTTTTGGCACTGGGTTAACCATTCCATTCTTCTTGAATAATATCCAGTCTCTGGTTTCTAGAACAAAGGCTCACCCTACTCGTTTGTTGGCTCTTATTTTTTTCTTTCCCCCCATATTCCTCAAGTGACTTTGATCTTACTCCTTCCCCACCACATTTTCCCTCAGTAGTCTCATCCTTTTTTTTTTTTTTTTTTTTTTTTTGGCTTAAACCATCATTCCCTCTCATCTGGATACTTGTCCCATATTTTTATTTACCTTATTGACATTTCCACATAAATATCTTCTTAGAATTTCAGAATCAATGTGATTAAAACCTAAATCATCACCTATTTCTTCATCCCTGAGCCTCATCCTGACTTCCCAATGGAGAAAGAACAAGACACATGAAAATAAAATGCAGAAATTTCTAAGTTCTGAACAGTGAAGAACTGGAGTGTGTGTGTGTGTGGGGGGGGGGAGGGGGACAAAATTATGCCAGTCACTCTACAGGGCATGAAGGAGTATTTTTAACTAATGAATTCACTCAGTATTTATTTCCTTACCCATCTATTCATTAATTCATTCATCTCTCCATCCCTCCATTCCTTTGCATTTATTTTAAAAGAATGAATTATGCAAATATTTGTCAGAAACAAAAATATAAGTAAGGCATAATCTCTGATTTCAAGACATTTTAGAGGAAGAGACAAAATTTTAATTACTTTAGAGATACTGATAGAAATAGTCAAAATTTGTTACACCAAGTCGGAGAGATAAATTCAGAAAAACTTCAAAGTTAAGTGGCATGGGACATCTTAAAAGGGAGTTGGTGTCATCCGTGCACAGGCCCAAGATGCTACCTGAACAAACCAGTGTCTGAAACAGCCTGTCCTGAAGAAGCAGAGGGCGAACAGCACTGAGAGTTGGAGCTGAAGATGTGGCAAGGCCAGGTGGTGACGATGGTGATGCTCACCGTGCACAGGAGTGTGCGTTTCATCCCGAAGTCCTCGGGGGCTCACTGGACCCAGGTGGGGGAGTGCCAGTTGCTCCTGCTGCCCTGCTACCACCGCCCCACTCAGTTCTAGCGTTCACTGTTCTCACTTTAGTCTCTTACCCAAGAAATAGCACAATCATCCTTTCTTGCCTCTCCTCCCAATTCTTGAAACAGCTGTTATAGTTTCCAGTTTTCAAATAGAACTTTACTAAATACTAAAAGGGATATAAAAGGACATTGTTGTAGAAATGTCATCTGTGAAACAATAAAGTTTCCCAAGTACAGATGTCTGGGTCTACCATTATTTTAGAAAAAGCAAAGAAGTTGACTTGGTTTTCAAATCTCTTTCTATGTTTATACTACTCTTACCACTAGTTCTATTCTTCTACCACCACCACCACCATCACTGCTGCTACTATTCTAGCTGCTAATGTATATTAAATATATATCTTGTGCCAGATCGGTTGTTTTGTTGATAAATTCTCATTTAATCCCATACAAATAAATAAATAAATATCAATATTCCATTTTACAGACAAAGAAACTAAAACCCAGATAGAAGTAAAATAACTTCTTTAAGATCACAGAGCAAGTAAATGACCAAACCAGCAGTCCATGTCAGCTGTATTAGCAAGTTCAAGAAGTTTCTCTGTCATGATTTGCAACCAGAGCTGTTCGTTCAAAGGTGAATGAATGACCATCTCACTGTAGTTTACCCTAAACACTTACTGAACACACCCAAGCACTTGTCCTCCCTGTTGGTGAGTCTTCTCTAGTTAGCTCCATTGCCCAACCTAGAACTTTATTGGGATGGAAGAGTAACCACTCTCAACTCAAAGCACTTCCCCACAGCTAAGATTCTTATAATTCTCTTGAACTGCACACTCTTCTGGAGAAGGATTAGATGAGAGAAGTGATCTGACATGTGGCTCATATAAACATTAATGGATGAGACTCAGGCATGTTCTATTCCTTGTCATTCTCTTGGATGAAGAGCTTTGGGGAGAGAGGAAAGTAGTAAAAAACAACTGTGGAACAAAAACACACAGGGGGAGGAAAGATGGCGGCTGGCAGGACGGAGTGGAGAGAGAGGAAGTGAGTGAGTAAGGGTATAAAAGGAGAGTGTGTGGTTGTGCGTGGGGTGTGTGAGAGAGAGTGAAAGAAAGTTAAATCTCGCAGGAGCAGCAGGGGCTGGCAGAAAGCCTCTCCTTGACAAAGAGAGACTACCACTGCTGCAGGCACTCCCGGGACAGCGGGACCCTAGCACAGAGGGAGCCCACGCCATCTTGAGCGGAGAACGGCCTTAGGTAGAAACTCATCAACACCACCAACAAGACAGGCCTTGGAACTGCCCCGCGACCCAGCACCCACTCCAGCCAACATTCTGCTACCCCAGCTACAGACTCACGGAACCTGGAACCTCCACCTCCAAAGACACAGCTTTCCACAGCTGTAAGTGCAACTCCCCCTCCCCAACAGCAGAACCCCTGGTTCCCGCCCGCGCCCGTGCGCACGAACACGCACTCCTGTGGTCTCATCCCCAGGACACTTCACTCCGGGTTTGCACCCAAGGGTGAGATTCTGTGCAGACGGGGGCCCATGGCCCCGCAGTGGAAATTCCTTCTTCCTTCTTCCTGGAGGGTTGCCGACATTAACCCCAGCTGCGCATGCACTTGCGCGTCCTCAGCCCCAGGTCATTTTACTTCGGGTTTTCACCCCAGGGTGTGAGTCTGCGAAGACGGGGGCATGCTCAGTGGAAATTCCAAACTCCCCCATCCCGGAGGGCTGCCCACATTAACCCCAGCTGCCCCCAGCTGTGTACGCACTCGCGCGCTCTCATCCCCAGGTCACTTCACTCCGGGTTTGCACCTGAGGGTGAGATTCTGTGCAGACAGGGGCCCGTGGCCCCACAGTGGAAATTCCTTCTTCCTTCTTCCTGGAGGGTTGCCCACATTAACCCCAGCTGCACCCTCTTCCAGGAGAGTTGCCCACATTAACCCCAGCTACTCAACCGTAGTGCCAGGACTCCTCGGAGTGCATCAGAGCTCTGCGACCAGAGAGCGCGCCTCCACAGATACTAACACACTGAGCCCAACCAACCACAGGGCGCTAGTGGGAGCCACTGTGAGCTCTCCTTGGGTGTGATCTTGAACAAGCAGGGGGCACACGCCCCTCCAGCAGTAGAAGCTTTGAACTCACTTACCGTGGATACTGGCCCATAGGCACCCCAATTACCCAGCTACACTGCCAGGGCCCTTCAGAGCCCTTCAGTGTGCCTCACTGGCAAAAGTACTGAGGGTGCTCCTGTAAAACACCACTGGGAGTAAGCACCTATCCACCACAGGTGCAACAGAAAAAGCTGGGTCTGCTCACCCCACGACTGCAGATCTCAGGGCACCACAGCAACGCCTTTCAAAGACCAGATCCCCTGAGCCCCAACACCCCAACAGAAGGTACCTGGGGGCCACTGTGAGTCCCTGCTGGGCATGTGTGATTACAATTAAGGGTGCAAGACAGCAAAAATTGAGACACTCCCACCCATAGCTGCTGACATCTAGACACCGCAGTTGTGCCTCTCAAGCTCGCAGGCCTACATCAAGAGAACCCAAATAGCTCGAGTAGGAGCTACACTAGATTAACAAACCCATGAAACCTGAGATTAATCCAGTAGCACCATCCCCAAAAGAACCTGGGCAGCAAAGCAACTGGATCTACAATTAAAACATTACAGGAAAACATGGGGAGACAAAAAGGAAATCCCCAAAGAAAATAAAAAGAAGAATCACCAGAAAGGGAGTTAAATGAACTTGAGGCTAGCAGCCTAACAGAGAAAGAACTCAGAGTATTCGTTATAAGGATGTTTAAGCGGATGGATGACAAATACACACAACTCAATGAGAACTATAAGGAGCTGAATGAAAATGTCACCAACATGAAAAGAAACCAAGAGGAGATGAAGAATGACATAGCTGCAATAAAGCACACAATGGAAGGCCTAAAGAGTAGAGTAGAAGAGGCTGAGGACCGCATCAGCAAATTAGAAGACCAGGTAGGAAAAAACACACAAACACAGCAGCAATTGGAAAGAAGACTCAAAAAGCAAGAGGAGAGCCTAAGGGAGCTATGTGACTACACAAAACGAAACAACATTCAATAATAGGGATAAAAGAAGGAGAGGAAGAGAAGCAAGGAATAGAAAACCTGTTTGAAGAAATAATGACAGAAAACTTTCCTGATATTGGCAAGAAAAAAACTATCCAAGTCCAAGAAGTACACAGAGTCCCAAACAAATTTAACCCCAAAAGACCGACACCAAGACACATCATAATTAAATTGACGAACACCAACGACAAAGCAAGAATCTTAAAGGCTGCAAGAGAGAGACAGAAAGTAACATATAAGGGATCTCCTATTAGAATATCAACTGATTTCTCAACAGAAACACACCAGGCCAGAAGGGAATGGAATGAAATATACAAAGTGATGCAAAACAAGGGACTGAATCCAAGAATACTATACCCAGCAAGGCTATCATTCAAAATTGAAGGTGGAATCAGAAGCTTCACAGATAAAAAAGGGCTAAGAGAGTTCATCACTACCAAGCCAGCAATGCAAGAAATGCTAAAGGGACTGCTGTAAAAAGAAGAAAGAGAAAGGCAAGAAGAAAAACAAACACTAAGAAAAAATATGACAACAAACAGGTACTTATCAATAATAACATTAAACGTAAATGGATTAAATGCACCAATCAAAAGACATAGGGTAGCTGAATGGATAAGAAAGCATGACTCATATATTTGTTGTCTACAAGAGACCCACCTTAGAGGAAAGGATTCACACAGACTGAGAGTGAAGGGATGGAAAAACATTTTTCAGGCAAATGGAAATGAGAAAAAAGCTGGGGTTGCGATACTTATATCAGATAAAATAGACCTCAAAGTAAAGGCCATAATAAGAGATAAGGAAGGCCACTACATAATACTAAAGGGAGCAATTCAACAAGAAGATATAACTCTGGTAAATGTTTATGCACCCAATGCAGGAGCGCCCAAATACATAAAAAATCTCCTGGAAGATATCAAGGGAGAGATAGACATCAATACAATCATAGTAGGGGACTTTAATACACCACTGACATCAATGGATAAATCCTCTGGACAAAAAATCAGCAAAGAAACAGCAATTCTAAATTGCACACTAGATCAGATGGACCTAATTGACATCTTCAGAGTATTTCACCCCAAAGCCATGGAATATACGTTCTTCTCAAGTGCACATGGGACATTCTCAAAAATAGACCACACATTGGGTAACAAGCAAAGTCTCTCCAAATTCAAAAAGATTGAAATCATATCAAGCATTTTCTCAGACCACAATGGCATAATATTAGAAATAAACTACAATAAAAACACTCCAAAAAATTCAAACACTTGGACACTAAATAGCATGCTACTAAATAATGATTGGGTTATCAATGAGATCAAAGAAGAAAGTGAAAACATCCTGGAGACTAATGACAATAAAAACACAACATTGCAAATCCTATGGGACACAACAAAAGCAGTCCTGAGAGGGAAGTGTATAGCTCTAGAGGCCTACCTCAAAAAAACAAGAAAAAATGGTAATAGATCATCTAACTCAACAACTCAAAGAATTAGAAAGGGAGCAACAAGAAAAGCCCACAGTGAGCAGAAGAAAGGAAATAATAAAGATCAGAGCAGAAATGAATGACATAGAGACCAAAAAAAAAATACACAAGATCAACAAAACCTAGAGCTGGTTCTTTGAAAGGATAAACAAGATTGATGAACCTCTAGCCAGGCTCACCAAGAAGCAAAGAGAGAGGACCCAAATAAACAAAATCAGAAATGAAAGAGGTGAAATAACAACAGACCCCACAGAAATACAAAGGATTGTCAAAAAATACTATGAACAACTCTATTCCAACAAACTAGACAACCTGGAGGAAATGGACACATTCCTAGAAAAACACAATCTTCCAAAACTTACTCAGGAAGAGACTAAAAATCTCAATCGGCTGATAACTATGGAAGAAATTGAAGCAGTCATCAAAAAGCTTCCAGCAAACAAAAGCCCGGGGCCAGATGGCTTCACAGGAGAGTTTTACCAAACTTTCAAGGAAGAGCTAAAACCTATCCTCCTCAGACTATTCCAGAAAATTCAAGAAGAAGGAACACTTCTAAGCTCCTTCTTTTGTTGTGTTATGCACCCAATGCCAGCATCACCCTAATACCAAAACCAGATAAAGATAACACAATGAAAGAGAATTACAGGCCAATATCCCTCATGAACATAGATGCCAAAATCCTCAACAAAATTCTAGCAAATCGAATCCAGCAGTACATCAGAAAGTTCATACACCACGACCAAGTAGGATTTATCCCTGGGATGCAAGGATGGTACAATATTCGCAAATCAATAAACGTGATACATCACATAAACAAATTAAGACATAAAAACCATATAGTCATATCAATTGATGCAGAAAAAGCATTTGACAAAATCCAACACGCTTTCTTGATAAACACTCTCAGCAAGCTGGGAATAGAAGGATCATACTTCAACATAATAAAAGCCATATATGACAAATCCACAGCCAACATCATACTCAATGTGCAAAAACTAAAACCATTTCCCCTAAGAACAGGAACAAGACAGGGATGCCCACTCTCACCACTCCTGTTCATCATAGTGTTGGAAATACTAGCCATTGCAATCAGACAAGAAGAAGAAATAAAAGGCATCCAAATTGGAAAAGAAGAAGTAAAACTGTCCTTATTTGCAGATGAGATGATACTGTACATAGAAAACCCTAAAGACTCCATCAAAAAATTATTAGACTTAATAAATGAATTCGGCAGAGTAGCAGGATACAAAATAAATGCTAAGAAATCTATGGCATTTCTATACACCAATAATGAACTTACAGAAAGAGAGACTAAAAAAGCAATCCCATTTACCATCACGCCAAAAAAATTAAGATACCTAGGAATAAACTTAACTAAGGAGGTAAAAAACCTATACGCGGAAAACTATACAACACTGAAAAAAGAGATAGAGGAAGACATAAACAGATGGAAGAACATACCATGTTCATGGATTGGTAGAATCAACATCATCAAAATGTCCATACTACCCAAAGCAATCTATAATTTCAATGCACTTCCCATTAAAATACCAATGGCATACTTCACAGACCTAGAATGAACTTTCCAAAAATTCATCTGGAATAAAAAAAGACCCCAAATAGCTACAGCAATCCTGATAAAGAAGAACAAAGTAGGAGGGATCTCAATACCAGATTTCAAGCTATATTACAAAGCCACTGTTCTCAAAACTGCCTGGTATTGGCATAAGAACAGACATATAGATCAATGGAATAGAGAACCCAGAAATTGATCCAAATCACTATGCTCAATTAATATTTGACAAAGGAGGCATGAACATACAATGGAGTCAAGACAGTCTCTTCAATAAATGGTGTTGGGAAAATTGGACAGATACATGCAAAAAAATGAAACTAGACCACCAACTTACACCATACACAAAAATAAACTCAAAATGGATCAAGGACTTAAACATAAGACAGGAAACCATAAAAGTACTAGAGGAATCTACAGGCAGAAAAATCTCTGACATATGCCAAAAGAATTTCTTCGCTGATACTGCTCCTAGGGCAATGGAAGCTAAAGAGAAAATAAACAAGTGGGACTACATCAAAATAAAAAGCTTTTGCACAGCAACGGAAACCATCAATAAAACAACAAGAAAGCCCACTGCATGGGAGAACATATTTGCCAATGATGTCAACGATAAGGGTTTAATCTCCAACATTTACAGGGAACTCATGCAGCTTAACAAAAGAAGATAAACAACCCAATCAAAAAATGGGCAACTGATCTAAATAGACACTTTTCAAAAAAAGACAGAAGGAAGGCCAAGAGACATATGAAAACCTGCTCTAAATCACTAATCATTAGAGAGATGCAAATCAAAACAACAATGCGGTACCATCTCACACCTGTCAGAATGGCCATTATCAACAAGTCAACAAATGACAAGTGCTGGCGAGGATTGGAAAAAAAGGAACCCTCGTGCACTTCAGGTGGGAATGCAGACTGGTGCAGCCACTGTGGAGAACAGTATGGAGTTTCCTTAAAAAACTAAAAATAGAACTCCCATTTGACCCAGTGATCCCACTTCTAGGAATATATCCCAAGAAACTGGAAACATCAATCAGAAAGGATACATGCACCCATATGTTCATAGCAGCACAATTTACCATAGCTAAGATTTGGAAACAGCCTAAGTGCCCATCAGCAGATGAGTGGATTAAAAACTGTGGTACATCTACACAATGGAATACTACACTGCGTAAAAAAGAAGGAGCTCTTACCATTTGCAACAATATGGATGGAGATGGAGAACATTATGCTTAGTGAAATAAGCCAGGCAGAGAAAGATAAATATCACAGGATCTCACTCATTTGTGGAATATAATGAACAACATAAACTGATGGGGAAAAAATAGATCCAGAAACAGAGAAACATCAATCAGAACGTCAAACATCAGGGAAGAAATTGTGAGGTAACCAGAAACCCAAGAATTCCTGATAACGCCTTTCTAGCTACGCTAGCAATCATCAGATGTACGGTAATTTTACCTGAGACAAGAGGGTAAGTATTTTGGTCTTATGCTCCTGACCCTTCATGGGTAAGACCCCTTACGTGGGCTGATCCCCTGACTAATGTAGTTACCAATAATACCAAACACCTTGGTCATCCAGGAGGTCCATGGGTGGGGCAAGAAAGTATAAATACACAGGGGTCTCCACCCAGCTTCCCTTTTGAATGACAAAAAATTAAAGCAATGCCCCTTTGTGTGTACAATTAAAGAGAAGTTTCTGGCTTGTGTGAACACCAAGAAAGGGTGTCACTACTATCACTACTTGCCCCCAGTAGAGGTGCAGAAAATGTAACTAAGACCTTGTCTATATAAAAAGAAATGAACAGCCAGTTTGAAAGGGAATTGCCATGGACTAGAACAAAGAATATCCTTACATGATATTATTCTACACTGTCATTAAAATTTTCCCCAGATTTGGAGCACCCTCAGTACTTATAATAGTTCCTTGCACCCTTAGGGATAAAAAAAAAATCATCTGTTTGGTGCTTGGAGACAAACTTAACACATCTCTTGATACTTTAGAATTACAACAGCATAATATACAATTATCCCAAGCAAACTTACTAATTCTTTAAATGTCTAGCAGCAAGTTAAAAAGGACATGTAAGGATTTAATCCTTTTCGTTGTGTAGAGGGCCTCTTGGGAAAGCACCTGAGCATTCTATATTGGTCCCTCTTACCCTTTAGGCCAAGAGAGACCCTCTCCTCACAATTCAATTGCTCACAGCTGTTGCATGAGCTCTCTGTTCATGTCGAGGTTGAAGTCTCGTGATGACTGGTGCCATGGATCTGTCTCTCACCCAGTGGGGCGAACTGAGCCCTCCCTGGAGAAGAAACCCGGGTTCCACAAGATATGTGACCAGTGCTGGGGCCCCGCCAGCAGGCGAGGCCATGGGGGCATAGGCTACCAAAGAGACAAAACTGAACCTCACTTCACCCTGCTTGGCCCCGGAGGATGGCTGGTTAGCCAGAGACGGGTAAGATTCCTCAAGGAGATAAGGAGAAAAAATGGCGACGGAATAGAGTCGTGTTTGGAGTCTGGTCCTGGGGCGGAGAGTAGGAGCAGAAGAGGTTCGCAGGGGGAGTGTATATTGGCAAGCCAAGGGACAGCTAAACTCCAGGAGAAGGCGGGGGAGTGCTGGCCAGGGTTCCCCTGACCTTGCAGCACCCGCAGGGGCTGGGTCTCCTCCCGGAGCTGCGGGCTCACCGGGCGCCTCGCCATCTTGCAAGGAAAGGAGGATTTTATTGGAAACCTGACTTTCCGCGACAACCGCAAACACTGAACATCTGCGAGCACCAGAACACCGGTCCCCTATCGCCGCAAACATTCAGATTCAAAGGAACACTTCACTGCACCACGGAAAGGTCAGATTTCGCCTGAAATAAGGTGTGGTTTCTATTCCCCGCGGTGGGTGAGGGAAGCGCTGGGTAAGGGAAGCGCGGCAGCCGCAGGACTGGCAGGAACCGGGAGGGCTGTGCCTAGAAAAATCGGCGGCAGTTGGAGCTGCCGTGATCCGTGAATGTGGAAGGGGGTCCTCTGAGCTGCTAACAGAAGTAACCTCTTAAAAGCAACTCATTTTAATCTGACGAGGAGGGTCAGACTAAGAATTTTCAAAGGAGTGCAGGTTCCTTAGTCTGGCGCACAGACCCACTATCCGCACACTTGGGCTCTTTCCGACTCTGATTACTAAGCCCAATACATAGGTAAACCCAGGTGGAGGGGCCCTGAAAGACTGCAGGGGGAAGTTGTTTTTCCGGAACCTGGGGAGTAGAGCTTGGTGTATCCACCAGAGAGGCAGCTCTGAGGTGCACACCTCCACAAGCTCTGAGGCGCACACCTCCACAAACCGGTAGTGAGTGCCATAGAGGGGGAAAAAAAAAAAAAAAGCTAGAGAGGCCCGGAAGTCAATTCAGAAACCCTGCCACCCAGGGGCTGAAACGCTAATTGTCTCTGGTGTAATCAAAAATAAATACGAGAAATTAAGACACGGCCGGCTTAAAAAGCAGGACTGGCTTACAACACTGAGAAGCAGTGGAATGAAGCTGAACTGAAATACCGCCCAGACTTGGAAACAGGCGTACCAAACAGAATAATAGAGGAAGTGAATGACAGCCGCTACTGCACATTTTAGTCTTCCTATTTTTTAATTTTTAATTCTTTTTTCAATTTTTTGAAATTTTTTTTATTCTAATTTTTTTCTTTTCATTTTTTGCATCTTTTACTTAAGAAACTAAATTTTTTTCTTTCTCCTCACTCGATTTTCACCTTTTTAATTATTACATTTTTATTTTCAATCACCATTATTATTACTATTATTTTACTTTTTTTTTTTTTAATGTCATTTGATTTTCCCTTTCTTGTATTGTGGGATTAGTGTCCTACATTCTATTTGCATCTTTCCCTTACCCTATCTCAACGCTAACATTTTGCCATCACTCTCCTCCTAACCTTTCCCCTTTTGGTCTCCAGTTTATCTTAACCCTTTCTGGCTATAGATTTTCCCTACTTTTTCAGTTTACCCTCTGCTAAAATTTCACCCTACTTATATATCTAATTCCCAACCCCTCGCTCCAAATCCATACATACCTCTCACTACGCTACCTTAAAATAATTATTTTTCTCGCTGGCCTTTTGTTGTTGTTTGCTTGAATGTTGATTAGATTGAATTTTTATGTTTTTTTGTGAGATTGTTTTGATTATTCTTTTTGTTTGTTTGGTTGGTTCTTTTGTTTGCTTTGTTTTTGTTTGTTTTTTACTTTTGTTTTCCCTTGCCTCACTTGATATTAGTTGGTGTTGCAGTTTGTATTAATCTCCAGGCTCGTGTTGCTGGAATTTGCCGGGAATAGTGGTTGTTCTAGTGGAGTCTACTCCCCATATGTATAGTTTGTTCCCCTTTTCTCTCTTAGTATCATTCTTGTCTCTCATACTTTTTTTTTCTTTTCTTCTTTTTTTCTGCTCTTTTCCCAAGTTCAGATTCACACTCTTTTTTTTGTTCTTTCTTTTTACTCTCCCTCTTCCACTCCTATTCCCAAATTTGTCTTTCTCTGGTGGTTACCTTTATGGGAGGTTATTAATATCGTGAATACAATTCTGTTCAGTGCCTTGTGTGTTGTGCCTGGTTGTGTTGTATTTTGTACCTTTAAATCAACGCCGGAGAGAGAGAACTATATAACCAGACATCCGGAGAAGAGAGACCATGGGGAGACAAAGAAATAGCCCGCATAGGAAAGAGAAGCAGGCATCACCAGAAAAGGAAGTAAACGAATTAGAGGCAAACAACCTATCAGAGAAAGAATTCAGAGAAATGGTCATAGGGTGGCTGAAAAGGATGGAAGACAAATTCGACAATATGAGTAAGAACCAAGAGGAAATCAAGAAGAACCAAGAAGAAATGAAAAATGACATCGCTGCTGTAAAGAACTCAATAGAAAGCATCAAGAGTAGACTAGAAGAAGCAGAGGACCGCATAAGTGAGCTAGAAGACAAGATGGAAAAAAATACCCAATTACAACTGCTTCTAGAAACAAAAATTAGAAAGCATGAGGAGAGCCCAAGGGAACTTCAGGACAACACAAAACAAAACAACATCAGGATAATAGGGGTACCAGAAGGAAAGGAAACGGAGCAAGGAATAGAAAACCTCTTAGAAGAAATAATAACAGAAAATTTCCCTGATATAGGGAAGAAAAAACCCACACAAATCCAAGAAGCTCACAGAGTTCCAAGCAAAATGAACCCCAAAAGACCGACGCCAAGGCACATTATAATTAAGTTGGCAAACACCAATGACAAAGTAAGAATCTTAAAAGTGGCCAGAGAGAGACAGACAGTTACATACAAAGGAACCCCCATCAGACTAGCAACTGATTTCTCAACAGAAACTCATCAGGCCAGAAGGGAATGGAATGAAATATACAAAGTCATGCAAAGGAAGGGTCTGAATCCAAGAATACTGTACCCAGCAAGGCTATCAATCAAAATTGAAGGTGAAATCAGGAGTTTCATAGACAAAAAAGGGCTAAGGGAGTTTATCACCACCAAACCAGCAATGAAAGAAATGCTAAAGGGTCTGCTGTAAAAAAAAAAAAAAAAAAAAAAAAAAAAAGAAAGAAAGAAAGAAAGAAAGAAATAGGAAGCAAAAAAGGAACACAGGGGTATAGAATAAAAATGGCGACAAATAAGTGCCTATCAATAATAACTTTAAATGTAAATGGATTGGATGCCCCAATCAAAGGACACAGGGTAACAGATTGGATAAGAAAACAGGACCCATATGTCTGCTGTCTGCAGGAAACCCACCTCAAAAAAAGGGATGCATACAGACTGAGAGTAGAGGGATGGAAAGGGGTTTTCCAGGCGAATGGAAATGAAAGGAAAGCTGGGGTAGCAATACTTGTATCTGACAGATTGGATCTCAAGGTGAAGGACATAGTGAGAGATGGTGAAGGCCACTTCATGATACTAGAGGGAGAAATCCAACAAGAAGAAATAACTCTGGTAAACATATATGCACCCAATACAGGAGCACCAAGATACATTAAAAAACTTTTGGAAGATATCAAAGGAGAGATTGACAGCAATACAATCATAGTAGGAGACTTCAATACCCCACTATCACCATTGGACAAATCCTCTAAACAAAAAATCAGCAAAGAAACATCAATCCTAAATGACTCACTAGACCAGATGGAATTCATCGACATCTTCAGAACATTTCACCCCAAAGCCACAGAATATACATTCTTCTCAAGTGCACATGGGTCATTTTCAAAGATAGACCATATGTTGGGACATGGGCAAGGTCTCTCCAAATTCAAGAAGATAGAAATCATATCAAGCATCTTCTCAGATCACAGTGGCATAAAACTGGAAATCAACTACAATAAAAACAACCCAAAGAAATCAAACACATGGAGACTAAACAGCATGCTATTAAACCATGACTGGGTTACCAAAGACATCAAGGAAGAAATAAAAAACATCATGGCAACAAATGACAATGAAAACACAACAATCCAAAATTTATGGGACACAGCAAAAGCAGTCCTGAGAGGGAAGTTAATAGCTCTACAAGCCTACTGCAAAAAAACAGAAACAATGGTAATAAATTACCTAACCCAACAACTCAAAGAGTTAGAGAGAGAGCAACAAGAAAAGCCCAGTGTAAGCAGAAGGGAAGAAATAATAAAGATCAGAGCAGAGATAAACGACATAGAGACCAAAGAAACAATACAAAAGATCAACAAAACCAAGAGCTGGTTCTTTGAAAGGATAAACAAGATCGATGAACCTCTAGCCAGGCTCACCAAGAAGCAAAGAGAGAGGACCCAAATAAACAAAATCAGAAATGAAAGAGGTGAAATAACAACAGACCCCGATGAAATACAAAGGATTGTTACAAAATACTACGAACAACTCTATTCAAACAAACTGGACAACCTGGAGGAAATGGACATATTCCTAGACAAATACAACCTTCCAAAACTCAATCAGGAAGAATCTAAACAGCTCAACAGGCCAGTAACTATGGAAGAAATTGAAGCAGTCATCAAAAAGCTTCCGGCAAACAAAAGCCTGGGGCCAGACGGCTTCACAGGAGAGTTTTACCAAACTTTCAAGGAAGAACTAAAACCTATCCTCCTCAGACTATTCCAAACAATTCAAGAGGAAGGAACACTTCCAGGCTCCTTCTATGAAGCCAGCATCACCCTAATACCAAAACCAGATAAAGACAACACAATGAAAGAGAATTACAGACCAATATCCTCATGAACATAGATGCCAAAATCCTCAACAAAATCCTAGCGAATCGGCTCCAGCAATACATCAGAAAGATCATACATCATGACCAAGTAGGATTTATCCCAGGAATGCAAGGATGGTACAATATCCGCAAATCAATAAATGTGATACATCACATAAACAAATTGAGAGATAAAAATCACATAGTCATATCAATAGATGCAGAAAAAGCATTTGACAAAATCCAACACCCTTTCTTGATAAAAACTCTCAACAAGGTGGGAATAGAAGGATCATACCTCAACATAATAAAAGCTATATATGATAAACCCACAGCAAACATCATACTCAATGGGCAAAAACTAAAACCATTTCCCCTAAGAACAGGAACAAGACAGGGATGCCCACTCTCACCACTCCTGTTTGACATAGTACTGGAAGTATTAGCTATCGCAATTAGGCAAGAAGAAGAAATAAGAGGCATCCAAATTGGAAAAGAAGAAGTGAAGCTGTCCTTATTTGCAGATGACATGATATTGTACATAAAAAACCCAAAAGATTCCATCAAAAAACTAATAGACCTAATAAATGAATTCGGCAATGTAGCGGGATACAAAATTAACGCCAAGAAATCTATGGCATTTCTATACACCAATAGTGAACTTACAGAAAGAGAGACTAAAAAAGCAATCCCATTTACCATCGCACCAAAAAAATTAAGATACCTAGGAATAAACTTAACTAAGGAGGTAAAAGACCTATACGCAGAAAACTACAGGACACTGAAAAAAGAGATAGAGGAAGACGTAAACAGATGGAAGAACATACCATGTTCATGGATTGGTAGAATCAACATCATCAAAATGTCCATACTACCCAAAGCAATCTACAGATTCAATGCACTCCCCATCAAAATACCAACAGCATATTTCACAGACCTAGAAGGAACTCTCCAAAAATTCATCTGGAATAAAAAAAGACCCCAAATAGCCACAGCAATCCTGAGAAAGAAGAATAAAGTAGGTGGGATCTCAATACCAGATTTCAAGCTGTATTACAAAGCCACTGTTCTCAAAACAGCCTGGTACTGGCACAAGAACAGACATATTGATCAATGGAACAGAATAGAGAATCCAGATATCGACCCAAACCACTATGCTCAATTAATATTTGACAAAGGAGGCATGAACATACAATGGAGTCAAGACAGTCTCTTCAATAAATGGAGTTGGGAAAATTGGACAGATACATGCAAAAAAATGAAACTAGATCACCAACTTACACCATACACAAAAATAAACTCAAAATGGATACAGGACTTAAACATAAGACGGGAAACCATAAAAATATTAGAGGAATCCACAGGCAACAAAATCTCAGACATATGCCAAAAGAACTTCTTCACTGACACTGCCCCTAGGGCAATGGAAGCTAAAGAGAAAATTAACAAATGGGACTACATCAAAATAAAAAGCTTTTTTACAGCAAAATAAACAATCAACAAAACAACAAGAAAGCCCACTGCATGGGAGAACATATTTGCAAATGCCATCACTGATAAAGGTTTAATCTTCAACATCTACAGGCAGCTTATGCAACTTAATAAAAGGAAGATAAATGATCCAATAAAAAAATGGGCAACAGACCTAGACAGAATATTTTCAAAAGAAGACAGAAGGAAGGCCAAGAGACACATGAAAACATGCTCAAAGTCACTTATTATCCGAGAGATGCAAATCAAAACAACAATGAGGTACCATCTCACACCTGTCAGAATGGCTATCATCAACAAAACAACAAATGACAAGTGTTGGCGAGGATGCGGAGAAAAAGGAACCCTCGTGCACTGCTGGTGGGAATGCAGACTGGTGCAGCCACTGTGGAGAACAGTATGGAGTTTCCTCAAAAAACTGAAAATGGAACTCCCATTTGACCCAGTAATCCCACTCCTGGGAATATATTCGAAGAAACTAGAAACACCAATCAGAAAGGATATATGCACCACTATGTTCATAGCAGCACAATTTACCATAGCTAAGATTTGGAAACAGCCTAGGTGCCCATCAGCAGATGACTGGATCAGAAAACTGTGGTACATCTACACAATGGAATACTATGCTGCCATAAAAAAGAAGGAATTCTCATCATTTGCAGCAACCTGGATGGAATTGGAGAACATTATGCTAAGTGAAATAAGCCAGTCAATGAAAGAAAAATACCACATGATCTCACTCATTTATGGATAGTAAAGAAAATTATAAACTGATGAACAAAAAGATAGATACAGAGACAGTAAAGCATCAAACAGACTTTCAAATTACAGGGGGAAAGTTAGGGAGAGGTGGGGGAGATATGAAATCAAACGAAGGACTTGTATGCATGCATATAAGCATAAACAATGGACGCAAAACTCTGGGGGGTGAGGGCATGTATGGGGGTGGGGTGGGGGGGTAATGGTAAGATATGTACACATATAATACCTCAATAAAAAAATGTAAAAAAAAATTAATAAAAATTAAAAAAATAAAAACAATAAAAAGAATAAAAAGGAAAAAAAATGATTCCTCAAGGAAGGAACAACCTAAGACAGACACAGTCGCAGAGGGGCCATCAGGAGAGAATTTGGGGATCAACAGAGGTGGGCACAGACCCTCACCCCCCCTCAACATTGCAGGGGCCTGAACCCTAGCCCCTTCTGAGGGAGGTCTCCTGCCCCCATGGCTGCTTCGTGCTTCCCATGCCCAGCTCAGATCAGGACCTAGGTGACCGACAGAGACTTGGCCGACAGCAGCTGCCCTCTCACTCCAACAAGAATTGTTTAAGTTGTCTTGTACCCATGGTGTGGGGAAGTGGGTTTACGATATCTAAATCCAGCCTATCACCAGGAATGCTCAGGACCTACTCAAGAAGGCAAATAATCCCTTCCACTAATATTTACAGGGTAAAATAAGATTGTTGTTAGAGTAATAAATTTGACAGTAAAATAGTAGTCAAGTTTTCAGGCAAATTTAAATTGGCTAGTTGAAACAAGCGAATATTCTAGAAAAAATTAATTGTACTGGACAAAAAAGTGTTCCTAAAGTGTTAACTAAAATTTTTATTGGTACTGCATCTCATGATAAAATTGTGCACCATGTAATGAACCTAAAACAGTAATATTATAGTGTAAAAAATTAAAATGTAAAAGCCATCAAGACTACATTATAAAATTTTCAAAAGCCTCATAACATTTAAATCAAAAAAGGAGGGTAAGGTAGAAGAATATCATGTAAGGAAAAATAACCTGTAAGTAAATTACATCTAGAAAATTAATACTTTAGAAAATTAATTGTAAGGCTGGAAGCAAGACACCCATGAAAAACACACAAGGTGTCAAAACAAGCCAGAGGAAAATCATTTGGGCAAAAAATGAAATAGGATCCCAAGTCAAATTTATCGAAAATATTCCTTTATTAACTTTTGGTCGAGAACATGTTTGTATATTTTCAGAAACAACTCCGAGACCATGTGGATTCCAGCAACAGAGAGGAATCGACAGGACTACTCAGCCATGAAGACAGAAGAGAAGCAGTCCAGAGATGGAAGACGCTGACGTGGCCTTCCCATACTAGCAGTTAGCAGCTGTGCATCACTGCAGGTTGCCCAGGACCAAACCAGAGAGAGTCGGACCTGCATTACCACCATTTGTCCACCATCCAGAACTGTAATGTCAGTGCTGACATGTACATATAAGGAACTGTTGGACATTGTAATTGGGTCTCAAAAGAACTGTTGGCCCAGAAAGAAACTCACTACAGACTGATTCATTTCCTGTCACCATAACCATTATTGCTTGTCTCATTTTCGGTTCTTATAAGTGTATTTCTAATAGCACATGATCTCACTCATCTAGTGGAAATAATGAACAACATAGACTGATGAACAAGAACAGACCCAGAAACAAGGAGGCACGGATCAGACTGTCGGGCCTCGGGGGGAGGGTAGGGAAGGGTGGGGGTAAAGGGGAGAGATCAACCAAAGGACTTGTGTGCAAGCATATGCGCCTAACCAGCGGTTGGGGACAACAGGTGGGTGGGGGCATGTGTGGGGAGGGGTGTGGGATGGGAATGGGGGCATGAGGACAAATATGTGATACCTTAATCAATAAAGAAATTTAAAAATACAAAAAAACAACTGTGCCCTTTTGGTGTGTGGTTTTGAGAGGATTCTTCATGTATGTTCTAGTTTTTTGTTTTGCTTATTTCCAAAAAGTGAACCAATCAAATCATCTTTAGAAGTAAAACAAAATAATCAGTTATGGATTCAGTAAAACACTTCCAGTGCAAGAGATTTTCAGAGACCACATACCCTTCTCTGGGACCCACTCTCAAGGGACTTGCAGCTACAACTGAAGGCAAATGGTCTCTTTCCTCAGAAAACAAAAATTATGCTAGTTCATCTGCATTTATAAACATGTGTGTACCAGGTTATAGACCCATCTTCAAATATTGTGTATATCACACAATAACCTTACAATATAGGAATTAGCATCTCTACTTTAAGATGAATACATTGAAATTTAATAGTTGGTTAACTTACTCAATATCATAAATATTTAAGAGATAGAGATGTATTTCAAAACTATGTTGGATAACTCTCATACCTTACTTAGCATCAGTAAGTCGCTGTTCGGTGCTACATGAACCTCCCTTGCTATTCAAATTTCTGGGGATGCTGTTTCCCATTACATGCCTACATCCTGTCTTCCTCCCCTCTGTTTGCTAAGTCCCCACTAGGACACCACCCACTGCCTATAGATGTAGATTCTGCCTGTACCTTTTTATATGATTTGGAATCTCTCAGAACTGACTTCCATCTATTAACACCCTTATATCACTTCTATATAATAACTATGTATAACTATTCTCTGCCTCTTGTCTGTCTTTCTAGTTTGACCTGAAATTAAAGGTGTTGGCTCCAGCCTCACACTCTGAATTCGGGAATCACACTGTTCTCTTTCTGCATGAAGCCCACACTCTTATTGAATCCTGTTGTATTCTGTGCCACCTACAGTACCCACCTGGGAATAATTTCTTGTCTTCCTTCCCTTTTTTCATAGCTACCCATTACTGGCCCAGACAAAAAGACTAGTAAAATGGACAACATGGCAATGTTAATCAGAAATCAAACATTTTAAAGGAAAGCAATAATGATAAAGAACTGTTGCCCTAGCCGGTTTGGCTCAGTAGATAGATCATCAGCCCATGGACTGAAGGGTCCCGGGTTCAATTCCAATCAAGAGCATGTACCTTGGTTGCAGCCCAGATCCCCAGCCCTGGTTGGGGTGTGTGTGGGAGGCAACCAATCATTGTGTCTTTCTCACATTGATGTTTCTCTCTCTCTGTCTCTCCCCCTCCCTTCCACTCTCTCTAAAAATCAATGGAAAAATATCCTCAGGTGAAGATTAACAAGCAACAATAGCAAAAAAAAACTGTCCACCATTTTGTTCCAGAGGCAATGACTGCACTTGCAAAAACCATAGCCACTCAAGTTGGAAAGCCCCAAAGTTTTTCCTGCTGTGTGTGTATGTGTGTGAGTAGGTGGGTGGGTGGGTAGGGGTAATAATTTATTTAAACCTGGTAGTGGAATCTTTAGAGACACAATTACCATGCAGAACAGACAGATCTTCCTTCTTACGTTTAAATGGCACAGTGCAGCTATCGCAAATTAGTTCATTTTCCTAGATCATCTCAATATCCCAACTCTTTCTTTGTGCCCAAGTGCATAGCTGCTCAAGGTGATGAAGGATCTGTCCAGGTCATTTCAAGGGAACAATGATCTACCGCCCTAAGGCATTTCTAAAACGTAAGCGACAGGAATGGCTATGTCATCATCACTGGCATTGATGGTATCATATTTGTCACTTACAGTGTGATAACAAAATGTTTCCACACCCAACTTATAATTTGATTCTTATTAAAACCACCCTTGCATTAGGTAATGCTGACCCCAACTTTATATGAGGAAATGTAGGCTCAAGGAGGACCAATTACTGAGTATAAAACCTATACTAATCCCCAGGCCTCCTGCCTTCAGCGTCAAGTTATTATGTCATATCGTGCAGTCTGGGTAGGGGGACAGAACAAGTAGTCAAGCAATGCGGCATAGTCATTCAGACAAATAATTTTGGAGGCAGATTCCTTGAGGTTCAAATCTTAGCTTAGATGCTTGCTCTTTGTGTGATGTTTGAGAGTTTATTGAGACTCCGTTTTCTCATATAAATTGAAGCTAAAATGTCTATTCATGACACTGAGGGGAAATTATCCTACCTTATAATAGAGAAACATGCAAATTGACCGCACCTCCGCTATGCCCATGATTGGGCCTGCAAGGGGCTGGGGGCGGGACTCCGGGTGGCCTATCTGGCAGTTGAGAAAACCAAGATGGCGGCGCCAAATCCTCTTAGTTCCAGGGGTCCTGGGGAGCGATGGCAACCATAGAGGGGCGTGGCCGGGCACAGCCAGAAGCCTCCCGGGGGTCCCGGGCTGGATCGCGACCCCGGGGGGCGTGGACGGGCACAGCCAGAAGCCTCCCAGGGGTCCCGGCTGGATCGCGACCCGGGGGGGCGTGGCCGGGCACAGCCAGAAGCCTCCCGGGGGTCCCGGGCTGGATCGCGACCCCGGGGGGCGTGGACGGGCACAGCCAGAAGCCTCCCAGGGGTCCCGGGCTGGATCGCGACCCGGGGGGGCGTGGCCGGGCACAGCCAGAAGCCTCCCGGGGGTCCCGGGCTGGATCGCGACCCCGGGGGGTGTGGCCGGGCACAGCCAGAAGCCTCCCGGGGGTCCCGGGCAGATCGCGACCCCAGGGGGCGTGGCCGGGCACAGCCAGCTGCTCCCGGGGCAGGGTCCCCAGGCGATCGCCACCCTGGCCTAAATGGCGGGTGCTGAGAGGGATCAATGGGGCCAGTGGAAGGAGCAGGTGGTAGTTGACCACCGAGGCCATCTGCAGCAGCCGGATGCAGAGCTGGGGTCCACGTTCTCCAGGTTGGCCTCCGTGGGGCCTGTGTCGCACCCATAGTAGCCGAGTGGGCATGCTGGCATCGTAGCCCCAGCATGAGGCCAGCTTCCCAAGCCAGGCTTCGGAGGGAGGGAGGGCCTCTGGGCTGGGAGCACTCCCCCACCCCAGTGGACAGGGCACAGAGAGCGAGCAGCAGAGAGCTACTAGCAGTGGTGGGTGTGGTGGCCTGGCTTCCAAGAGGCTGGCTTCAGCTGCTGTGGCCTGTGCTGAGGTGGCTGGTGGTGGGGGCAACTGCGTGGGCGCATCCGAGGCTGGGGCACTGGGAGACGTGGGACTGCAGCCCAGAAAGCGAGGCTCCGGAGGACCTGGTCACCGACCCCCGGCATTGAAGCCGCCTCCTACAAGATGTATCCTAGCCTAGGTGTGTGGGAAGCAGGTTCAGGAACCTCTCCCTTTGCGGCGCCAGAGCCCAGGCCTGCCAGCGCCCCAGAGGAGACCCCCACCAGGATCGGGGGCTTGACCAGTCTCTAAACCAGGGTGGCCATTAGCCCAGGCCTGCCAGCACCCCAGAGGAGACCCCCACCAGGATCGGGGGCGTGACCGGCCTCCAAACCGCCAGTGACCCTAACCCAGGCCTGCCAGCGCCCCAGAGGAGATCCCCACCAGGATCGGGGGCGTGACCAGCCTCTAAACCGCCCGCAGCCCTAGCCCAGGCCTGCCAGCACCCCAGAGGAGACCCCTGCCAGGATTGGGGTCATGGCCAGCCTTCAAACTGTGGCGGCCCCTAGCCCAAGGAGGCCTCCTGGCCGAGGACGCCTGAGTCTGTTCTTGACCTAGGGCCGGGCTCTCCCCGCAAGGGACTCAGAAGCCACCAGAGTCTAACTGCCAGTCTCTGGGAGTGCATCCACTGTCCACCAAAAAGTAGGGCCATCAAACCATTCAGTCTCAGTGCAGGCACAGGTCCGTGGCTGACGGGGTGGAGGCCAGACCAAAACAAAACAGCAGAAACACCCTGCCCACCTGGGCGGGTACTGCTGTAGTCCACGTGGCCTGGGCAGTGTAGAAAGCACTACCTTCTCCCAGGTCCTGTGCTGGCACCTCCGCCTCGCTCACCCTCAAGCCCCCCTGAGTCCTGACAGCAAAGTGTGTGGGGCATTCTGCAGGAGTTGTGCCGTTCTGGGTGCTTTTGCCCAAAGACACACTTTGGGATGAATTCAGAACCACATCTCATTTCCCATGAGACTGGAAGAACCATGTAAAAGGATTTTGACAAAGCTTTCCACATCTCTGTTTATTCTTTTGAATCCATAAAACGACCTTAAAAAAAGCATCTGGGCCACCTAAGAAAGAATGCACTTTCTGGCCAGAGCACGCAGGATTCTTCTGCCCAACAGGTTAAAGGGAGCAGAGCTGGCCCAGTGGGAATGGCCCTGGTGCCCTATGAGGAGACCGGGGGAATGGGGTTGCTGAAATTCCATAAGCCTCTTGCCACCTTCTCCTTTGCAAACCACACCATCCAGATCCACCAGGACTGGAGGCAACTGGGAATCACAGCCGTGATTTGGGACATGGTGAGCAAATCTTGAGGGGCCTCTGAAAACATCTGCAATTGATTATAAGACTGGTCTTTATTTAAAAAGAAATAAAAGAACAGCTTTGTTGAGATATAACCCATATACTGTACATGTCACCTAAAGTGTACAATGAACTGGTTTTTTAAAGTAAATTCAGAGTGGTACAACCATCACCATGCTCAATTTTTAAATATCTTCATGACCCATCCCCTCCAAAAAAAACTTCTACCCACTGGAATCACTTTCCTGATCATCTTCCCCAAAATAGATTGCACTTTAAAGGTGGGTAAAGGAAAGTTGAGGGAAGTTAAAACACTGCACACAGGATATTGTAAGATGACAAAGCCCAAAGTGAAGATCATGTGTTTTCTTTAAAATATATATATTTTTAAAATTTCAGAAAGGGAGAGGGAGAGAGAGATAGAAACATCAATGATAAGAATCACTGATCAGCCGAAACCGGTTTGGCTCAGTGGATAGAGCGTCGGTCTGCGGACTGGAAGGTCCCAGGTTCGATTCCGGTTAAGGGCATGTACATTGGTTGCTGGCACATATCCCGGTGGGGGGTGTGCAGGAAGCAGCTGGTCGATGTTTCTCTCTCATCGATGTTTCTAGCTCTCTATCCCTCTCCCTTCCTCTCTGTGAAAAATCAATAAAACGTATTAAAAAAAAAAAAAAAGAATCACTGATCAGCTGCCGCCCACAGGCCCCCTACTGGGGATTGAGCCCGAAACCCAGGCATGTGTGCCCCTGATCAGAATCAAACCTGGACTCTTCAGTCCACAGGCCGATGCTCTCTCCATTAAGCCAAACTGACCAGGGCCATGTGTTTTCTTCAAGTTCTGCGTGGTTGTAATGGTCCCCAAATCTATACTAATAAAAGGGTAGTATGATAATTAGAGTGGTTGTCTTCCGGACATCTTTCCAGACAAAGCCGCAGTGGCTACAAAGGCCAAGGCTCAGGCAGCCATAACCAGCTGCAGTGGCAGCAGCATTGGGGTTATGGGGGTGGTGCCTCCAGAGGGAGGCCAGACTGGGGGCCAAGGAACAGGCAGTTTGGGGTGATCAGGCTGATAGGGGAGGGCAAAGTAGGGGCAATCAGGCTGGCAGGAGATCAAGGTAGGGGCGAGCAGGCAGGCAGGCAGTGGGGTTAGGGACAATCAGGCAGGCAGGCAGGTGAGTGGTTAGGAGCCAGCGGTTCCGGATTGTGAGAGGGATGTCCGACTGCTGGAAGTTGGACATCCCCTGAGGGGTCCCAGATTGAAGAGGGTGCAGATTGGGCTGAGGGGCACACACCCCCACCCCACCCCCAGTGCACGAATTTCGTGCACCGGGCCTCTAGTATACAATAATGCTGTAGAGCAATACGGCTCAGTATAATGCTTGACACAAGTCCATGCTCCATAAATGGGAGTTCCACCCTGGCCGGTTTGGCTCAGTGGATAGAGCGTTGGCCTGCAGACCAAAGGGTCCTGAATTCAATTCCAGTCAAGGGCACATACCTCCCAGGCCAGGGCCCTAGTTAGGGTGCATGCAGGAGGCGACCAATCGCTGTGTTTCTCTTACATCCATGTTTCTATCTGTCTTTCCCTCTCTCTTCCACTCTCTCTAAAAAATCAATGGAAAAATATCCTCAGGTGAGGATAAATAAATAAATAAATAAATAAATGGGAGTTCCATTACAGAAAGGTCAGAATTCTCCTTCTATCCTATATAATAAAGATGTAATATGCAAATGGTTGTTGCGCCATAAAGCGTAACGACCGACCACATAATGACCAGATCACGGATCAGCAGGAGGCTGGGGGAGTGAACTACAAGTGGGTGGTGGAGAGCTACAGGAGGGAGCAGGGCAGCAAGCAATGGGGGGTCGGGGTTGGGGGGCAGAAGGAGCTACAGGAGGGTGGGGCAGCGGGCAGAGAGCTACTGGAGGGTGGCAGCAAGCTACTGGTGAGCTACTGGTGCAGGGCTACTAGTTCAGATATAAAAAGCTCTGAAAAAAATAAAAACACCGTAACTGATTTCACCACAAAACCCAACCTAAATGGACCTGAGGCTAGTTTGTATTTCTTTTCCATCATTTTGAAAGTTGTTTTTAATTCTGTTTATCCAACTTAATGTAAACATGCATGAATTTTCCTACAGAAATATTATTGATTTTGCTGCCTCAGTCCCCCTGGGTGTATTACAAAATATTGAATATATGTACCATATGACCTTTCTAAAGTTCAAAACATTCTGTATTCTGAAACACAGCTGTCCATGAGCGTACTGTAGATCCACACTTGCACATTGGTGGCACTATATTTCTATCATGCCTACTTCCTTCAGTATTTGTTTCTTTTACCTTCTGGGGTTGTACTATCTTGCCAGTCAGTGTGAAGCTCTGAGGGCCTGGAGCTGAAATGGAGAAGACAAACTGACAGAAGCCAGCCACAGGGATGGGTAAACCGGGTGCGCTGGAGAGAGTGAGGCTCCAATGGCTGAGGAAGGAGCAAGGGCCTTGGTGCAGGAGCCAGACAAAGGACACCAAGGTAGACCCTCTAAGAGGTGGACACCAACACGGAATTAAACCTACAAGATATTTATTGGTGGAAACACCTGTACAGGATAAGGGAAGAAGCACAAGTAAGCAGATTGCAATGTTGGTCTGACACCTGTGAAAGAAAAAAAAAAAGGAAGAAGAAAGGAATTTTGGGTAGAAAGAACTTCAGGTGGCAGCACAGCAGGATGAGCAAGGCTGAGGAGGAGCCCTGAGCACAGGTGTGTTAGGAGAGAGCTGCACGGGGCTGTGAAAGCCCCACTCTCACCATTGACTGGCAGCCTGAGTGCACACCGCTGAGGCTGTGGCCTTAGTCCAGACACAGTGGAGCATCCTGAGGTGTAGCAGCTGGACGCTGTCAGTCACTTGAATCCTCACAGTGCTGCTCTTGAAGATGGGGCTAAGTAGCATATCTCTATAGCTGCCACCACAGTCAAATTTTGTCCTAGAAGGCATTCTGAATCTAGCAAAAAATGTATCCACAATAGGAGCCAATTAGAAACAAGTAAACTGAAAGGAAAATATATTATCCTATATAATAAAGAGGTAATATGCAAATTAATCCTCACGCCCTCACAAGATGGCTGCCTACAAGAAGGCCAGCAAGGGAGTTAGTGAGGGACAACCAAATGACTGAACAAGCAGGCCGCGTGGGGCAACCAGGCTGGCAGGGGGGTGTAGGGAGGGATGACCAAATGACTGAACAAGCAGGCTGCATGGGGCGACCAGGCTGGCAGGGGGGTTAGTGAGGGATGACCAAACGACTGAACAAGCAGGCTGCATGGGGCAATCAGGCCAGTGGGGGGGACCATGAGGGGCAACCAGGCCAGCAGAGGAGTGCAGTTGGGGGCAACCAGGCCAGCAGCAGAGGGGGCCGTTAGGGGTGACCAGGCTAGCAGAGGGGGGCAGTTGGGGGTGACCAGGCTGGCAGGGGGGAGCAGTAAGGGGTGACCAGGCTGGCAGCAGGGGGTGGGGCAGTTAGGAGCAACTAGGCAAGCAGGAAGGGGGAAGTTGAGGGTGACCTGGCCAGCAGCAGGGGTTAGTTAGGGGTGATCACGCAGGCAGGCAGGTGAGCAGTTAGAATCTAGTGGTCCTGGATTGTGAGAGGGATGTCCGACTGCCGGTTTAGGCCTGATCCCAGATTGGAGAGGATGTGCAGGCTGGGCTGAGGGGACCCCCCCTATGCATGAATTTCGTGCACCAGACATATATATATATATATCTATATATATATATGGCTAATATGCAAAGTGTCCCCTCAGGAGTTTGACCGGGAGACCAGAAGTTTGATCACTCGCTATGGTGTGTGCTAAGCACCAGGTGGTGGGGCACAATGAAGGATGGTCATGCAGGCGGCCAGCAACTGTCAGCAGGGGAAGGAAGGCCCAGCCTAGGGACTCTACCTGTGCATGAATTTCATGTACTGGGCCTCTAGTAATAATATCAAATTATAAGATGATGTCTAAAGACCTACAAAAATATTGACAATTGCCCTTTCTGGCTCATGGAATTGTCTCCAGTTCATCCCATCAAGAAAAGAGAAGAAATTATTGAGTCATCCATCCATTTCCTTGGGGTTCTCCAGGGCAATCACTCCACAACTCCTCCTTTATTCTTCGTTCAGAGCTTCTTCCGGAGGCTGGCTGTGATATCCCAACACAATGCTCTGCACACACCAGACTACAGTCTAGAACAGAGAGACTCAAATTTTTTCTTCCTGGGTCTGATAGCTCCAGTCAAGGCAGAAAACTCTCTCTATTCCTGTCTCTCCTTTGTTTTTTCCACTGTTTTGTTTCAACAGAATGCTTATTTAAAAAGAAATAGTTGGGAGTCTTATTCTGAGTTGAAGATTCTGGAAAACCATAGACCAGATCAAGATGGCAAACATCTGCCAGAGCTAGGAAACTTGATTCACTTTTTTTCAGAAACCAGAATCACTCAGGGCTTCTGTGTTAGCCTCTTTATAAATAGATACAGCTAAAGAGAGCTTAAAAGGACTGGAATAAAGAAAATGACCATAGACTGACAGTTGCCTCAAAAGTTCTATAAAAGTAGAAATAGGCACATTAAATTGATAAAAGCTACAGTTTACAATGAAAAACTCTTTGTACCCTAAATAATGTAGCTTCAAGATAAGCCTACAGAAATCACAAGAAACGCATCTCTAAAAAGGGACTTATTATGCATTACGCCTCTCTCAGCTAATGAGAGATCAAGAGAACATATCACAAACAACATTTTTTTAAATTCATCTTTATTGTTGAAAATACTACATATTCAAATAGAGTAAAACTAGAGTTATTTTTAGAATAACTTTAAATAATTCTGAGTAAAAACAACAACAACAACAAAGTGAGCTATGTTGTCTACTAGAAACTAATACTGTCAGGCTCTATGTGATACAATTAAAGTAGAACTCAATGGAAAATTTATAATTTTAATATTAATAAACAGAAATATTTTTAAAAATTGAATTAAGTACAATACTCAAGAAGTCATAAAAAAGTAATCAGAAAAAAAACCCACACACAATAAAGATAAAAGCAGGAATTTATAAGAAAATCCAAAAAGGGAGAATGAATAAATATACTCACAAAGTAGAACTTTAAAAGGGTGAAGTAAAATAGGTAAAACATTAGCTAATTGAAGTATAAATACATAAAATAAGAAATAATAATAGATACGTAACCACAGATAAAAGAAAATAATCTTTAAAAACTGCTTTGTAAAATCCAAGATGAAATTACACTCAACTCCTTCCAGGACCACACTGGAATTGCAACTAAAATATCAACCTGTTTAACCAACTGAAGACCAGTTGAACAGAAGTTCTTATAAACAAGGATTTACAGAAGGAGCTGCATGGAAACTAGTAGGAAGGGCAGAGATGCAAAAAGGGCTGGCCCTTCACCAATGTGTGTGACTGAGAATTCAAAGGGATACCTCAGTTTCAAAGGTTCCTCCTGAGGAGAGAGGGTCTCAGCCCCATACTAGGAACTCAGCCCAGAGCACCAGAGCCAGGAAGAGGAGCTCAAATAACAACTGGCTCTGAAATCAGTGAGGATTCTGTCTGCCAGGGAGAGATAGGAGTCTGGTAGAAATGCAGGCACCCTTTTAAAGGGCCAACACACAAAATCTTGTTCATAGCTACTTACCCCAAGCTCTGGCAGGAGTAGGGCAACTGAGAGAAAACTAGAGTTGTGCGAGGAAAGACTGGGTTATGTGGCTCCAGTGAGAGAGCTAAAGCAACAGCCATCAGAGTTCCTGTACTGAGTCCCTCTTCCACACTCCTACAGACACCGTCTTTCTTGGGTTGAGCATTCCCCTCAATAGCACATCAGCCTGGTGGGGGGGCGGAATGCTATAGCCCCATCCTCTTGACTGTTGTCAACCCACCCTGCCAAGCTCATTCCCATGGAGTCAGCTACCTGAGCTGGTGGTATAGAGCTCCAGTTGGACAAAGCAAATGTCAGAGACTCAGTTGTGTGGCTCCGGAGCAGGGGCCATTCCCATCCATCCTGTGAGTCTGATCAGTGCTGCCACACACACACACACACACACACACACACACACACACCATGGGAGGTCCACCAGACCCAGTCTCCAAACTCCAAATGGCTCCACCTTGCCAAGCTCAGGTCCTGGAGGAGGTCTGGGCAGAATCTAGGACAGACTGAGTTGTGTGGCTCTAGGATGGAGGCCATATTTTCCTTGCACACATGACCATTGCAAAGTCCTCCCTTCAATGGCCCAATCTTGGTCTGTTTGGGCCCCATAAACTTTGCTGTCCTCACAATGATGAGTGCCTGAGACCCTGACTCACAAAAACACTCAGCAGCACCTCACAAGTGGTAGGTGTCCTTGATGTACACTTGGACTTTTGCTGCATGTCCTCAAACCCAGAAACAGCACTAAGTATAAATCTGTATCAATCTGCTGAACACCACTTGCCCCTACCTGAGGACTCACTGAGAACTGACCACATGCAACTCAGATCCTGCCAGAGGGTATCTTATTGATTAAGTATAACAAGCAGCTGGCAGGCAGAGGCAATTCTTAAAGTGCTTTGGGCTTTTTGCTGTCCTGCCCCCAGGCTCAGTGCTGGTGGAAGATGGCCTTGGTTAACCATCTTTCTATTCACACTAAGACCCAATAGGGACAGCAACAAACTGTGGATCACTTTGTATCTCCAAACAGATAGTTCAGGGTCAGTCACAGGCAGCATCTGACATTGACCTCCACTGGAGTCCCTCCGAAGAGGCCCCAGAACCAACATAACCAGTGACAGGCTTCAGACAACATCAGAGCACAACTGAAATATCCCGTGAAGCAGCACATTCAAATGAATATCTTGCAAGGCACCAGACCACGCTGGGGCAAATTCCACTTTGTGTGGTCAGCACACACACACACTTGCTCAGACACTGTGGTCCAGATTGATCCTTACAGTCAGCCAGCCTAAGGGTCAACCTCACACACAGATGGGCCAGAGGCAATCAAGACTCAACTACAACAGAAGGACTCACATAACACACACAGAAGACATTCCTGGAACACCTTGCTCAGCAGATCAGGGAGACTGCATTACTGAGTGTCATACAATGCCTACCGCATAAGGCCACCATACCAAGATTAGGAGACACAGCAGATCTACCTAATACATAGAAACAAATACAGAAAGACAGCCAAACTGGGGCAGGGAGGGGGGTGAGAGAGGGGAAGAAATATGCCCCAAATAAAAGAAGAGAAAAAAATCCCCAGAAAAAGAATTAAATGAAATGAATGCAAGCAATCTACCAGATACAGAGTTCAAAACAATGATCATAAAAATTCTCAAGGAACGTAGGAGAATAATGGATGAACAAAGAGTTAGTAAACATAAAAGAAAATATAGAAACCATGATAAAAGAACCATTAAGACATAAAGAATTCAATATTTGAAGTGAAGAATAGACCAAAAGACATGAATAGAAGGTTAGATAAAGTAGAAAATGGAATCAGTGATTTGGAAGACAAGGTAGCAGAAAACACACAATTGGAGCAGCAAAAAGAAAAAAAACGAATTTAAAAAATGAGGACAGTTTAAGGGACTTTTGAGACAATGTGAATCTTAACAACATCTGTATCATAGGGGTACCAGAAGGAGAGAGAGAGCAAGAAATTGAGAAGCTATTTGAAGAAATAATGAATGAAAACTTTCCTAACATGGTTAAGAAAAAGACAAGTCCAGGAATCACAGAGAGCCTCAAACCAGATGAACCCAGAGGCCCACACCAAGGCCCATCATAATTAAAATGCCAAAGGTTAAAGACAAAGACTCAATCTTAAAAGCAGCAAAAGAAAGACTGTTAGTTATCTACAAGCAAGCTTCCATGTGACTGTCAGCTGATTTCTCAACAGAAACATTTCAGGACAGAAGGGGTTGGTAGGAAATATTCAGAGTGATAAAAAGGAAAGATCTAGAACCAAGACTACTCTACATAGTAAGGCTTGCATTTAAAATTGCAGGACAAATAAAGAGCCTCCCAGACAAGTAAAAACTAAAGGAGTTCATCATGACCAAACTAGTATTATAAGAAATGTTAATGGGACATCTTTAAGAATCAGAAAAAAAGAGGAACATAATTATAAAGAATAAAATAGTAATAAAAATATAACCATCAATAATCACTTAAATGTAGATGGATTAAATGCTCCAACCAAAAGACATAGAGGACTCAGAACAAAAGACACACACAGACTGAAAGTAGAGAGATGGAAAAAGATATTTCATGAAATTGGAAATGAAAAAGAAGGTGCATAGCAATACCTACATCAGAAAAAAATAGACTTTAAAACAAGGACTATAATAAGAGACAAAGGACACTGCATAATGACAAAGGGAGCAATCCAGCAAGAGAACATAACCCTTGTAAACATTTATGCACCCACATAGGAGCACCTAAATATATCAAGCAAATCTGATGAACAGAAAGGGAAAGATAAATAGTGATTAGTCATAGGAGATTTAAACACCTAATTGACATCAATTTATAGAGCTATTCTAGATTTTCCAGAAAGAAAAAAATTATTTAATATGTTCAGAGCATTTTACCACGAATCAGCAGAGTATACATTCCACCCACATGTACATAGAACATCTTCTAGAACAGACATGTTAGGACACAAAAAAGTCTCAGTGAATATAAAAAATTGAAATAATATCAAGCATCTTCTCTGACCACAATGGTATAAAATTAGAAATCAATTACAAGAAAAGAAAAACTGAAAAGCACATGGAGGCTAAATTACATGTTACTAAATAATGAATGGGTTAATAATGACATCAAGAAAGAAATCAACAAATACCTTAAGACAGGTGAAAATGGAAATACAACAACACAAATCTCTGGGACACAGGCAAAGCAGTCCTAAGAGGGAAATACATAACAAAATGCACCTACCTCAAAAACCGGAAAAATCTCAAAAAAAAAAAAAAATCTAACCTTAACACTAAAGGAACTAGAAAAAGAACAACAAAGCCCAAAGTGAGTAGCAGAAAAAATAATAAAGATCAGAGTGAAAAAAAATTATATAAAGTTTAAAAAGCAAAAAAAAAGATCAATGATATTAAGAGCTGGTTCCTTGAAAAGATAAACAATATTTGAAAACCTTTAACCATACTCATCAAGAAAACAGAGATGATCCAAACAAATAGAATCAGAAATGAAAGAGGAGAGGTAACATCTAACACCACAGAAATAGAAAAGATCATTTAATATATATATATATATTGCTAACAACTATGTGCCAACAAACTGGACAAACTAGAAGAAATAGATGAATTCCTAGAAACATATAATCTTCCAAAACTGAATCAAGAAGAAACAGAAAAGCTGAACAGACCAATTACAACTAATGAAATAGAAGAAGTAATAAAAAAAAAATTTAAAATAAACTTCCAAAAAACAAAAATCCTGTACTGTGGCATCATGGTGAATTTTACCAAACATTCAAAGAAGAAATAACACTTACACTTCTCAAACTATTCCAAGTAATTTAAAAGAAAAGAAGACTCCCAAACTCATTTTATGAGGCCAGAATTTTCCTAATTCCAAAACCAGATAAAAAACACTACAAGAAAGAAAATTACAGGCCAATATCCCTGATGAACATAGATGAAAAATCTTCAAAAAATATTAGCAGTCTGAAACCAGCAATACATTAAGACAATCATATATCATTATCAAGTGAGATTTATTCTGAGGATGCAAGCTTGGTGCGATATCCATGTCACTTAATGTGATACACTACAGAAACAAAATGAAGAATAAGAATTACGATTATATCAATAGATGCAGAAAAGCATTTTAAAAATTCCAGCAATTATCCTATATAATAAAAAGGTAATATGCAAAATGACCCTAATGGCGGAATAACCAGTGGCTATGATGCGCACTGACCACCAGGAAGCAGACACTCAATGCAGGAGCTGCCCCCTGGTGGTCAGTGTGCTCGCACAAGGGGAGCTCCGCTCAGCCACAAGCTGGGCTAATGGCTGTGAGCGAGCCTCTCTCGCCTCCTTGGTAACGCTAAGGATGTCCGACTGTGGCTTAGGCCCACTAAGCTGGCAGGTGGATGTCCCCTGAGGGCTCCCGGGCTGCCAGAGGAATGTCTGACTGCCAGCTTAGGCCTGATCCCCTGGGGAGCGGGCCTAAGCCGGCAGGTGGCCATCCCCCAAGGGGTCCCGGACTGTGAGAGGGCACAGGCTGGGCTGTGGAACCCTCCCCCCAAGTGCATGAATTTTAATGCACTGGGCCTCTAGTTTATGATAAAAACTTTCAACAATGTGGAAATAAATCGATGGAACACAATTCAACATAATAAAGGCTGTATATGACAAACCCACAACCAATATCCTACTCAATGGGGAAAAACTAAAGCATTTTGCTTAAGATCAGAAACAAGATGGAGAAGTCAACTTTCACCACTCTTACTCAACAAAGCACTGGAATTCCTAGCCACAGCAATTAGACAAGAATCCTACCTTATAATAGAGAAGCATGCAAATTGACCGCACCTCCGCTACGCCCACGATTGGGCCAGCGGGAGGCTGGGGGGCGGGACTCTGGGTGGCATATCCGGCCGTTGAGAAGATCAAGATGGCGGTGCCCAGTCCTCTTAGTTGGGGGGTACCTGGGGAGATCGCTGCCCCGGGGAGATGAGACCTGGCTGCCCAGACGCTCAAGAGAGTATTGGGGCGATCGGCAACCTGGGGGTGTGTGGCCGGGCCCATCCTGCCACTCCCAGGGGTCCCGGGGGCGATCGCCACCCTGGGGGGGTGTGGCCGGGCCCATCCCACCCCTCCCGGGGGTCCCTGGGGAGATCGCTGCCCCAGGGAGGCGAGACCTGGCGGCCCAGATGCTCAAGAGGGTATCGGGGCGATCGGCAACCTGGGGGGGGCGTGGCCGGGCCCATCCCGCCCCTCCCGGGGGTCCTGGAAGGCGATCGCCACCCTGGGGGGCATGGCCAGGCCCATCCCGCCCCTCCTGGGGGTCCCTGAAGGCGATCGCCACCCTGGGGGGGCATGGCCGGGCCCATCCCGCCGCTCCCGGGGGGGGGCGATCGGCACCCTCGGGGAGCGTGACCGGGCCCATCCCGCCGCTCCCAGGGGTCCTGGGGGTGTGGCCAGGCCCATCCTGCCCCTCCCGGGGGTCCCTGGGGGCGATCAGCACCCTGGGGGGGGGCATGGCCGGGCCCATCCTGCCCCTCCCGGGGGTCCCTGGGGAGATCGGCAACCTGGGGGGGCGTGGCTGGGCCCATCCAGCCTCTCCTGGGGGTCCCTGGGGAGATCGGCACCCTGGGGAGGTGAGGCGGGACTTACCCAGCGGCTCCCAGGGTCCCTGGGAACATTGCAGGCATGTGGTTGCTAAGACCCAGACCAGGCCTCTGGCCACAGGTTCATAGCTTTGCGGAGACCTAGGGCAGGGATCTGCCTCATCTGCAGAGAGACAGAGGTTCTGCAGTGCCCCCAAGACGTGGGTGGGCCCAGCCAGGGATCAAGGGGCATGGAAGGACTCCTGGCAGAGGGCCAGGACCCTCACCCCTGAGGCGGGGGTTGAGGGGTGGTGCCACCTCAGTGGAGGGGTGCTGCACTGCAGGGTACTAGACTGACTGATGTTATTCAGAGAAGCTCCCAGTGCTAATGAGCCTCGCTCAGGAGGCCTTCACACTTCAGAGGCAGTGACTCCTGCTCCTGCCTTGACCCAAAAGCAAGCTCGCTACACCCTGCCCCATAGCAGAGCATGCCTAGGCAGTGAGTGGGAAGCCTTCCACCTGCTTCGGAGAAGGGGGGGCAGTAAAGAATGGGGGGAGAGGAAAGAATGTGGAGCATCCGCAATGAAGAGGTGCTTGAGAAAGAGGCTCTGAAGCCTGACTGGAAGGTTTGTTCTGTTTGCTGGGCCGCTGCCCCTTAGGAAGTGCAAAGAGCATGGCTCTGAGGACTTCCTGTGTGCTGAGTCAAGTTCCACAGCCAACTGGAATTGGCCTCAGTTTCCTGGTCTGTAAAACGGATTAAGCGTGTCCCAGTGCCTTCACTGAGCTTTGATGGCCAATTGAGATACTATATAAAGAAAATGAGGGAAGAAGTGAGAAAGAAAAGGAAGGACAAGCAACACAAAAGAAAGACTGAAAGGAATCTGTAAACCCATTGTCACTTAAATAGGGAATATAGTCAATAGTGTTGTAATGATGGTATGATGCCAGGTGGGTACTAGAAATATCGGGGAACACTTTGTAAAGTATATGATTGTCTAACCACTATTCTGTAACTAATATAAAACCTGAAACCAATACAAAATAATGTTGAATGTAAAGAAATGAAAATTGGAGTGAAATTTTTATAAATTTCAAAGTTTAAATAAAAGCTGTAAAGGAAGGAAGGGGAGAATAAAAAGTGTTTTTCATTTTGCCACTTCATTAAAAAGACAGTTGTCTTTATATGGTGCTTTTATACTTTTCTAAGTCATTATCTCATTTTAATTTCCGGGCAACTTAAAGACAAGATTAGTATTCCCTCCACTATTCAAAGAAAGGAAATCTTGGTGTCTGGTCCTAATGATTCAATTGTCAAGCCCTTATTGTAAAGCAGGGTTAGTAAAATTTTCTGTGCAGGGTCATATCTATACTAATAAAAGCCTTGGGGGTGAACAGGCCAGCAGGGGAGGGTATTTGGGGGCAATCAGGCCCGCAGAGGAGCAGTTAGGGGGCAATTAGGCCAGCAAGGGAGCAGTTAGGGGGCAATCAGGCAGGTAGGTGAGCGGTTAGGAGCCAGTGGTCCCGGATTGTGAGAGGGATGTCCAACTGCAGGTTTAGGCCCGATTCCACAGGGATCGGGCCTAAACCTGCAGTTGGACATCCCCCGAGGGGTCCCATATTAGAGAGGGTGCAAGCTGGGCTGAGGGACACCCTACCCAGTGCACAAATTTCGTGCACCGGGCCTCTAGTAAGAAATAAAAGGCATCCAAATTGGAAATAAAGAAGTAAAACTGTCATTATTTGAAAATGACATGATACTGTATATGGAGAATCATAAACATTCAATAAAAAAACTAATAAAACTGATAAATAAATTCAGTAAAGTAGTAAGATACAAATTAATTATTCAGATATCAGTTGCATTTTATATATCAACTAGCAGCTTGATGCACAAAGATTCGTGCAAGAATGGGCCTTCCTTCCCCTGGCTGCCGGCACTGCCTTCGCTCTGGCCAGAGCCACCTTTCCGCCTTCCCATGCTGCCTAGAGGCCCAGAGCAGCTGGGGCAGTGCAGAATGCCTGCGTCATCACCATGGCGACAATGCAAGGTCCCACCCCCGGCCACTCAGTGCCTGTGTATGCAAATTAACGCACCATCTTTGTTGGGTTAATTTGCATACTTACTCTGATTGGCTGGTGGGCATTGTGAAGGTATGGTCAATTTACATCTTTCTCTTTTATTAGTGATTAGAGGCCCAGTGCATGAAATGAAAGAGGAGAGGTGACACTGGCAGGGTCCCTAGTGGCTGGAGGCAGTCACTGGCCAGCTGGGTACTCCCTTCCTTCCTCTGGCTGCCTAATGCCGGCCAGGGCCTCCCTCCCTTCCCCCAGCCAGCCCCGCCACCTGGTTGAACTCCAGGAAGAACTCCCAGTGGAGGGGGCAATTTTCATACTACGCTTTTATTATATAGGATAATGAACTATCAGAAAGGGAAACTAAGAAAACAACCCCATACATTATTGCATCCAAAAATAAAATACCTAGAAATAAATGTAACCAAGGAGGTAAAAATAACATGAAGCGTATACTGTGTTCATCCAGAGGAAGAATTGACACTGTTAAAATGTCCATGCTACCCAAAGCAATCTGTAGAATCAATGCAGTTCCTATCAACAGATCAATGGTATATTTCCATAAAACTAGAACAAATAATATGGAACCACTAAAGATTTCAAATAGCCACAGCCATATTGAGAAAGAACAACAAACTTGGAGGAATCACTCTACCTGATATCAAACTATTGTATAAGCCTATAGTACTCATCATGGCATGCTACTGGAATAAAACAGACACAGAGATCAATGGAATAGAAAGCCCCAAAAGATTTATTTTGCCTTTATGGCCAATTAATATTTCACAAAAAGGACAAGAACATACAATAGGATAAAGGCAGTCTATTCAATCAATGTTGTTTGGAATACTGGACTTACACATGCAAAAAAGAAAGAAGAAAGAAAGAAAAAAAAAGAAAGAAAGAAGAAAGAAAGAAAGAAAGAAAGAAAGAAAGAAAGAAAGAAAGAAAGAAAGAAAGAAGGAAAGAAAGAAGGAAGGAAGGAAGGAAGGAAGGAAGGAAAGAAAGAAGAGAAGAGAAAGAAGGAAGGAAGGAAGGAAGGAAGGAAGGAAGGAAGGAAGGAAGGAAGGAAGGAAGGAAGGAAGAAGGAAGGAAGGAAGGAAGGAAGGAAGGAAGGAAGGAAGGAAGGAAGGAAGGAAGGAAGAAAAAGAAAGAAAGAAAAAGAAAAGAAAAGAAAGAAAGAAAGAAAGAAAGGAAGGAAGGAAGGAAGGAAGGAAGGAAGGAAGGAAGGAAGGAAGGAAGGAAGAAACTAGATCACCCTCTTTCACTACATACAAGAATAAACTCAAAATGGTTAAAGACATAAATGTAAGACTTAAAAGCATAAAACTCCTAGAAGAAAACATAGGCAGTAAAACCTCAGACTTTAGCAATATTTTTTTTTTCTGATATATCTTCTAGTACAAGGGAAACAAAAGAAGAAATAAATAAATGGGACTATATCAAACTAACAAGTTTTTGCACAGCAAATGAAATCATCAAAACAAAAAGACAACCCATTGAATTGGAGAAGATGGCCAATGATACATCTAGTAAGTAGTTAATAAACAAAATTTATAAAGAACTCATACAACTCAACACCAAAAAAACAAACAAACAAACAAACAAAAAACCACCAAAATCACAAAAACAGAACAAAACATTTAAAAAAGTGGGCAGAGGACCTGAATAGACACTTCTCCAAAGAGGACATACAAATGGCCAATAGACATATGAAAATATGCTCAATATTAGTAATCATCAGAGACATGCCATTTAAAACCACAATGAGATATCAACTCTCACCTGTCAGAATGGCTACTATCAATAAATCAACAAACAACAGCTACTAGTGAGGATAGGGAGAAAAGGGAATGCTAGTCACTAGTTCACTGCTGGTGGGAATGCAGACTGGTGCAGCCACCGTGGAAAACAGTATGCAGTTTCCTCAACAATTTAAAAAGGAAACTGCCTTGCCCTGGCCAAGTGGCTTAGGTGTTGGGAGCATCAGCCCATACACCAAAAGGTTGTAGGTTTGATTCTGGTCAGGGCACATACCTAGGTTGTGAGTTCAATTGTTAATTGCCAGTCAGGGTGCATATGGGAGGCAACTGATCAATGATTCTGTCTCCCTTTTCCTCTCTCTAAAAATCAATAAAAACATATCTGCAGGTGAGGATTACACACACACACACACACACACACACACACACACACACACACTAGAGGCCCGGTGCAAAAAAATTTGTGCATGGGGGGGGGTCCCCCTCAGCCCAGCCTCCACCCTCTCCAATTCGGGAACCCTCAGGGGATGTCCGACTGCCAGTTTAGGCCAGGGATCAGGCCTAAACCGGCAGTTGGACATCCCTCTCACAATCCGGGACTTCTGGTTTCTAACTGCTCACCTGCCTGCCTGCGTGATCACCCCTAACTGCCTCTGCCTGCTGGCCTGGTCGCCCCCAACTGCCCTCCCTGCCGACCTGGTTGCCCCTAACTGCCCCCTCCACTGGCCTGGTCACCCCTTACTGCCCCCCTGCCAACCTGGTTGCCCCTAACTGCTCCCCCACTGGCCTGGTCACCCTTCACTGCCCTCCCTGCTGGCCTGGTCACCCCCAGCTGCCCCCCATGCCAGCCTGGTCACCTCCAACTGCCCCCATGCCAGCCTGGTCACCCCCAACTGCCTCCTCCGACCAGCCTGGTCACCCCCAACTGCCTCCCCTACCAGCCTGGTCACCCCACACAGCCTGCTGTTTTGTTTTCCATCCAGTTGTTTCAGTAGTGACGGCCCCTGGCTTTTTATATATTAGAATATATGATTGCCTTATGACTCAGCAATTCCACTTCTGTATATACATTCAAAGAAACCCAAAACACTAATCAAAAGAGTATATGTGTTCACAGCAGTGTTATTTACAATAACCAAGATATGGAAGCAACCCAAGTGCCTGTCAATAGACGAGTGGATATAAAAATTGTGGGACAATTATTCAAGGAATATTATTTGGCCATAATAAAGAATTAAATCTTACCATATGTGATGTCATGGGTGTTACACTAAATGAAATGTCATTCAGAAATCGTTTAAAAAGATGAAGGTTTTCTCTCAGTGGATAGAGCATTGGCCTGCAGACTGAAGGGTCCCAGATTCAATTCTTGTCAAGTGCATGTACCTTGGTTGTGGGCACATCTCCAGCAGGGGTGTGCAGGAGGCAGCTGATTGAAGTTTCTCTATCATTGATGTTTCTAACTCTCTATCCCTTTCCCTTCCTCTCTGTAAAAAATCAATAAAATATATTTAAAATAATAATACTGTCTTTAAAATTAACCTTTTGCACTCGGATGTTGAGTGTGACTCGACACGGTTAGCATCGGTAGCAGCTCTTTTTATACTCTTTGAATGTATCAATAATTTGAAACATAAAAAAAATCCAAATAAATAAGTTTGTATGAAAAGAAACTCTAGTTTTTTATTCTACTGCCGCGCTTTGTAAAATCTGGGGTATTTAAAAAGTTAAATTCCGAGTAGAATAAAGGAATAGAGAAAAAAGCAAGCGAGTGCAAAGGGTTAAAAAAATTTTTTTAAATTATCTTGTAACTACCAATTGGCAGTTACCAAATAACTATGGGGATGTAAAGTGCAATATAGGAAATAGTCTATATAATAAAAGGCTAATATGCAAATTGTCCCCTCGGGAGTTTGACCGACCAGGAGTTCGACCACTTGCTCTGACATGCGCTGACCACCAGAGGGCAGTGCGGAATGAAGGAAGGCTCCGGCTGGCAGCTGGCAGCCTGGGGAAGGAAGACCCTGATCGACCCTGATCGCTGGCCAGGCTTAGCAACCCTACCCGTGCACAAATTTTGTGTACCGGGCCTCTAGTAGTCAATAATATTGTAATATCTATGTAAAGTGCCAGGTGGGTAGTGGAAATATCAAGGAGAACACTTTGTCTATATTATTATCTAACCACTATGCTGTACACCTGAATCCAATACAAAATAATATTGAATGCATACTGTAATTAAAAATAAATATATTTTAGTTTTAAGAAAACTCTGAAAACAAAAGAGAAAATAACAAGTATTGGCAAGGATGTGGGTAAATTGGAATCATGCATGACAGAGGGATGCAGAATGGCACAGCCACTGTGAAATGCAGCATGGATGTTTCTCCAAACAACGTTGGTCAGTTCTTTGCAGATATTTGAGAGAACTGATTTGACGTGGATACTGTACTAGGAAACCATGCATTGCCAGAACTAACCTCAGGAATAATGAAAAGTTTAAACCTACCAATATTCATAAACAAGTACATACAGATTTAAAGAATTAGGCCTAGACATTTTCATAAATAAATTCAACCAAAATTTAAAAACACACACACACACACACACAATTTTAATTGAGTTTAAACCTTTTTCATTCAGTGGCTGAGGCTTCCAGATGTTGCTGCCTGGGAGCTCTTGAGAAACACACTCTCAGTTTCCACTTCAAAACATCCTCAAGGAAGATCTGGTTTTAACAAGATTTCTTGCTTTGTTGCACATTAAATTTTGAAAAACTGGTTTATTTATGCCAGGATTTAAGAGCAATGTCATATATCGCCATGGTAGGTAGTACATAATTCACATATAAAATCAACACAATAACCTTCCTAGCAAGGTACTTAGAAATTATAATGGTTTTAAAAAAGGAAAGTGAAAAGTGTACAAAAGATATAAACAAGTAACTCATTTTAAAAAGGTAATCTAGATAGTAATGAGTATATGAAAAATGACTGAAACTCACTAATAATTAGGAAATTCAAATGAAATGTGGTACTCTCTCATACCCCTTCAGATTGGGAAAACATGTGAAAGTTTTACTAAACCAAGTGAAAGTCCAGATGTCAGACACAGGAAACTCTTAAACACAGCTGGTGGGAGTACATCACCTTCAAAACAATTGGACCCTGTCTGGGAAATTTGGTGGTGAGTTACTCACGACCCTTCCATTTCACGCTCAGAGAAATTGTCTCTCTTGTGTACAAGAGCTCTAAACCAGATTCCCTAGAATCATTGTTGTGAATAGGAAAAGAAGGACACCCTAAATGTACATTTCCAGGAGGATGGGAAATGAATTGTGAAATAGTCCTCCATAGTAATGAATGAACTAGAATTACACATATCAGTATGGATACATTCTCACAAATATGTTGAATGACAAAAAGCCAGCTATAGATGAATGCATTTATGTAAAGTTTAAAAACATACAAAAAAATTCCATGTGTTGTTTACAAATTTTACTCCCTATGCAGTAAAAGTACTTTAAAGAATGGGTATGAATGATGCACACACCAAATGAAGGTAATAGTTCCTTCTGAGAGGCAATGAGAGAGAGAGAGAGAGGTTTCATCTTTATTAGTAATATTTTTAAATATATTTTTATGATTTCAGAGAGGAAGGGAGAAAGAGAGAAAGATAGAAACATCAATGATGAGAGAGAATCATTAATCAGCTGCCTCCTGCATTGCCCCACACTGGGGATTGAGCCAGCAACCCAGACACGTGCTCTGACCGGGAATCAAACCCTGACCTCCTGGTTCATAGGTTGATTCTCAACCACTGAGCCACGTTGGCCAGGCAGTAATATTAAGCTGAGTGGTTAACACATGAGTAATTGTTTTATTATTGTTAATGCCTTGTTAAATATCATTTTTATAACATATTTTATAATAAAAATATTTAAAGAAAATATATGAAAGAAAATATCCCATTTAAAATTGCAACAAGGGAAGCTAAATCCTTAAGAATTTAATACAATTTCATAAAGGAGTAGTGATCAATTTAATTATACTTTTTGGCATAGTGAAAGAAATATAAATATAATTTAAAGATTAACAAAAACTGGAGTAATATTTCCATATTCCAAAGGGCTAATGCATTTAACCCTTTGCACTCGCTTGCTTTTTTTCTCGATTCCTTTATTCTAATGCTAACCGTGTCGAGTCACACTCGACATCCGAGTGCAAAAGGTTAATATACACAGAATTCCTTGTTAAATGTCATATAACTAATAATGCAGAAAAATAATAGTCATGAGCTGACAATCCACAGAAATATAAATAGTGCTTAAATATATAAGAAATGCAAGTGTAAGCCATAAACTAATATGTTTGCCAATCAAATTGTCAGAGATGAAAAAGACGGTGAGGATGCAAGGAAAGAGTCTCTCTCGTGTGTTGTCCAGATTGCATGTGACTGTACGCTGTTTAATCGCCTAGAGGGACATTGCATGCACTACAAGTCCACCCTGCGACTTCCTGGTGACATACTTGCACACATGGAAATGATTTATTACATTGTTCATAATTGTAAACTTTGGGGACAAATTAATATCTCTTGATAAGAAATTTGGTAAAATAAAATATGATGCAAGATTGAAAATGGCAGTAGAGTAAGTGATGCTACATGGACATGCTCCTAGGAACAAACTGGTATTACAACTAAAATACATAAAAACTTTCTGAATAATCAACGGAAAACTCACAGGACAGAACCCTGATACCCAAGGACCAAAAGTGGAGACCACATAAGAGACTGGTTGAAGGGGCAGAGGCGCCAAAGGGCTGGCCTGGTGCCCACAGACAGCAACTGAAGTCCCTGAGAGATATCTCAGCTGTGGGGGTTGTGACTGAGAACTCTGGGATCTAATCCCCAAGCTGGGCCCCCCCAACAGAGAACACCAGAACAGAGTACCCACATAACATCTGGCTGTGAAAAGCAGCGGGGCGGTGGGGGGCGGGGGGGGGGGGGGGGGGGAGAAGGGGACTGTGGACTGTCTGCCAGAGAGTAACAGCTGAAAATTCAGACACCTTCTTAAAGGGCCAATGCACAAAATTCCTTGTGGAGTTAAACAACTAGGAAGAGAACAACAAGAAAACCCCAGAGTAAGTAGAAGGAAGGAAATAATAAAGATCAGAGTAGAAATAAATAAGAAAGAGACTAAAAAAAAAATACAAAAAATCAATGAAACCAAGAGCTGGATCTTTGAAAGGATAAACAAAGTTGATGAACCTTTAGCCAGACTCATCAAGAAACAGAGAGGACTCAAATAAATAAAATCAGAAACGAAAGTACAGAAGTAACCACCAATACGACAGAAATACAAAGGATTGTAAGAAAATACTATGAACAACTATATGCTAACAAGCTGGACAATATGGATGAAACAGACAAATTCCTAGGAAAATACAATCTCCCAAAACTGAATCAGGAAAAATCAAAAAACCTGAATAGGCCAGTAACAACTGATGAAAAAGAAGCAGTAATCAAAAAACTCCCAGCGAACAAAAGCCCAGGTCTGCATGGCTTCACAGGGGAGTTTTACCAAACATTCAAAAAAGAACTAACACCTATACTCCTCAAACTATTTCAGAAAATCCAAGAGGAAGGAACACTTCCAAACTCTTTATATGAGGCCAGCATTACCCTAATTCCAAAACCAGATAAAGACACTACAAAGAAAGAGAATTACAGGACAATATCCCTGATGAACATAGATGCTAAAATCCTCAACAAAATATTAGCAAATCGCATCCAGCAATATATTTAAAAGATCATACACCATGATCAAGTGGGATTTATTCCAGGAATGCAAGGCTGGTACAATATTAGCAAATACATCACATAAACAAATTGAAAGACAAAAATCACATGATCATAACAATAGAAGCAGAGAAAGCATTCAACAAAATCCAACACCCCGTTTTGATAAAAACTCTCAACAAAGTGGGAATAGAGGGAGCATATCTCAACATGATAAAGGCCATATATGACAAAACTACAACCAACATCATACTCAATGGGCAAAAACTAAAACCATTTCCCCTAAGAACAGGACAGGGATGTCCACTTTCACCATTCCTGTTCGACATAGTACTGGAAGTGCTAGCCATAGCTATCAGATGAGAAGAAGAAATAAAAGGCATCCAAATTGGAAAAAAAGAAGTAAAAGTGTCATTATTCACAGATGACATGATATTGTACATAGAAAACCCCAAAGACTCCATAAAAAAACTACTGCACTTAATAAATGAATTCTGCAATGTAGCAGGATACAAAATTAACACCCAGAAATCTATGGCTTTTTTATAAACCAATAATGAACTCACAGAAAGAGAAACTAAACAAACAATCCCATTTATCATTGCACCAAAAATATTAAGATACCTAGGAATAAACTTAACCAAGGACGTAAAAGACCTGTACTCGGAAAACTACAGGACGTTGATAAAAGAGATGGAGGAAGACATAAACAAATGGAAGAATATACCATGTTCATGGACTGGTAGAATTAACATCATTAAAATGTCCATACTACCCAAAGCAATCTATAGATTCAATGCACTCCCCATTAAGATACCAATGGCATTTTTCACAGAGCTAGAACAAACTTTCCAAAAATCCATCTGGAATAATAATAATAATAATAAAAAAAGCCCCCATATAGCTTGCAGCAATCCTGAGAAAGAAGAACAAAGTTGGAGGGATCTCAATACCAGATATGAAGCTGTATCACAAAGTCACTGTTCTCAAAACTGCCTGGTACTGGCACAAGAACAGACATGTAGACCAATGGAACAGAAAAGAGAAACCAGAAGTTGACCCAAGCCATTGTGTTCAATTAATATTTGACAAAGGAGGCAAGAGCATACAGTGGAGTCAAGACAGAATAAATGGTGCTGGGAAAATTGGACAGGTACATGCAAAAAAAATGAAACTAGACCATCAACTTACACCATTCACAAAAATAACCTCAAAATAGATAAAGGACTTATGCATAAGATGAGAAACCTTAAAAACTTTAGAGCAAACCACAGGCAGCAAAATATCAGACATATGTTGTAGCAATATCTTACAGATACAGCTCCTAAGGCAATGGAAACTAAAGAGCAAATAAACAAATGGGACTATATCAAAGTAAAAAGCTTCTGCACAACAAAGGAAACCACCAAAAATAAAAAATAAAACCCACACACACAAAAAAAAGTAAGAAAGGCCACTGCATGGGAGAACATGTTTGCCAATGTTATCTCTGATAAGGGTTTAATCTCCAGCGTTTACAGGGAACTTATACATCTGAACCAAAGGAATCTAAAAAATCCAATCAAAAAATGGGCACAGGACATAAATAGATACTTTCCAAAAGAGGACATAAAGAAGGCCAAGAGCTATATGAAAACATGCTCAAAGTCACTAATCATCCGAGAGATGCAAATCAAAACGACAATGAGGTACCATCTCACACCTGTCAGAATGGCTACCATCAACAAATCTACAAAGGTCAAGTGCTGTTGAGGATGTGGAGAAAAAGGAATCCTCTTGCACTGCTGGTGGAAATGCAGACTGGTGCAGCCACTGTGGAGAACAGTATGGAGTTTCCTCAAAAAATTAAAAATGGATCTCCCATTTGACCCAAAATCCCACTTCTAGGAATATAGCCCAAGAAATCAGAAACACCAATCAGAAAGTATATATGCACCCCTAGGTTCATAGCAGCACAATTTACCATAGCTCAGATTGGGAAACATGTGCCCATCAGCAGATGAGTGGATAAAAAAATGGTGGCACATCTACACAATGGAATACTACGCTGCTGTAAAAAAAGAAAGAACTCTTTCCATTTGCAGCAGCATGGATGGACCTGGAAAGCATCATGCTAAATGAAATAAGCCAGTCAGAGAAAGATAAATGTCAAATGATCTCACTCATTTATGGAATGTAATGAACAATATAAACTGATGAACAAAAATAGGTCCAGAGGAAAAAATATTTTAGAATATAATAGAAGTAATCCTGTTATTTGCCAATTTTTAGTATTTCCTACAGCTTTTATGATATTATACTATGTTAGTACAGTTTTGGTAATATTATTATATTTAAAATCTTTTTTCTTGAAATATTAATGTTTATTGCATGTAACATTATTATACTTAAAATTGTTTTTCTTGAAATAAAAAAAATATATATGATGCATCCACTTTCTTGAATACTCTGTAGTGGCTTTAAAATGGGGTCATTCCTCTGTGAAAACTGAAGAGAGATCTGCAAGATCAGTTGTAGAGCAAAATGTGATTCGGGGGAGAGTATGTATTTGCAGAAAGAAGAACAATAGATACACATATGCTAATATTTACCTGTTTCTAAAAGAGAATGAAGTCAGTAGGAGTTACTGCCTCCAGTGTTAGGGCTGTATGGGAAAACCTTAAATTACGTCAAAACCAAACAATCAAGTTAAAAAAAAAAAACACTTTAAAATGAAGAAGCTAAAAACCCAATCTAATTTAGCATCAAGATATAAATTTTTAATTTTTTTAAATTGAGGAATTTGCTGAGGTACATTTCTGAACCTACTTACTGTGAGGTTTGATGGAGCAATTGAAGTGATACCCCTCCCCCGGGAACTGGCTTTTCAGGTCATTTCACTACGGACATTCCCTTTGCTGAGGCCACATTTCACTTGTGGTGACCACATCCCATTACCTCCCCTCCCAGTACGCATAAAGAAGTCTCTGCCCAGAAAAAGCCCGCCCAAAGTCCTTAAAAAGCCCCGACTCCCGTCACCGGGGGCTGCAGCCACCCAGGCTCAGCCACCTGGTGTGCGGGTGATCCCTCACCACTCCGGCCTGATGCGTTCCTCCTTCGAGGTGGGAGGGTGCGTGTGGTGGGAAGGAGACCAGTGTAGGACAGGTCAGTTTGATTCATTGCACATTGAACTTTTCACTTTTCCTTCTTTTGTAAATTTATATCCATTATTGAGAGATTTGGGAGGTCTGCAAACACAAGGCAGTTGGTAAAACTGCCTTAAATTCCTTGTGTATGCAGTTTGGAACTGGAGATCTGGATGGAGAGATGCAGTGTCTACCCTCGGAGATGCTGTGGAACAAGGGCCGGCCCTCAGGGGTGTTGAGGCACACATCTAGGGGTGGGCATGGTCTTGAGGCAGGATAGGAAGGACAGAGCAATGCTCGCCAAAACATGCCCAAAGAGAATCTGCCCATATGTGACTGCAGATTGCGGGCAGTCAATAATGCTGGGTGAGGTTCATTAGCGAAAGTTTTTTGGGGGTTTTGTTTGTCTGTTTTATTGATTTCAGAGAGGAAGGAAGAGGAAGAAAGAGATGGAAACATCAATGATGAGAGAGAATCATTCATTGGCTGCTTCCTGCATGCTGGGGATGGAGCCTGCAACCTGGGCATGTGCCCTTGCCTGAAATTGAACCCGGGACCTTTCAGTCCGCAGGCCGATGCTCTTTCCACTGAGCCAAACCAGCTAGGACATTGGCGGAAGTTTTGTGGCTCTGGAAACACAAGGAAAATGATGCAACTTATGACATAGTTAATAGAAATGTTAAACTGTGTTGAGCACCTACTGTCCTAGGTCTTGGGGACATGTCCCAGGACAAACAGAAGTCCTGATCCGCACGCAGATTTCATTGTCCCTGCAGGACAGAGCGATGAAGGAGCTGAGGACTCTACCCTGAAACTCAGTCATGAAAAGACTACATTATTATGCAGCCTTTTCTCATCTCACAATGATTAACGTCCATTTGAATCGCAGACACGATGTGCCAGTTTTCGCCATTGTCATTTCCCAGAACTGGCCCAGCCTTTCCCGTGGGGACTCGCGCACGGACCTGAGCTGAGGGCACCTCTCTGGGCGCCAGCAGACCCTACCTCCCCGCAGCCACCCCGTCTTTCCTGCAGGAAACATACTCAAGGAGTGAGGAGGAGGGTAAAAGCATGGGGGTAACCTCTTTCATTCATTCCAATTAAATTAGCAAGTTGGGCACAAATGCGGTGCTTCTACCAAACCCCAAGCTGTGTGATGGGCAGTGCACACTGAGGCCCTCCCGGGAGATGCTGTTGCTGTGAGCAGCCAGGAGGGTCAGGATGCGGCGGGCCAGCCCAGCGCAGAACCACGAAGACAATTGCCCCGCCTCACGCGGTGCCCAGGAGGGACCGCTCTGCGCAGGAGCAATGAATCTGCTGCTGGAAGGCCGCGTGTGGGCGCAGCCAGCGCTGCCGCCTCCATGCCGCAGAGGCAAGGCAAGGAGGCATAAAGCCACCCACCCCTCCATCAGCCATCCTCCCAGGCTTCTTGCCTGCAGCGTGCTCTGTGTGTGCGACATGATTACTGATAAGACCACAGCTGCCTGACTCCTGGAGGGAGTCCCAGGGCCTTGGGTGACGGAGCCTGCTCTCCAGCTCGCCGGCTCTCCCTGTGGTGAGCGCCACCTGTCCCCACAAGCTGCCTTGGCTCAGGGCCGGGGGCAGACTCAGACCTTGGAGTTAAAGGGAACAAGCACCTCTATAAGCTAAGCCCAAACCTTCTGATAATTGAAGTGATGGTAAACCACACTTCCCAGATCTTCCTGAACGGGGCTCAGGAGAGGCAGGGAGGTGGGCTCGGGGCTCAGGGGGAGGATTGGATTTGGTCAGCTCTCCAGACAAGGAGCCAGGCCCAGGGAGAGAGAACTAAAGGGGGGAGGGGAGGGGGAGGAGCAGTTCATGTTCCTTGCAGGCTCCATAGAACTTCGGCTCCCAGCACCTCTAGGACAAAGCTCACAGGCGAGGCAGGGTGTGTGACTAGGCTCCCCTGGGACCTGCTCACACGGACTCCCTCCCACAGCACTCACCTGTGGGGCAGCAGCTGAGGCTCCTGGCTGCCTTCCCTGAGGGCCCTGAGGGCAGGGATCATGAACTAGTAAGCAGGAACCCTCAGTACCTACCAGAAGCCCAGCACCTGCTCAAACACTTGTGAGTAAGTGAAGAACTGGCCCTGCACTCAAGTTGCACACAAGCCAGAGAGAGTGAGCAGTCAGAGGAGCCTGTTTCTGCTACTCCGAAGAGCTCGAGGGTGTGCCTGCCTCCCAGGCCCACCGCGCTCTGTCAGCGAAGCCATTACAGAGTGTGACCCTGGACTAAGGTTTCACGTTGCCCTGTGGTCCCTGCTAAGTGAGCTCCCTTGGGGCTCATGTACCTCCTAAAATGGCCCCGCTTGCTCAGCAAGCCTCCTGGAATTGTGGTCAAATTCCATTTATACAAGAAGACCCGTCTAATTCATTTAAAGACTCATTTATTTCCCAAACAGTATTCCTTCAGCTTAATTGCCCAACAGATGCATTAGACAAAGCTTCAGAGTAACCTGTGTAGCTTCCCACACCAACTCCACCCTCTGAGGATGAATATGCATGCATCTGAAATATTTAAGAACGAGCACCAGCCATGTCCACACATATCCCTAGAGGAGAGTTCCAAAAAGCTTTGTGCAATTTTATATGATTTTGGAAATAAGCATAAACCTATCAAGGAGGCTACTTTGAAGGCATATAGGACTTCTTTAGGACTACATGTTCTAATGTGCTGTACAATAATTCTACTTATAGTGTTTGCTGTGACCAGGCATTGTGTGTGTATGCATGTGTGTATTCTCACTGAATTCTCCCGAAAACTATGTGAAAATAACAACAATAACAATAATAGCATTTATTGAGAACTTATTATGGATCAGGCACTGAGCTATAGATTGTTTCATTTTACTCCCCATTTCACAGATAAGAAAACTGAGGTTTAGAGAAAAGTTAAGTATCTTGTTAAAGGTCACTAGCCAGTAAGAGAGGAACTGAGTGAGATTCGTGTGCAAATTTCTCTGACTCGTTCTTCATTATTTTGATATATACTATGTTGTAAGCTATGCTGTTAACCACTGTGATACAACCTTTGCATTTTTATTAAAATACTAGAGGCCCAGTGCACGAAAATTTGTGCACTGGATGGGGGGGAGTCCCTCAGCCCAGCCTGTGCCCTTTCGCAGTCCAGGACCCTCGGGGGATGTCCGACTGCTGGCTTAGGCCTGCTCCCTGGGGGATCATGCCTAAGCTGACCATCAGACATCCCTCTGGAAGCCTGAGAGCCCTTGGGGGATGTCTGACTAACAGCTTAGGCCCACTCCCCAGGGGGAGAGGGCCTAAGCTGTTAGTGGGACATCCTTAGTGCTGCTGCAGAGGCAGGAGAGGCTCCCGCCACCGCTGCTGTGCTGGCCAGCCATGAGCTGGCTTCTGGCTGAGGGTGCTCCCCCTGTGGAAGCGCACTGACCACCAGGGGGGAAGCTCCTGCATTGAGCATCTGCCCCCTGGTGATCAGTGTGCATCATAGCAACCGGTCGTTCCATCTTTGGGGTCAATTTGCATATTAGCTGATAGATCCTCCCTTCCCCCAACTGATGGACGGAGAATGACATAAACTGCACCTACAGCACGGACATTCCTGAACACCTAACCAGGCACCTTATACGGACTGTACATTGAACCACCAATCAGCACCTGCCAAATACCCTAAGCCCCCGATTCCTAAGTGCCTAATCATGTGCCTTATATGAAACCACCAGTCAGCGTGTGCTGAGTACCCTAAGCCCGTCCCTTCCCTTTCCTCCCCTCAAAAGGCGTGTTCACCCCTGCACATGTGCTCTCTTCCTTTGGGGGGCAGCCCGGCAGGGTCCTTCTCCTCTAATAAAGCCTGTGTCCTGGTCTCCGGCCCTCTGTCTCATCTTTCATTTGGTGCCGAACCTGGGAGAGGTGCACGTGAGCATGGACGATCCTTGGACCTAGCCCCGAGCTTCTGACTCCTGCTCTGGCTCTGCTCAGTGGCATGGTTCTGAGTTGATTGGCCCACTCCAGACACCTCTCGAACCCTGCCGTACCAGGACACGTGGGGATCTTGTCGCTTCCTTCTAACTGGTAGGCTTCAGGGACTTTCCCGACCACCCACTCCCACTGCTTCCCTTGACCTGGAAGGGCCTCAGAGTTTTCCCATCTACTCGGCTACACGTGCTACGTTCTACAAAAGCCCAGGTACCTGGCCGGGAAAACTCTGCTCTACTCCATGGGAAAGGTCTCGGGGTGACGACCTTGGAACCTTCTCTCGTCTCTCTCTACAGGTTGGCTGAGGGAAAAGAAGGACACTTCTTGTTCCTTCCCCAACTTCTCGGTGGCCCTTCCCTCCAGTCATGGGGACCTCTCAGTCCAAACCCCCCCTACACACCCTTAGGGCGTCTCCTCGCCAATCTCTCAACCCTTGGTCTTTCTGGCTACATCAAACCAAAGAAGCTCTACCTGGCCACAATCTAAACTCGACAATGTCTCTCTGTGGCCTGAAAACGGCACTTTTGATTCCAATATCCTCCAAGATCTAGATAACTTTTGCCACCAGACAAGGCGGCCTCAGAGATCCCTACGAACAAGCTTCCCCCCCCCCCAACCCCCTACCCTCCTGCTCTCGCCTCTCGCTTTACTCCTCATGTTCCACCCATCAGATCCTCCTCTGGAAGTCCTCTTTGCCCTCTCAAACCCCTTTCTCTATCTTCTGACTCTTTAGACCCAGCAGATCATTCCTCTCCACGTGTCTCACTCCCACCACCTCCTTACAACCCTGAACCTGACCCTCCCTGACTAAGCACTCTTTTTCCCAGGTCAATGCCGGACTGCAGGATAATTTTTCCCTCGGAGTGCTTTTAACCTTTTTTTTTCCTTCACACACACTGGTCCCGCCCACTGACCTGTGGTGGCGGCAGCTGAGCCAGAAAAAGGGCTGTGGTGGCAGCGGTGCTTGCACGCCCCTCCCTGCGCAGCCCCTCCTGGTCCCGCCCTTGTAGGATGGGGCATTTCTACCTCTGAGAATTCTGACCGCCCGCCTTCCCCTGTGCTCTCCGCCTAATCTCTGCCACCCTGACTGCCAGCAACCGAATTCACAGGTGGCTGGCCATTCCCTTCTCACTTTCTGATCTTCCTGAGAGCCCAAATCCTGAGAACCTGAGCTCCAAAACAGCCTTTCCATCTAACACTCATTCTCAGGCCCAAAGTCTGCCTTCCTCAACAGCCTCTTCTATTCCTGGGTCCACTCTACCCCTGAGGGAGGCAGCAGGAACTGAGGGCATAGTCTGAGTCCACGTCCCATTCTCTATGTCCAGCCTCTCAGATTGAGAGGCATCTCAGATTTCTTTTTCCACTGACCTGACCACCTTTACTTCCCCGACATACACCACAACTTCAAAAAATAGATGCAGGTCCACAAACCCCGCAAAAAGACCTCGTTAACCTGACCTTTAAGGTCTTTAATAATAGAGACAAGGAGACCCAAATCCAAAATCAAAAGCGAGATCAGGCCAACGTTGAGGCCCAGTAGGAGGCCTTCCAGCTCCTAGCCACCACTCTCATGAACCCCAAACGAAGTGCCGGTCCTCCAACCGCGGGTAAGTCAGGGGCTAAGCCTCCTCCGGGCCCATGCTTCAAATGCAGCAAGGAAGGACACTGAGCCAAGTCCTGCTCAAACCCGAGACCCCCACCTGGGCCCTGCCCAAGGTGCGGAAGGGAAGGCCACTGGAAATCAGACTGTAGTCTGGCTCCTCCAGGTCTGGCCTCAGCCAGTCCAGCATGGCTGCCCTCTGGATCCGGTTTGGAGCTCCCAGACCTCCTGGGACTGGCCACTGAAGAAGCTGCCAGGCCCTGACAGGGCCCCACAGACTTACATCACCAGGACAGAGCCTCGGGGAACGACTGTGGTGGCAGGTAAGCCAATCTTCTTTTTAATTGACACTAGGGCCACTTATTCTGCCCTCTCTGAATTCGCTGGGACCCTTGTTCCCTCCTCAGTCTCTATTATGGGGGTTGACGGATTAGTCTCATAGCCATTAGCCACCTCACGTCTACACTGCATCTTACTAAATTCCCCATTCACTCTTTTCTCATTCTACCTCGGTGCCCAGCTGGGCTACCATGCATCCCCTCATAAAGCCCAGTTGTCCCAAACCACAGTCACCTACCTCAGTTCACTCTCTCACCCCAAAAGGCCCAGCCATTCCTTGGACTGTAAACGCCTTATCTCCTTATCTCCTCTATGATCATGATCTCTAGGAAGAATGTGGCGGTTTGGGACTGAAGCAGCTAGAGGCCTGGCTAGCCTGGGAACAGGCTGTGGAGCCTGCTCCCTCCCCCGCTGTCTTTCTAGCATACAATTCTGAAACATTGATTGCTAGACATGTTTAGAAATACTTAATAGAAGGTCTGAGGCATGGTTACGCATTTTTGAAGGACATAGAAGGAAGGTTTGAAGGCTAATTTGAAATTGTGAAGGTTTTAGTGAAGGCTGTGCATGTGATGAGATGGGAAAGAGAAATGTAGAAAGAAAGAAAGAAGTTACTCTGAGCAAGAAAGTGAGGCTTCAGTCTCCAAGCCTGGCAGGACAAGGTTGCTGGATACTTCTTAAGCTAAACCAGAATATTCAGTGTCTAACCTCTTATCCAACCATCCAGGTCCCTGGCTTCCACTACTCCTTTCCTTCCCTTTCCCTCCCACTTTCACTGCAACACAATCTCAATCACTCATCTGTCACCCCTTATTGGCAGCGCCATGGCGACTACCCTCTCAGCTTGGAGTGCGGAACTAGAAAAAGGAATCTCATACCCTTTAGTCCACCTCTTCTCCTTACACCTTTCAGCTTGTCTCCGTGATCAGGGATTTTTCTTCCTCTGTGGGGAAAACACATACATCTGTCTCCCCATCAGCTGGACAGGAACCTGTACTCTCGTCTGTCTCTCACCCAATGATCAGCCCCAATAATCAGTCTTTACCTGTCCCCGTAACCATCATATCTGACACAAAAGAGGAGTCCAGATCATCCCTCTCCTCCTAACCCTCAGCATCACAGCAGGGCTTGGAACTGCCACAGGGAGCTTAACCACTGCTCTACCCATACTTTGAAACCCTGTCTCAGGACCTACAAGAAACATGTGGATGCCCAGCAAGGGGCAAAACTGGGAAAACAAGAACCTCACCCCCAGGGTAACCTATTCTCCCCTTTCATATCACTAGTGAGGCAACTGAGACCCCTACTCTTTTCCCCCCTAAAAATAACATCTGGGTCTCAGTTGTCATTCAGCTCCAGGCCCAGAAATGCAGCAAAACCAGACAAGTGACGCTGTGGCAGCCTCAGGACCAGCTTTTACCTCCCAAGTGACTCAACAGAATTCACCAACAACGCTCTCGAGACTTCACCAACCAGTCTCTTGGGGAAATCATGCTGCTGCACTCCTCATCCAGCACGGAAAACACTACCTGTTTTTCGCTTACTTACCCCATGGCTCCTCCCACTATTAGGCCCACTGGTATTTATTCTTTTAATTTTGCTCTTTGGCCCCTGTCTCATGTGTTGTTTCACTAGTCTCTTGCAGAACAGAATGCAGGCGTTCACCAACCAGAAGGTTGGAGAGATCTATCTGGCCTTGAATTCACCTATGTCACCAGAATCTTTGAGACCCCGGGTAGATGCCCCTGACAATGCCCCCTCTCAGCAGAAAGTAGCTATGGAAGACGGACTTTCACCCCTGACCTTGCCCGGACTCTCATTTTTTTTTAAATATTACCAAAAGCCTGAAATGATAGATCCTCCCTTCCCCCAACTGATGGACAGAGTATGACATAAACTGCACCCGCAGCACGGACATTCCTGAACACCTAACCAGGCACCTTATATGGACTGTACATTGAA